>NC_064851.1:144069783-144442283 GCF_024139225.1 Suncus etruscus
TTTCATATAATTCAAATAATTCCATATAAATTTAGTAGTTTGAACTTAATGATTAGGAAAATCTTCCCAAAACCAGAACAAAAAATTTGATAATTTGATGAGGATACAGAGCACTAAAAGTAAAACTTTGGAATTATTATTAAAATATTATCATTTCAGAGAGACTATAAACAACATTAAAAAGAACAATGAGGGCCAGAGTGACAGCGCATTGGTAGGGCATTTGTCTTGCACTTGGCTGACCCAGGACAGACTGTGGTTTAATCCCCCAGCATACCCATATGGTCCCAAGCCAGGAGTGATTTCTGAGCACATAGTTAAGAGTAACTCCTGAGAGTCAACGGGTGTGGCCCAAAAAATTCAAAAAAGAGGTGCTAAAAAGAAAATGAATTGCCTAAGAATAATTTTATAAACAAATATAAGGACACAATTTCTTGTGAATTCTTTGAATCTGTTTTTAATCTTGAAACTTAATAAAATAAAAGATTAGGACATCTTACTTAGAAATTCAAAGCACTGCAAATAAAAGTTCTTGGATACTTTTAGAGTGAGAGAAAAAAAGAGCTTACAAAATAATGCCTTTGTATTGAGGGGATTGGGCCACACCCAAAGGCATTCAGGGTTACTCCTGACTCTGTGCTCAGAAATCATTCCTGAAAGGGTCAGGGGAAAGATAGGCTTCCAAGGATTGAACACAGGTCTGTCCCAGCAGGCCACGTGAAAGGCAAACATCCTACCTCTGTGCTATTACTCTGCCCCCACCTTTGTATTTCTCTATTCACAGGGAAAAGAACATTTTGGAATTCTATACCCAGCCAACCTATCACTAAATAGGAGTTGGGAAAAAAAGTATTTTCAGAAAGAATGACGCTCAATTCCTTTTCCTTTGGGAGGTCTAGGAAGACATGTACTTGCAAACAGAAGAAAATATAAGAAAGAAAAAAACCTAGAATGAAATTAACACCCAAATAACAAAAAAAAAAGTTCTCAGAATGATGGTCAGGGGGCAGAACAATAGCACAGTGAGTAGGACTTTTGCCTTTCAGGTGCCAATACAGGTTGGAACCTTAGCATCCTATGTGGTCTTACAAGCCTGCCAGGAGTAATTTCTGAGTTCAGAGCCAGGAGTAACTAATCCCTGAACACTGCTGGGCATGACCAAAAAAAACAATAAATAAATAAATAAATAAATAAATAAATAAATAAATAAATAAATAAGAATGATAGTCAAATTGCCAGGATGACTGCTGTGTTTCAAGCTGAGAAAACAAACACTCAGCAAGAAATTTGCATTTCAGATGCATTCCAGTGAGAAAATGAAACAAAACATAAGCCATATTTGAAGATCCAGGGAAAACCTTTGAAACTCTAGAGACAAATTTATGATTAATATACAGTGATAACTAAGCAAAATTTAAATGTGTCAATGAAGGACCTTAGGAAATACTTAATATTCGACAAGACAGAAAGTGTGATTGCAATGAATTGCACAGCTCAGTTGTGATTTCACTCTTAGTAATATAAACACAAATATTGAGCTAACAAAAATACCATGAAATTATTTTGGAAGGAGAGAATAATTACAATAAAAGATGAGGATAGTTGTAAGAGAATGTTATAATGTGCATGTCTTTGTGTCTGTACTTATGAGTGGGTGTGCTAAGCAGGTAAGAGAAACAAGTTCTCAATCATTAGGCATTCATTTATATTACAAAACTTAAACAATATGTCAAAGTTCCTAATAACTTCTTCCTCTTTCCCCCCAAATAAAACTAGAAATATAAGTGTATAAAAAGTATTTATAACCTTAGTAGTAAACAAAAAATAACTAAACATGTTGAAAAAGTTTCCACAGGAGAGCAAGAATGAAGAATGAAAGGGATGGAGAAAAAGACTGCTATATTTTTAAAGTGTTTTTTTGTTTGTTTGTTTTTGGTTTGGGGGCCACACCCGGCGGTGCGCAGGGGTTACTCCTGACTATCTGCTCAGAAATAGCTTCTGGCAGGCACGGGGGACGATATGGGACGCCGGGATTCAAACCAATCACCTTAGGTCCTGGATCAGCAGCTTGCAAGGCAAACACCGCTGTGCAATCTCTCCAGCCCCGAAGTTTATAAGTATCATTATACTTTAAGTTTTGGATTTTATTGGTGGAGGAGGATTGCCCATAATACACAGAGCTTTCTTCTGGCTTTGTGCTCAGGATTCACTACTGATGAAGCCAAGGGGACTTTATGTGGTGCTGGAAATCAAATGCTGATCTGTAATGTGGAAGGAAAGTTCTCTACCCATTGTAGACTCTCTCTGGCCTCTAACTTTAAATGTTTATTATCTGTAATCATGGAGGTCAGAGAAGAAATTTAATATACAACTGATTTTTACTCAAGAAAATATTTTTATACAAAAGAAGGGAGAAAAAGTGCCTAATTGACAGAATGACTCTGATATGTATTTGTCTTCTTTAAACTGAAGAATGGGAAAAAAAGTTTTAAGAGTATGTCAATATAAAAATTCTTGATGGAGTAGAGCAGGAACCAGAAAGAAGGTAAAGGTTAACTGTATGATCATAAATGTACTAATTTTTTTGTTTGTTTGAATGTCTTTTGTTTTCTTTTTGCCATTCATGGTAGCACTCGGGGGTTATTCCCAGCTTTTACTCAGAAATTACTTTTAGCAGACTTAGAGGACCATAGGATGATGGGGTTTGAATCTGGGTTGACCTCTTGCTAGGCAAACACCCTACCCACTGTGCATTGGCTCCCCCTATCCCCCACATCTTTGCACTGTTTTACATAGGTCTCCTTCCACATTCTCTGTCAAGCACATCTTAATAGATGCAATTACAATTATAATCATTCTCAATCTAAATGGTGTCCTTCCTTAGGGTTTGTTTCATGTACTGAACCTAACTTAAAATATAACAGGATAAGATTTTATTTTTCTGGTGGATAGAAGAGTCAATCCAACTCAGATCAATGATGTGACATTATTTTAGGCTGGGAGAATAGATACAAGTCAAAGCTGAAGAAATAGTAAGAAAGATAAGTTTCTAAAATTATGTGGCATTATAAGAAATTAACTTATAAGTAAATACAAATGTATTAAAATACAAGGATTTATAATACACCAAGCATCTTTCATCGCAAATTAAAATATCATATAATAAATATATATTTATAAATAAAATAAAATTATATATACATTATATATAACTATGTATATTCTAGAATGTGACTGTATTATATACTATATATATATATCTAGATAGTATATCCTCAGGGTAGTATGGTCAAGAAACATAGAAAAATGAGCTTAGAGGAATTCAGAGAGAGTTCTTTGGGTAAGACACTTCCCTTGCAATTTTCCAACCCAATTTTGACCACCAGCATCCATCCCATGCTCACCATGAGTGATCCCTGAGCATAAAACCATATGTAAGTCCTGATCACCTCTGGGTGTGGTACAAATATAAAGAAACAATAAAAGGGAAAATAAAGAAACAAGAGCTTCAAGGGGTCAATTAACAAAAATCAACTATGGTCTTCCCATATTGCTAGATTTATATGGGACACAGAGGACATTTAAAACCTTAAAACTCTCATGAAACAAGAAGTGTGGTTTTGGAGTCAAAATTAGTATGCATGAAATGAAAGTGAAGAATTTGGATTGAATTTGGATTGGGACAAATGAAACAGGCAAGGGACAATTAGGATAATGGCTTTAAGAAAAAAAAAATACTATCATGGAAGATATCCAGGGTAGGGTAGGCAGTGTCTGCTAACTTGGATGATTAGACTGTGCCCAGTACCTAGATGATGTGATTACCTGAAGACAATCACCTCCGCTTTCTACCCCTTTTTCATTATCCCACATAAACTCAATAATAAAAAGTGTCACTCACTTACCTTTGTTTAAAAGATATTAAAGTGAACAGGTTTCTGTGTTTCTCTTGAATCTTCTTTAAGTAGAAACCTCTGAATCTAGGAATTTCCACACATTCTTTTCTCTTGTCTTAAATAAAATCTTTTCTGAATTTAGCCTATTGTCCCTTGCTTTCAAATTTGACTATTTGAGAACAAGAGCCTGTATGCGGGGCGGAAGAGATAGCATGGAGGGTAACATGGAGGTAAGGCATTTGCCTTTCATGCAGAAGGTCATTGGTTCAAATCCCAGCATCCTGTATGATCCTGTATGGTTCCCAGAGCCTGCCAGGAGCGATTTCTGAGTATAGAGCCAGGAGTAACCCCTGAGCGTTGCCGGTGTCCCCACCCCCCCCCCCAAAAAAAGAGCCTGTGCCTGCCCATTGTAATAGAAATCTTTAAAATGAGTAACAGGTAATCAAAACTGAGGCTAACTTTCATTAGAGGGCTCAGAGCAAGGAAACCAGGAGCAAAGGAATCATAAAGACAATGATCTTGAGTGAAGTTTTGAGGACTAGGTGGGCATTGGGACTAGTGATAGGAAGAGGTTTGAGTTATTTGTAGGTAGTTGAGTTAGAAACAATAAACTATGATTCAGTAGGGTGTAGGGAAAGATCGGGAAATAGGCACAATCAAGTGTGTCATGTATATTTTATGTCAATTCACTCTCTATGATGGAGTTACTACTTTTACCTTCTCTCCACTGCAGTTTCTCCAGATGCCTTTCAAGAATGGAACTCCCCACCCCCACCCCTGCCTTTGCAAAAATAAGGTTACTAACCTCAGCTGGAGTAATAATCACAGCCAGAGCAATAGCACAGAGGGTAGGTCATTTGCCTTGCACATGGCCAACCTGGGTTCAAACCCCAGCATCCCATATGCGAGGTGTGATTTGTGAGCACAGACCCAGGAGTAAATCTTGAGTGCTGCTGACTGTGGCCCCCCCAAAAAAACAAGGAAAAAATTTAAGCTCATTTTGTAGGGCCTGTTAAGGCTTTCTGGTTTCGTTAGAAAATGTCCAGGAGTGAATTATGTGTTAAGAATATTCAGGCTAAAAATCCAAAGCAGAAGTTGTATACTAGACTATTTTTAAATCTCATTTCTAGAAATTCCAATTATTTGTCTAGGACAACTGAGTCTTAAATTTAGTAAAGACGAAAGGAATCTGTAGTAGCAGGAAAACAAAGTACTTCTAAATAATTTAACGGTGTCTTGTACACAGGCAGGCAAAATCCAGAAGTACAGACTGTAGAAGCAAAATCAACTACCAGAGAATAAGTATTATATTTAAAAATAAATTAAAATAAAGCACAAAACACACACTGTACTTTGCTTGAAGAGAATATCTAGTCCCAAGGCTAAGGGTATAGTCCTATGAGTGGTTCCTCTCTCAAAAGCCTTCATATCCATCCACATTCACAGATTCACATTACAGAAACACACATTTTATTTATTTATTTATTTTTATTTATTTGTTTTTTTTGTTTATAATATATTTATTTAAGCACCATGATTACAAACAAGATTGTAGTTGGGTTTCAGTCATAAAAAAAACACCCCCTCACTTCACCTCAACATTTCCACAACCAATCCCCCCAACTCCCTCCTCCCCACCCCTGCCTGTATTCAAGACAGGCATTCTGCTTCTCTCACTCATTAACATTGTCATGGTAGTTGTTAGTGTAGTTATTTCTCTAATATTTGCCATGGGCTTGTGATAGATGGCCTTGAATAGATTGAGAATAGCTTCTTCCATTTCCATTTTTTTGATTTTTGTCTTTTGTTTGTTTTGGTTTTGGACCACACCTGGTGATGCTATGGGCTTAGAAATTGCTCCTGGCTTGGGGGACCATATGGAATGTCAGGGAATGGATATCTTAGGTCATCTGTGTGCAAGGCAAATGCCCTACCTCTGCGCCACCACTCCAGCCCCCATTTCAATCTTATGAGATTTTTTTGTCACAAGGGATAAATATGCATTAATTATTATATATAAGATTAAAAAAGAGCTTCCCACCATTTCATCCTATGACATGTAGCTGGGTGGGGTCACTGCAGGATAACTATGAGGTAAATGAAGAAGTACTGACAATCTAGAAGGTTAGAGTGTATGTTAACTAAAAGCACCTGAATTTGGTGGTTTTCTTTTGTTTGTTTGTCTGTTTGCTTTAATGTTTTGGTAGAACAGTTGATAAAAATTACATGATTGTGTCTACAAAGTGGTGAATTTCAGCTCAGAAAGATAACAAAAAATTTTATTCACAAATAGCATTTTGAAATTGTTTGTTCAAATAGATCAGGAGGAAATTACCTACTTGAAGTTAGTTTTTCCATCACTTTGAGTTTGAATGTGAAGAAATTTTGACATCAGTTCTCCATCTATCCAACTTACTAGAAAGTTTTAGTTTGCTTTGAGCAAGCTTTTTAACATCCCAAAAATTCAGATTTATATTCTGTGAATTAGGAGAAAATAATTTTAAATACCTCACTAAAATTCTATTTTATTTAAATAACAAAGGAATGTATAAAAAGTGCAAGTACAAGTACAGTGACTGGCATATAACAAATCTCAATATATGTTACCTACTATTGTTATTTGATTTAGGAAGTACCCAGAAATTACCTAGTGCTAACTACTTTTCTTCCTTTTGGTATTTGACCACATCCTTTTTTTTTTTTTTTTTGGTTTTTGGGCCACACTCAGCGATGCTCAGGAGATATTCCTGGCTGTCTGCTCAGAAATAGCTCCTGGCAGGCACGGGGGACCATATGGGACACTGGGATTCGAACCAACCACCTTTGGTCCTGGATCGGCTGCTTGCAAGTCAAATGCCGCTGTGCTATCTCTCTGGGTCCCACATATTACTTATTAAGAACAGAATTACATCTATGATGTCAAGATTGCTTTATAACAAAATAGGGTTTTAATAAGGTAGATTAAACATCAATTAGGGGTGAATTTAGAGTTTAATACTGGGAATTTTGTATCCTAAAATAAGTGAACAACACTCACTCCTCACCCACAGTCTTCGCTCAGTTTCCCATTCCTAAAGGATATTTTATATATTTAATATTGAACAAGATCCAATGATCAGTGGAAGAAACTAAACAAGCACCAGGCATTCCTGACAGTAAGCCTAGAAAAGCAATATGTAGCATGACCTCAACCTCACACACACACACACACACACACACACACACACACACACACACACACACAGAGATAAATGTTGTTTAAGGATGTTATCTTAAAGTTTTACAAGGAACAGACTACCAACACAGGGGAATTCATTAATCACTGACTCCAGCTGGAATATCTTGTCTCTGAACCCCTCTCTTGGGCTGACCTGCTATATATTTTTATTGTTAGTTTCCAAGCCAGCTCTCTGTAAACCACTAGCTCCAACCTGGGAGTGAAATTTTGTTGTGATTTTGTTTTGGAAGGATACATATCCATCTTTTCAGCTTGCTAGCACTTGAGTAAGCCTCTTTCTCCCTGTAACAACACTGCTCTCTGAACTGATTTGTTTTTGAGCAGTGAGCACCTAAACTTATGTACTGTACATTTGTTTCTTAAATTGTAAGTGGGGGAGTGAGCATTGCATCTGGAACTTACATAACTGTATGTCTGAAAGGGTCATAAAATCTAAGAAAAAGGAACTTACTGTGAGTAAAATATTTTATTAGATTACTTAATTTATGTACTACATCTTTGAGTTTGGGTAAAAATTTCTCAAGCAAGTAGGGCTTAAGCATGGCAATAGTTTATGAAGTCCATTAAGAGATAAAAAGAAAGAGGGAGAGAAAAAGAAATGCCTGTAGGCTGAAGGTAAGAGTGGGGTATGGAAAAAACTGGGGAAATCGGTGGCAGGAAATGAATGCTGGTGAAGGGATGAGTAATAGAAAATTATATGACTAACTCAACTATCAGAAATTTTTTAACTGCAACTCACAATGATATAATATTAAATAATAATAATAATAATAATAAAGAAGTTCCATATTATGCAATGCTAAGTCTTGTGTAATCACAGTTGTCCAAGATGGTAATGGACATAGATTTCAGATGTCTCCATATCAGTGTATGGTTTCTTCCTTCTTGGTAATTTTTAGTTGATCTTAGAGTTTAAAATTTTATTTTTGTTTTGTATATTTTTTGTTTTGCTTACTTTACTAAGTACAATGTCTACACAGCATATATGTTGGTGAAAATGAAATAATTGTATAACTTTTATAATTGAATAATATTAAATTAAATATATACAAACACAACAATTTATCTATCATTCAACAGATACTTAGGTTATTTCTAGCTCTTGTTAATAGTGCAACAATATTATGGGGTTATGTATATCTCATCAAATTAGAGTCTTTGTATTTGGTGATATTCCCATAAGTGAGATAATTGGTTCATAAATTTCTACTTTGAATGTTTTAAGGAAATTTAATAGTGCTTCCATAATAGCTGTATCAATTAAACATCTTCACTAACGGTATCAAGAAATCTTTTTTCTCTGCATCCTCTCTAATGTTATTAGATATCTCTTTGATATCCAATTTTAGATATTTTATGTATATATCTTAATAAGAAATAATAAGTATCTTTTCTATGTATTTGGTTTTATACACATTTATAACATTTTGGAATATTTTCCTATTCATATTTTCTGACCACTTTAAGTTGGGCCAATTTTTGTTGTTTTATGTAAGTTTATTTCTTTTATATATATATTTTATTTAAACACCTTGATTACATACATTATTGTATTTGGCTTTCAGTCATGTAAAGAACACCACCCATCACCAGTGCAACAGTCCCATCACCAATGTCCCAAATATCCCTCCTCCCCACCCGACCCTCACCTGTACTCTAGACAGGTTTTCCATTTCCCTCATACATTCTCATTATTAGGATAGTTCAAAATGTAGTTATTTCTCTAACTAAACTCATCACTCTTTGTGGTGAGCTTCCTGAGGTGAGCTGGAAGTTCCAGCTTTTTTCACTTTTGTGTCTGAAAATTATTATTGCAAGAATGTCGTCCATTTTTCTTAAAAGCCATAGATGAGTGAGACCATTCTGCATTTTTCTCTCTCTCTCTCTCTCTGAATTATTTCACTCAGCATAATAGATTCCATGTACATCCATGTATAGGAAAATTTCATGACTTCATCTCTCCTGACAGCTGCATAATATTCCATTGTGTATATGTACCATAGTTTCTTTAGCCATTCATCTGTTGAAGGGTATCTTGGTTTTTTCCAGAGTCTTGCTATGGTAAATAGTGCTGCAGTGAATAAGGGTGTAAGGAAGGGAGTTTTGTATTGTATTTTTGTGTTCCTAGGGTATATTCCTAGGAGTGGTATAGCTGGGTCATATGGGAGCTCGACTTCCAGTTTTTGGAGGAATCTCCATATTGCTTTCTATAAAGTTTGAACTAGACGGCATTCCCATCAGCAGTGGATAAGAGTTCCTTTCTCTCCACATTCCCGCCAGCACTCCTTGTTCTCATTCTTTGTGATGTGTGCCATTCTCTGTGGTGTGAGGTGGTATCTAATCATTGTTTTGATTTGCATCTCCCTGATGATTAGTGATGTGGAGCACTTTTTCATGTGTCTTTTGGCCATTTGTATTTCTTCTTTGTCAAAGTGTCTGTTCCTTTCTTCTCCCCATTTTTTGATGGGATTAGATGTTTATTTCTTGTAAATTTCTGTCAGTGACTTGTATATTATGGAGATTAGCCCCTTATCTGATGGGTATTGGGTGAATAGTTTCTCCCACTCAGTGGGGGGCTCTTGTATCCTGGGCACTATTTCCTTTGAGGTGCAGAAGCTTCTCAGCTTAATGTATTCTCATCTGTTAATCTCTGCTTTCACTTCTTGGAGAATGCAGTTTCCTCTTGAAGATGCCTGTAGTCTCAATGTCCTGGAGTGTTTTGCCTATGTGTTGTTCTATATATCTTATGGTTTGGGGTCTGATATCGAGGTCTTTAATCCATTTGGATTTTACCTTCGTACATGATGTTAGCTGGGGGGTCTAAGTTCAATTTTTTGCAAGTGGCTATCCAGTTGTGCCAACACCACTTGTTGAAGAGGCGTTCCATGCTCCATTTAGGATTTCCTGCTCCTTTATCAAAAATTAGGTGATTGTATGTCTGGGGAATATTTTCTGAGTATTCAAGCCTATTCCACTGATCTGAGGGCCTGTCCTTATTCCAATACCATGCTGTTTTGATAAATATTGCTTTATAGTACAGTTTAAAGTTGGAGAAAGTAATGCCTCCCATTTTCTTTTTCCCTAAGAGTGCTTTAGCTATTCGAAGATGTGTATTATTCCATATGAATTTCATAAGTGTTTAATCCACTTCTTTGAGGAACGTCATGGGTATATTTAGAGGGATCACATTAAAACTATATAATGCCTTGGGAAGTATTGCCATTTTGATTATGTTAATATTGCCAATCCATGAGCAGGGTATGTGTTTCCATTTCAGGCATGTCCTGTCTTATTTCTTGGAGCAGAGTTTTATAGTTTTCTTTGTATAGGTCCTTCACATTTTTAATCAGGTTGATTCCAAGATATTTGAGTTTGTGTGGCACTATTGTGAATGGGGTTGTTTTCTTAATGTCCATTTCATCCTTATTACTCTTGGTGTATAGAAAGACCATTGATTTTTGTGTGTTAATTTTGTAGCCTGCCACCTTGCTATATGAGTCTATTGTTTCTAGAAGCTTTTTGGTAGAGTCTTTAGGGTTTTCTAAGTAGAGTATCATGTCATCTGCAAACAGTGAGAGCTTGACTTCTTCCTTTCCTATCTGGATTCTCTTGATATCTTTTTCTTGCCTAATCGCTATAGCGAGCACTTCCAGTGCTATATTAAATAGAATTGGTGAGAGAGGACAGCCTTGTCTTGTGCCAGAATTTAGAGGGAAGGCTTTTAGTTTTTCTCCATTGAGGATAATATTTGCCACTGGCTTGTGGTAGATGGCCTTAACTATATTGAGAAAGGTTCTTTCCATTCCCATCTTGTTGAGAGTTTTTATCAAGAATGGGTGTTGGACCTAATCAAATGCTTTCTCTGCATCTATTGATATGATCATGTGGTTTTTATTTTTCTTGTTGTTAATGGTGTGTATTATGTTGATAGATTTATGGATGTTAAACCATCCTTGCATTCCTGGGATGAAACCTACTTGATCGTACTGGATGATCTTCTTAATGAGGCATTGAATCCTATTTGCCAGGATTTTGTTGAGGATCTTTGCATCTGCATTCATCAGCGATATTGGTCTATAGTTTTCTTTTTTCGTAGCATCTCTGTCTGGTTTAGGTATCAAGGTGATATTGGCTTCATAAAAGCTATTTGGAAGTGTTTCTGTTTGTTCAGTTTCATAAAAGATTCTTGCCAGGATTGGTAGTAGTTCCTTTTAAAATTTTTGAAAGAATTAATTAGTGAATCCGTCTGGGCCTGGGCTTTTGTTTTTGGGCAGACATTTGATTACTGTTTTAATTTCATCAGTAGTAATGGGGCTGTTTAGATATGCTACATCCTCTTCCTTTAGCCATGGAAGATTATAAGAGTCCAATAATTTATCCATTTCTTCCAGGTTCTCATTTTTAGTGGCGTAGAGTTTCTCAAAGTAGTTTCTGATTACCCTTTGAATCTCTGTCATATCGTAGTGATCTCTCCTTTTTCATTCCTAATACGAGTTATCAAGTTTCTCTCTCTCTCTTTCTTTGTTAGTTTTGCCAGTGGTCTATCAATCTTGTTTATTTTTCAAAGAACCAACTTCTGCTTTCGTTGATCTTTCGAAATGATTTTTGGGTTCGCACTTCGTTGATTTCTGCTCTCAACTTTGTTATTTCCTTCTGTCTCCCTATTTTTGGGTCCTTTTGTTGAGCACTTTCTAGTTCTATTAGCTGTGTCGTTAAGCTACTCAGGTAAGCTCCTTCTTCCTTCCTGATGTGTGCTTGCAAAGCTATAAATTTTCCTCTCAGTACTGCTTTTGCTTTGTCCCATAAGTTCTGATAATTTGTGTCTTTATTACCATTTGTTTCCAGGAAACTTTTGATTTCCTCCTTGATTTCATCTCAGACCCACTGGTTATTCAGTATGAGGCTATTTAACTTCCAGGTGTTAATGTTTTTCTTCTGTGTCCCTTTGGAATTAACAAATAATTTCAGAGCCTTGTGGTCAGCGAAGGTAGTCTGCAAAATTTCTATCCTCTTGATCTTATGGAGGTATGTTTTGTGTGCCAGCATGTAGTCTATCCTGGAGAATGTCCCATGTATATTGGAGAAGAATGTCTATCCAGGTTTCTGGGGATGAAGTGTCCTATATATATCCACTAGGCCTCTTTCTTCCATTTCTCTCCTCAGGTCTAGTATATTCTTGTTGGGTTTCAGTCTGGTTGACCTATCCAGTGTTGACAAAGCTGTGTTGAGGTCCCCCACAATTAATTGTTTTTATTGATATTATTTTTCAGATTTGTCAACAGTTGTATTAAATATTTTGCTGGCCCCTCATTTGGTACAAATATGTTTAGGAGAGTTATTTCTTCCTGCTCTACATACCCCTTGATTAATATAAAATATCCATCTTTGTTTCTTACAACCTTCCTGAGTATAAAGTTTGCATGATCTGATATTATTATGGCCACTCCATCTTTTTTATGGGTGTTGTTTGCTTGGATGATTTTTGTCCAGCCTTTTATTTTGAGTCCATGTTTGTTCTGACTATTCAGGTGCATTTCTTGTAGGCAGCAGAAGGTTGGATTGAGTTTTTTGATCCATTTAGCCACTCTGTGTCTCTTAACTGGTGCATTTAGTCCATTGACGTTGAGAGAAAGAATTGTCCTGGGATTTAATGCCATCTTTATATCGAAATTTGTTGTGTCTTTTGGTTAGTCTTGTCTTAAATTAGTTCTTTCAGTTTTCCTCTTAAGACTGGTTTTGAGTCTGTAAAGTTTTTGAGCTGTTTTTTTGTCTGTGAGACCATGTATTCTTCCGTCAAACCGGAAAGTGAGTTTTGTTGGGTACAGTATTCTAGGTGAAACATTCATTTCATTCAGTCTTGTCACAATATCCCACCACTGCTTTCTGTCTTTGAGTGTTTCTGGTGACAGGTCTGCTCTAAACCTCAAGGATGCTCCCTTGAATGTAATTTCCCTTTTTGATCTTGCTGTTTTCAGAATTCTGATTTGTCATTGTGCCTAGGATGTGTCTTGGGGTATTTTTTCTGGGTTCTCTTTTGGTTGGTACTTTTCGAGCATGAAGGATTTGATCACATATATTCTTTAGCTCTGGAAGTTTCTATTTAATGATATACTTGACCATTGATTCTTCCTGGAAATTTTCTTCCTGGGCCTCAGGGACTCCACAGATTCTTAATTTGTTTCTGTTGAGCTTATCACAGACTTCTATTTTCATCTCTTCCCATTCTTTGACTAATTTTTCCATGGTCTGTTCATTTGCTTTAAGTTTTGTTCCAATCTCTCCTGCTCTATGTAATTGTTATTTATCTCATCTTCCACAGCACCAAGTCTATTCTCAGCTTCTGATACCCTGTCCCAGAGCTTATCCATTTTGTCTTTCACTTAGTTTACTGAGTTTTTCAGGCCTGTTAGTTGACATGTTTTTTCAGTTTGGAGTTTTGTGATTTCTGTCTTCATATTTCCTTGGTTCTTATTAGTGTTCTGTTCAACTTGATCCATGGTTTCTTTCAGTTCGTTGAGCATCTTCCATATTGCTAGTCTAAAGTCCTTATCTGAGAGGTTGACTAGTTGGTTGGTCATTATCTGGTCATCATAATTGTCATCTTCATTCTCTATGTCTGATGCTGGTCTGCGTTGTTTCCCCATTGTCACACCTGTATTGTGGGTTTTTCTACGTGTTGTGGTGGTATTCATTGGCTAAATGATGCAGGCAGCACACTCCTCTGGCTCCGCCCTTTCTGGATGGGTCGACTTGCCTCCAAGGGAGGGGAGTCCTCCGTGGATGAAGCCTCACACAGGATCAAATCTTAGGCCTGAGCACGCAGCAGAGAAGACAGTCTGGAGAGAAATCCTGGGCTTCAGTGATCCGGCACAGTTCTTAGTGTGATTTTTTCTTCTTGTTGTGATGGTGTTCTTTTCTTAGAAAGAGCACATGGCCACATAGGAAGCGAAGTTGCAGTGCTCTGCCGGAGGATCTTTTTGGCTCACTCCCAAGAGGTTCACACAACAGGACAGTAGAGAAACACACACAGGCAGCACTCATAATTTTTCACAGTCAGGCCCCACTGGGCAGGCATAGTTTCATGGATTTTTCCAGCCTGATGGCAAAAACAGGGGACCTGGCTTCTGCAAAGTACAGCTTATAGCCTGTTTTCACTTTATGGAGCAGTTCCTTGGCATTCCTTCCCTAGAATTGGCCTCTAAAAAAGCGAGTTTTCTGGAGCCTCTTTTCGGCCCACTCTCAAGAGTTTCACACAATAGGACAGTAGACAGACACACACAGGCAGCACTCACAATTTTTCACAGTCGGGCCCCACTGGGCAGGCGTAGTTTCATGGATTTTCCCAGCCTGACGTCACAAACAGGGGACCTGGCTTCTGCGAAGTACTCCTAAGTTTATTTCTATTTTGTCTGTTAATCCTTTACCAGCTGTGTGATGCATACATTTCTTCTACTTGCACTTTGCTTTGTTGCAGCTTTCTTCTTCTGTGTGCTGCCTTTTAGCTTGAGATAGTAACATTCATTATTTTTACTTTTGTTTCCTTAAGTTGGAGTCATTGCTATCAGTATATCTTCCAGAATTATGTTAAGGGGTACATCACACTTGTTTCTTCAGGTCTTGATCAAAGAATTTTATATATTCCAAATTAATGTTTGTACAGTAAAACAAAATAGTGTTAAATAGTGACCTAGTTTTATTCTTTTTAATGTGTTTGTACAGTTTCCATATACCATTTATTGATGGAATTTATCTTGCTTCAGAATGTTTTTGACTTTGTAATCAATTTGTTGTCCATAGTGTAGTTTATTTTTCAGATCTTATTTTGTTCCATTGATTTATATTTATTTTGTGGATGGGGGTAGAGAGTTTTTCTAAGAAGTCCAATGCAGTATCTTGAGACTGCAATACTCAATCTCTGAAGTGCTATATAGCGGCCACATACTCCTTGTAATGGTTAGGAGCCTCCAGAACTGCATCCAGTAATGCTCAGGGGAGGATGTCATGACAAGGACTGAGCCAGAGCCATCCATATACAAGGACTGTGACTTAGCCTCTTTACCATCTCTTGTGTCCCATTTGTCGTTTTCTTTTCTTTTTTTTGTTTTTGATTTTGTTTGGAGGGGACACATTTAGCTGGGCTCAGGGTTTCCTCTTGGCTCTGTGCTCAGAGATCATTCCTAGTAGTCTTGGGGGTCCTTCGGGGTTCTGGAGATCAAATCTGTGTTGGCTGTGTACAAGGCAAGCTCCCAACTCACTATTCTATCACATGCTCCTGTTTCTTTTTTCTTCTTCTTCTGATGCTATATTGTTTCAGCTATCATTATTTTGTACTAAAGTATGATGTAATGAAGCATGATCCCTCTATTTTTTCCCTCAAAAGTATTTTTGCTCTTCAATGTCTATTTTAGTTCTATTTAAATTGCAAGCTTTTTATATTTCTGTGAAGAATTGTATTATAATTTTACTAGGAATCACATTAAATCTGTATATTGTTTTAGGTAACAATGATTTCAGTGATCTTATTCTCATTCATGATCATGGAATATCTTTTATTTTATGTATTTCTATTTTAAAAAAAATCTTACTATTTTTATTGTATGGCTTTATGACTTCTTTTGTTAAATATATTTAGGTATATAACATTTGTAATATAATACTGATAGTATTGATTTCCTGGTTTCTCTTTCTCTACTTCAAAAAAGAAATGCAATGATTCAGGCCAGAAAGAATGGCCTTTTCATGTAGAGGCCCAGGAGTAATTCCCACATTCCACAGCCCATGAAGCCCACCTGGAGCTATCCTGGAGCACAGAAATATGAGAAGCCCTTCTGAGCACCACCCAAAATCACAAAATAGAAGTAGAAATAATTTTGGCTATTAAATTTATAGTGTGCCACTTTAGTGTAGTCATTTTTATTTCTAGTCATTTTATTATTTCACAAATCTATGTGTTTTCTATGTATATTTCCATGTTATTTGAAAATAATTTTGTAAATAAATTTTCTGTTTCCTTGTCAATATGGATTTTGAGCAGGGGAAATAGTTAAAAGACCCAGGTACATCCTTGCATGTGAGAGCCTTGGGATTGTTCTCAACACCTTCTAGTCCCCTGCATCCCTTTTATAAGTACTTTCTGGCTATATTTTAATATTCTTGTTCCTTTTTTTCTTTATGTATTTATTTTTGAATTGACAACTTTCTGTAGTAATATGCTTTGATTTTCTTCTCTTTATACTTTATAAATTACTTTAGGCACTTGCTTTGTGATTCCATGAGTGAAGCATACATGAAATACCAAAAATGTAACAATCATACACACACTCTATTTTAACTTATTTCCCATACAAAAACTACAAGGTGTACTCTTCCCAATAGTCTGTGCTTGATATCACAATTTATCTTTTTTTGTCATCAACTTAAAATTTAGAAAAGGAATTATACCCAGTGGTGCTCTCTTGAGCCTGGGTGATACTGTAGGGGTTGAACCTAAACCTAAACATCTCACATGCAAAGCAGAGCTCTCTTTGTAAATCTATATATTAGAGTTGAGTGGTATAGACATACTACCCTGTTACTGTTGATATTCAAACTTTCTGAATATGATTATATGCAAGACTCCAACTAGTATTACTTTGTTCAATATCATTTCATGATAACATTGAAGTGAAAAACTCGTGACCAAGTCTGAATAGCCATTAATGCAAGATTTTTTCTTTGATACATGATTTTGCTTATAGTTACAGTTACTTACCTTTACCACTGTTTTCTGTTTGTTTTTATGTTACTGAGTCAGACTTCTGCCTCCTTTTGTTCAGCTTGACGAACTCCATTTAGCATTCCTATAATAGTCTAGTAGTGATGAAACTCCTTTGGGATTTCTTTGGAAAAATTATTCTTTCTTTAAATCAGTGCTTCTCAATTATTTTCTGCCATGCCCTCGTAGGAAGAAGAAAACATTTTTTGCACCCCCTGCGCAACTGTAAATAGTATCTTTATAAAAAAAAACTTTAACTTGCAAAACAAAAATATATAAACTAATTTGAGCTGAGTTTTTATCAGAGGTGATGTCTGGATTAATGACTACAATGAGCACGTTTTGCAATGCAGAGCTTTTTGAAGCGGGGTTTGAAGCAGGAAACAACAACTCTGAGCTTCAGAGACATACATAGACATAAACACGGGGCTTAGCTTGTTATGACAGTGTTTGCCGAGGTCAAACGCGTCCCTCTCGCCCCACTATTTGAGAAACACTGTTTTAAATGAACAACTTTACTGTGAAAACTTCATTGGTAGTTCCTGCCCACTCCCCAGCATTTTTTTTGGGGGGGGGGGCACACTCGTTTGATACTCAGGGGTTCCTCCTGGCTATGTGCTCAGAAATCACTCCTGGCTTGAGGGGACCATATGGGACGCTGGGGGATCGAACTGAGGTCCGTTCTAGGCTAGCGCACACTTTACCTGTAGCGCCACTGCTCAGGCCCCTCCCCAGGAGTTTTAATGCATTATCCTACTCTGTCTTAATCTTCAAGACTTAAGCTGAGATCTAAGTGAAGTCAATCAGAGGAAAAACTGTAGATACAGATTAATTTCTCTAATATGTGAGACTTAAAGATACACATCAAGGGAGCGACAAATGGCCAAGACAACTTGGTGGAAGAACTGAGCTGGGATTGGGTGTCAGGAGGGATGGATGTTGAGGTCCTTGGGAGAGGAAAGAGCACACTGGAGATGGGTGTGATGTTGGAATTATATACACGAGAAACCATAATTGGTAGCATTGTGAGCCATAGAATCTTAATTTAAAACTTTTTAAAAAATAAAAATCCTGGGGCCAGAGCGGTGGCACAGTGGTAAGGCATTTGCCTTGCACATATCTGACCTAGGATGAACCGTGGTTCGATCCCCCAGGGTCCCATATGGTCCCCCAGGCCAGGAGCTATTTCTGAGCACATAGCCAGGAGTAACCCCTGAGCATCACAGGCCCAAAAACCAAAATAAATAAATAAATAAAATTCTGAGATTATTACCTAACAGTGCGAAAATACATTTTAAATCTTTTTTTAAAGATGTATGTTGAATAATTTGCTGTAAGCCTGATGTATATTCCCTTTTATGAGTTTCCTTCTCCCCTTTTATGAGTTTTTTTCCCCCTCTTGACCCTGTTTAACTATCTTTACTAAGTTACATTACCTCTCACTTGACTTCTGGAAATGGAACAATTCTGATCTCTATCATTTAAATTTTGTTTGTTTTAGATTTCACATATAAATAAGACAATATATTTATCTACCCTGACATTTCATGTCACTTAGTACCTTCAAGGTCCATCTAGGTTATCAGAAATGGCAAGCTTTTCTTCGTTCTTTATGATTTAGTGGTAGTCCAATCTTATCCCAAGAGTTGCAAAGTTAATATGTGAAATATGGCGTCAATACCTTATTGTGGTGATCATTTCTTAACCATTGTGTTATCTACCTCAATATTATATATTAATCTATATATTAGTAATTTATATTATTATTTTATATTAATAATTATATATTAATCTATATATTAGTAATCTATATATTAGTATATATGGGGATTGGTTATCACTGCAATCAAATATATGAACTTCCAAACATTAAAGTGTCAAAAGTAACAACAAAAGAGGGAAAGGAAAAGAGAAGTTTAATTATATATATGAAGAAACAACTAGGGGGGAAATGAGTATAACAAGCTCCATTAAAAAGTTAGTAGTACAGCAATATGAAGAGCAATAAACAGGTGCATATGGAATAGGGGAAATGAATCATTTAATATATGAGAAAATAGGACATTATAAAAAACAAAATATAGTAGATATTCAATACATCTCTGTGGGACCACTAGTTTTCTCCAACTCTAGTTTTTCCAAATCAGATTGCGTTATTGTAGAAATTGTAGAAATACTGATTATTCCAGGAAGAACAGAGCTAACACTCAGAGATTTTGAAAGATGAGAATTTTATTTTATACTAGGGTGCTCAGACAGAGTAATATCTCAACTATCTGAGCAACCACCACATGCAAATCAGGAGATTATACACCTTTATAATGCTGTGCATGTGATTAAACAAAGGTTTCCTGTGCATGGAGACTAGAAGCAAAGAACAAAGGATTGGGCAAGCTGATGCAGTCTTAGGGGTTTTTCTTTTGGGAGTATCAGAGTACTCCCAAAGTTAGTTTAGTAAAAGAGTAATTCTTAAGTGCTTAACTGAGAAAAGAGAAATCAGTAATTGACTGTAATCCAAGAGGAGCAGAAAAGAAAGTAGTAGTTTTCCTTTGCACGGGCAGAAAAAAGATGCTGTGAACGTCCTTTCCAGGAACTAGGCAAACTACTTATCCTGTACCACTCAATCTTGCCATAAAATCATATTAGTTCTCTTGTAGATTGCTAACTTTTTCCAGGCATTGTGTTGAACATTGAATGCATTTATTCACTGAATCTTGAAAACAACACTGAAGTAAAAGTAATATAATAAACGACAGTCATTTATTGGGTGAGAAGTATGGACCAGGGTTTGCAAATGAATGTTACATTAGTCATATAATTTAAGCTTGCCAACAGTTATCTAAATTTGGAATTATTATTTCTTTCCTTATTTTACACATTAGAAAACTGTGTCTTCAAGTATCTAATTTACTCTTTCAATAGCTAGTAAGTAACTGAGTGGAGATACAGGGGTATATATTGATCTTTCAAGATTGGAGCTACCCAAGCACTAGGTAGCTGTCAAGCTTGCCTTCAGGTTAGCACTCACTGGTTATATTAAGTCTCTAAAGATGATCTTTGTATATGCTACTGAGCACAGCTGCACAGGTAACACATCATATAAACTAGACAGTGTATGAGACTGCAAAATTACAAATGCTCACAATGACTGGGCAAATGAGATCTTTTAAGGAAGTTTGGTTTCTGTTAAAGTATTACTCAGAAGTTCAGCTTTTACAAGCTGAGATTCCCTCTTTATACATATTAAAGCAGTGTATCCACTGACTTCTCAAACACATCAGGTTAATATCAGTTAAATAATATTAGTCATTGTTAGAATCATGAGATTGTTTAAACCAGAAATATCAGGACCCAATGTATAACTGAGAAAAAATATCAGACACTTTTTGTAAACATTAGATAAAAGTGACTAAATATTAGCTCAACATTTAGAAATATTGGCATTAGGTATGTAATCTTTAATTTCATCCTGAATGGAAAGGCCTAGGGCCTATAAACATCAAACCTTGATATGTTCAAGTGGATAAGATCTTGAGCATTCTGCATACCCACAGCCTTCCAGCATTCTTTTCACTGATTTAAAGAAAACATAAAAAGAAGACAATGAAAGATAAATTTTATAAAGATGGTTCTATATGATTCCAGGCACCTTAAATTTAGCAACAACAAACTATTCTGTTCTTTTTTACTGGTGAGCATTTTTTTGCATTTTGGGGCTGTCTCCATCCCTCATTCCTCCATCCCTCAGGTTATATTCTGATGAGTCTTAGAATGCTCTCTCATTTTCCTTGTACTATTTGATTTAAGAATAGATATCTTGGGGCCAGAGAGATAGCATAGAGGTAGGGTGTTGCCTTGCATGCAGAAAAAAAGTGGTTCAAATCCCTCCATCCCATATTGTCCCCCGAGCCTGCCAGGAGCGATTTCTGAGTGTAGAACCAAGAGTAACTAACCCCTGAGCACTGCTGGGTGTGACCCAAAAACCAAAAAAAAAAAAAAAAAAAAGATTAGGTCTCTAGGCAGATCTAAACATGATTAGAGAAAAGACAGGAAAAACCCAGTCCTCTTCCTTGGTCTAAATTCCTGGAGCTAATTTGACAAGTTGAGAATGATATAGGAGCTGTGATGCAGTTCTATATGTTTGTCTACAGTTTGTTTGTCCACAGTTTGTTCTTCAATATTTTCAAGAGCAAAATAATGAGTAATAAAGATGTCCAAACTCAGAGTTAGAAAGCAAAGAGAAATTATTGGAACTTAGACGAGAAAGGAAAAGGCAAGGAAATACCCTATATGGAGGAAAATAGTATAGGACTAAGTTAACTAGGACTCTGGTTGTTTTTTGTTTTTTTTTTAATAAAACTGAGTTTTCATATTACAGAGAACGCAGGAAAGTTAAAGTTAAGTGTGTGTATATGTGTGTGTCCCTTTTAAATAAAAATTATTCTCTCTGCATTCCTTATTGATTGTCAAATAATAGTATAAAGAATACAAAGATCATAGTGGCCTGGCCATTTGTCTTAGGTATTGCCCTTTATCTTAGCCTCCAGTGAAGCCTAAACTGTGGAGTAGAATTTGTGGTTTTGGAGAATAGTTAACTTTCTACTTATATAAAAAAGACCAGGAATTTGCAGAAAGATTAAAAATGTAGAATGGGGCAGTCAGAATGGCACTGTTTAGAGTAACTGACAAGTGGAAACTGAGGCTTATTCTTTCAAGAATAGGTATGTCCCCTATTCTAAGGCTGTTAGTAAACATTTTCATTTTGCATTTCTTTTTTTACCAAAATACATATGCATACTTGAAAAAGATTAAATGCTTCATAATATTACTTTAATGATAAGCAGCAGCTTCCTTCTACAATCATTAGTTTAGCAGAGGCAGCCACTTTTAGCTGTTTTAATTTCCTTCTATTTCTTCTATTTCAAAATATCTTTTGCTATTTAAATTTTCACTTTTAGATACATTTAAGCTTTGTATATGAAATATAAAGATTTTAATCTTACACCATAACTTCCACATCATGTCTCCTATAATCTCTATAATACTAGTATATAATAAATCAATTAAATATTAGTACTTTCCGCTGAGCTGACTAGGGTTTTACAGAACATTCAGTATCCTATTGTACTATTTATGTCTTCTGAATTTTGGTTCCAAAAATTGACTACATTTTATTTTTCTTTGTGTGATTTTAAGATCTATTTTATTGATTTATCTTTAAAGTTTCTGCCAACTGAAAAATTCTCAAGGTAGCAAAATCACACTCTATTAGTTCTATCCTTTCCATGCAATGTCTCAATGCTGACAAAATATACACATTGGAATTTGGGGAGATGATGGCATGTCTCACTATTCACTTTTAAATGTCCATTTGTATGTCTTCACTGATTTTTTTTCGTGTTTTACTTCCTATAGTTCATTTCCTTCTAATACATATTGTATGTTCTCAATCCCTTATTTGTAAAAGTGTGTGAAAAAATATATGTAACAGAAGACACATTTTGAGTAAGCATCATGGTAGTGATGCCTGTGGAAATACCCAAGTGACTGATATGAAGGGAGAGGAGATGCAGCAACCTCACAAAGGGGAATCTGCCATTTTCTGTCTTTCCGTCTCTCTCCATCCCGGGAAGTAGCTGGGGAGATCTAGGACTGTGGGCTCTGATCTGGCAGAAAAAACAAAGACAGTCCTAGACATTATGCAGGCCTTCAGGGTCCACTGCCTTCCTTCACAGAAAAGAATTTCAGGAGGAGACAAACAATGAAGTAAAAACAAGGTTTTATTTTGAAATTCTGGGGGCAGAGAGAGAGAGAGAGAATATGAAAGAGAATAATTTCTTAAGAGAACTCAAGTTTCTCCAAAGGCTGAGAGAGTCCTGATACAAAATCAACATGTAGAAAAGTTCCCATCTCAAGAGGGCAGATGCAGGAGATACACATATGTGGTCATCATGTGTATAAGCCCAAGGATAGATAGCATGTGTGAATTTCCTTTGTTATGATACTCTACTTAGAAAACCCTAAAGACTCTATCAAAAAGCTTCTAGAAACAATAGACTCATATAGCAAGGTGGCAGGCTACAAAGTTAACACACAAAAATCAATGGCCTTTCTATACACCAATAGTAATAAGGATGAAATGGACATTAAGAAAACAACCCCATTCACAATAGTGCCACACAAACTCAAATATCTTGGAATCAACTTGACTAAATATGTGAAGGACCTATACAAAGAAAACTATAAAACTCTGCTCCAAGAAATAAGAGAGGACACACGGAAATGGAAACGTATACCCTGCTCATGGATTGGCAGGATTAACATCATCAAAATGGCAATACTCCCCAAGGCATTATACAGATTTAATGCCATCCCTCTAAAGATACCCATGACATTCTTCAAAGAAGTGAATCAGACACTTTTGAAATTCATTTGGAACAACAAACACCCTCAAATAGCTAAAGCAATCATTGGGAAAAAGAATATGGGAGGAATTACTTTCCCCAACTTTAAACTGTACTACAAAGCAACAGTTATCAAAACAGCATGGTATTGGAATAAGAATAGGTCCTCAGATCAGTGGAATAGGCTTGAATACTCAGAAAATGTTCCCCAGACATACAACCACCTAATTTTTGATAAAGGAGCAGGAAGTCCTAAATGGAGCAGGGAAAGCCTCTTCAACAAGTGGTGTTGGCACAATTGGATAGCCACTTGCAAAAAATTGAACTAATTTGACTTTTATAGGGTTTTCCCAGCCTGCCCCAGGTAGGGCTTTCTATTTAGGTCAAGAGTTCTGTTGTGAGAGTGGTTAATGATCTTGTATCTTGTCATTCCTCCCTTGGCCTTTCTTCTGGAGGTGGGATACTCTCTTCTCTGAATCTTTTCTGAGTCCAGTTAAAGATCTCATTACTAATCACTTTTTTTTAAATCAGCTGTATTTATTGCGTCTAATAATTTATTGCTACGGGGTGGGGTGTCCCTTTCTACCAGCTTGCCACATAGTATGCTTAGAACACATTTATGTCTATGTAAGACAGAGAGAGGGAGGGAGGGAGAGAGAGAGAAGAGATAGAGCCTTGAATGAAAACATTAAGAATGGTCTATAAGTGCCAGAAAGATAGTACAGGTGTTAAATGTTTGTCATGCATGCAGCTGACCTTAGCTGCTATCCAGTACTACATGTGGTTTTCTGAGCACAAAACAAAGTGTTAGTCCTGAATACCACTGGGTATATCTCTCTCTCCAAGCCACACCTCCCCAAAATAATAATAGACAGCAGTAGTAAAGAAGCATGCTCTTCTTTTACACACTTTCTGCGAGATTTTTCAGTTGTTGGTTTGTTTTTTTTTTCATAAAAGTGTCAAGTACAGGAGAGCATGTATGTCAGGTATGATTCACAATATTTTTTGTCGCTTATTTCCTGGAATAAACAATGAATAGGTTTTGCCTTTAAAACCCACACCAATTAGTCTACTCTTTCTCTAAAGATTTCTCTTGACATGCAAATAGAAATAATGCTTCCCACATATGTGCACATCCTTGATGTGCAGAATGGATATAAACTAAGGGTCCATATTTAACCTGCTGAATAAGAACTCACTTATGCCCAGTCTTTCTCCTTCTATGGGAATTGTTTTTAACAAAATAATAAACAAATACAATAATAATAAACAAAATAATAAACGTGGTTAACTTCAATGTTAACATGGCTTTGTTGTTTTGGCATCCACATAGTTACCTTGAGACATATATAGATATGTATGTCTATATATATGTCTCTCTCTCTATATATATAGGTATACATATAGATAGAACTCCAAAATGTTCTTAAACATTTATCACCTCTTCTTCACCCAAGAAATTCAATAACACAGGCAAGCACTGCCAAAAAACTTCTCAGATTCATAAGGCATTTGCTTTTGAATTATGTTTTTAGTTACTGAATATTCAGAAAACTTTTCCTTTTGCCTTTTTTTAAATTATTTTTGGGCCATTCCTGAAATGGCCCTCAGAAATTACCCCTGGCGCTGAACTCAAAAATCCCCTGGCAGGTTCTGGGGACCATATAGGATGCAGGGAATCGAACCCGGGTCCCACCCAGGTCCATCCCAGGTCCATCCAGGTTCATCCTGGTCAGCTACACAAAAAGGCAAGCATCTACTGCTATGCTATTGCTCCGACCCCCCTCCTCTTGCCAAAATTTTTTTAACTATTGGTCAAATCCATATAGTCAAAACTCACAATTTAAGAAACTGAAATCCCTGGTAATGAGCTCTTGGAAATAAAATTTAAGAAATTGCTCAGCTCTAAAGAAGGCCAAAGGCATGAGGAACACACAACCCTGTCAGATGCAAATTCTGAGTTCTATCTGTGTAAGACAAGCACATTACCTATTTACTATCTTTTCAGGATTATTTTTCACATAGGTAAAGAACTTCAAACTAAGACCATTTGGAAGAATTTTATATAGTCTCCTCCCAAAAGCCATTCAAGGTTGGCTACTGGGCTTACAGTGGGCTTTAGGCACAGTTAGAAAGCTGCATCAGTAGCATACAAGCATCTATCGCAAGTAGGTCATTGCAAATGACTTTACCTCACCCATGCTAGGCATTTGCTCAGGTGGCCAGAGTTGTTGAGCAGAAAGGTAGCTCTCTTTTCTCAAGGTTACCTCTATAACTCCCCACTTACTAAGTCACTGCAACAAATAGAATAAAGAGAAATTGGCAGAACCCTTTGAGCAGAAGTAGGTGGTGATATAGAACAGAAGTGGAAGGGTGAGGCACCAGTGAAATTAGTTTGTCAGTTTAAATATCACCCATACATGGGGTCTGGAGCAATAGCACAATGGGTGTTTGCCTTGCGGTGGTGAACCTAGGTTTGATTCTTGGCATCCCACCAGTCCTCTAGCATTGCCAAGAGTGATTCCTCAGTGAGCCTGATCATTACTGGCTGTGGCTCTAAAACAAAGACAAAAAATAAATCTGACTCATTGAAAAGGTATCCATTCAAAATAGAAAATGTTATAGCTGGGTGTGGAAGATAAAAGATAAAAAAATAGCCTCCTGCCTGTCTCCCTCTCTTGGCAAACTCTTGCCACTCTTGATGCACCCACATCTCTAGAGTACAGGATTATGTCCGATTTGTGCACCCAGATAGATGGCTGAGAACAGGCCAGGCTTGATGCTCAGGAACGTTTCAGATTCAGGCAGGGCTTGGATGTCCAGGAAGAACAGACAATGTGTGGGGTATCCCTTCCCCCAACTTCCTGTTTATCCTACCAGAATGATCAGAACAGCCAACACCTGGAATGGGAGGATTGAGGAGTTGGCCTGGGGAGAGAGTGGGGATTAGAGAGAGAGAGCCAGAGAGAGGAATAAACTCAGAGATTATTAAACAGGAACTGCTGGAATTCAGCAAGGAAGCATGTAGAGCAGCAGAAAAGGAGATTGGAGAAAAAGAGATGAGAGAAACACATGGCTTAGAAACAGCAGAGAGAATAACAGACAGATAACTGGAGGAGAAGCAGCAGAGAGAAGTTGCTTGAAAGGTTTAGCATAGAAGCCATATGAAGAAATGCACATGGCAGATAGGGCCAAGAAATAAAGCTGGCTGGCTCCTATGAAACTGAAATTGACTGCTTTTGATTATTTCTCTGCCATCCTGCAATCTTCAGACCCGCCAGTGGAAGAGATAAAGATGCCAAGCCAAGAAAGGCCTCTATTAACACTAAGACTTTATATTTTATATTAAAACTACAAATGAGTGTAAGAGTCTCACCCATATGCACTTTGGCTGTGACTGGAGAGCAGAAAAATTAGAACAAATAACAGGAGCTCCTGGGACACTGTTGATAGTGGCCTAGCGACAGAATCCAAGGACAGGATTTTGCCAAAAACCACACGGTGGCAGACTGGAGACTAAGGAAAGACAGAACAAGATGTCAAGGACACAATGTCAGGAAAGGCACAGCGATATGACTTAAGACCAGGAAAGCAGATATAGATAGAGAGCACCACAGGGATGGGACCAGGCCATTATACTCTAGGGGTGGGTAGACCCCATGGGATGGGACTAGGAGGTTGTTTGCAAGATGAGGCATCTCCAGGTAAAAGATGAATGAGGTACATGGATACAGGAGGGAGGCCTGAGCATCTAGGTAGGGACCAGGTCCATCTACTTGAACTGTACAATACATTTTATTTTATTTTATTTTATTTATTTATTTTTTTTTTTGGTTTTTGGGCCACACCCGGTGACGCTCAGGGGTTACTCCTGGCTATACGCTCAGAAGTCGCTCCTGGCTTGGGGGACCATATGGGATGCCGGGGGATCGAACCGCGGTCCGTCCTAGGCTAGCGCAGGTAAGGCAGGCACCTTACCTCCAGCGCCACCGCCCGGCCCCCACATTTTATTTTTTAATCTTCTAAGTTTTATACAATTTTCAAGAACTTTCCAGTATAGGAAAATCTACTTTTGTGCTAACCTTATCAACTGAGGAAAAATATTAAGGCATAATGTGCTTTCAAACAAGGCAAAGGTATATCACAAGGCCCAAATAAATATAAAACCAGGCTCATTTCTTTCTTTTTTTTTTTAACTTTATTTTACTAAAACAATTGTGATTTACAAAGTCCTTTACAGCTGGATTTAACACATACAATGAATCAGGGTTAGTTCTACTCTAGTGTCTATTTTTCTCCATCAATTTCCCAGAGTATTTCCTATATCATTACCCTTTTCCCCTTGGCCTGACAGAATAACAGGCCCATTTTTGTTTTAGGTTGTTATAGTTTGGGGCTATTGATTCTATTGTTGTTGACTTTAGCTTGGATATTTAGATCTGCCCTTTTTTATTCTACCAGTACACTTGAGACCACTTGGCCTCTGGCCTCTATCTTTTCAGGTATTTATTTTTCTCCTTAATTTTATAGAAAAATAAAAAATTTGAGGTAAAACAAATTAATTCATGTCCCAAGGTTCTATAAGAAGAGTGGGCATCTCTATTTAAAAGGTAAAAACAAAGGTGGCAATATTTTGCATAGATGCAGCAAAAGTTGGGAAAATAGAAAGAAAAAACCTTTGGTTAGAAACAGGGCATCCCTACCCATAAAGCATCTTGCCAGAGGACCAACAACAGGCTCTGGGCATACTAAGTTGTCTAACCTCAAAGTCTTTCTTCATGGTCCCAGGAAAAGTTCTCCTCAATCACAGTTGTCACAGTTAAGCTTCAGTAATTAAAGACTTGTTATTTGTTGTGGTGGTGTTTTTTTTATCATAGGAAATCCCAGAGAAATATTAGGATTTGAGAAAGAAACTCTATATTGTAATAATTACATTATTATCCCCATGGATCATGCATATACACAGTCTTACTGAGTTGGAGATCATTTTTTCCTTCAACATCTTTTAAAAAATTTTATTAACTTTTTAATTATAAAATTTATTGAAACGATTGTGAGTTACAAAGTCTTTCATAGATGAATTTAAGATATATATTCAGTCAGGGCCATTCACCATCAGCAACAACCTCTTTCCACCAATGAACCCAGAATGCATCCTATACCACTACCCTTTGCCTCCTGGCCTGCTTGTATAACAGGCTTGCTTAGTTTAGATTATTGAAGTTTAAGTCTCTTGATTCTATTATTGTTGTTGACTTTGGCTTGAATATTTAGTTCTGTCCTTATATTTTCCTCACCAATGCATGTGAGACCACTTTGCCCCTCAACCCCAGCCATTATTTTCTTCTCTTAGTTTTATAGAAAAATGCAGAAATATGTGGTAAAGCGAAGTAATCTGTATCCCTTCAAGGTTCTGTGTAAAAAGTGGGAGTCTCTATTGAAAAGATAAGAAATAAAAATTTTAAAAAGTGTGTGTGTGTGTGTGTGTGTGTGTGTGGAAGTTTTCTTTGTTTTTGTTTTTCTCATTTTTTGCATAGTCACAGCAAAATATGGGGAAAATAGAAAGAAAAACCTTTATCCTTAAAACAGGGAGACCCTACCCATGAAGGATCCTGCCATAAGACTATTTGTAGGCTCTGGGCATACTAAGTTGTCTAGCCCCAAAGTATTTCTTTGTGATATCAATAAACGTTTTTCTCAATTATGGTTGTCATAGTCAGATTACTGTATTTAGAGATTCTGGTTTTGCACAGATTCTACATCTTAGGCAGAGTGTCACAAAGCATCTTCTGGTTTCATCACACTGTTAGGTGGCAATGCAGAGAACCCTGCCTGAATACAAGTTTTTGCTGTTTCCAACTCGTCAGGGTGTCAGATGAACCCATCCTGGAGTAAGTCAGTGCCAGGGCAGCATTAAGGCCTTCAACCGATAGAAGTTTGACTCCTGGTGCTAGTGCAGAAAACCATACCAGTTTCGAAAATGAGATCCAAAGTTGGAGGTGAACAATTGATGTCTGGTTGACTGAAGCCCAGCCCAAGTCAATTTTGTTTAATAGAAAATTCTAGTAGATGAGTATATCTTGGGTTCTGAGTTCAGGTTAGAACCAGGTATAGAGAATGTTAAGCTTGTTATGTTTATCTCTATATGCACTAGTAGTATCCTGTGACATTGTTTCTTTTTGCATAGGTATATTAAAATGGGGAAAGCTTATACATAGAAAAAATCTTATCTAATAGGGATAGGAGCCCCTAAATATTTTTAAGGGGGCCTTTTCCCTGTTCATTTCTTATTAATAGCTATTTAACACCTGGAGAAATGCAATGAACTTCTCTTCAGTAGGAAGAGTTTATAAAATCTTAATTTCATTTTGTTTTTGTCTTGAGGTCATACTCAGCAGTATTGGGGTGGGGGCAGAGGGTATTCCCAGGTCTGTTGTTACTACTGATGGTGTTCACAGGACCATGTGATATTTGAACCTGGGCCTCTCACATGCAAAACATCTTCTCCAATACTTTTATCTATTTCTCTAGCCCAGAGATAATCAATTCAATAGATGCAGGAATGCATGGAGAACCCATAAATTGACATGTTTAGATGGTATTAGATGTTTATATATTTATTTGTACATATGAGAACTTAAGTTTATATATCATATATTTCACATATGATAAAACTAGCTTTATACATGGTCCTCATCTAAACGAAAGGCTAATAATGTTTGCTCAGCAACTTAAGAAATGGTACCAGTGGGGAGGGGCCAAAGAGAAAACAATGAATAAGGTGCTTGTCTTACTACATATGGCCCAAGCTCAATACCTGGTACTCAACATGGTTCCCTGTGCCCTGCCAGAGGTAAAAGTTGATTGCAGGTATAAGTATTGAGCACTACTGGGTGCCCTCCAGAAGGCCCAACCTGCCAAAATTAATAAAGAGTTCATTGGAGCTAGAGAAAAATATAACTATGAAGACTTGACTTGAACACAGCTGTGTCCTACCAGGGGTAGCCTGCAGCATTGTTGGGTATGGCCCAAGGCATCCTCTCAAAAATGGTAATTTATAATTCACATAAATATTAATTATATTCTTTTGACATGTATCACATCCAAGAAGAAATCAAATGCTTAAATTAAAAATATGGAGGTGATATTTTTTTCTCTGGGAGTTTTTATATTGAGTGATTTAGTAGGTAATATTAAAGTAAGATATTGAGATGGGGTGTCAGGCTTGCACCCCACACACACACCTCTGGCTATTTGGCTGGAGGCTCCTCTATCAAATTATTCTCACCATATGGCACAAGCAAAGTAGTGTTAATTCCATTTTAATGAAGTGGATGCAAGGAACTGACAAACACACTAAGAACCTAAATGGATAACAATTCATTAGTTTTATAGCACATTTGGGTTATACACAGAACTCCTGGGTTCTTTCCTGTCCCAGTCTTAGAGATTTGAGGGCTGCTAATTATTCCCACAGCGCTGCTTTTATGTCAGAGTGCCACTATGACCCAGTAAGAGCCAGTTTGTTGTCTACCGCATCTCCTCTTTATAATTGGGTGCATCTTGGGAAAAACAGGGACGCTCCAGAGATAGCTGCCCCTTCCCTTCCGGAGAAATCACCAGCTCATTAAATCTAAATGTGAAGGGCATTTTATTATGAAGAGTCAAATCCAAAGATTGACTTGCCCATTTTTCACCTGCTTCCCCCTCCTGCTTATCCCTTTGTATTTGCTAATGGCCTTTCTAGAAGTTATATAATCCTGTCACGGGTATAAAAATATCACTCCAAGGCTACTCACTTGGCCTAAATCATTCAGCCGTTAGCAGTGACAGGCATGGTGTATGAATCGCACCAGAGGCAGGACAGCTGTCCCACTCTTACATGTTGTCACTGGGCTAAGAAACGCTGAGATTTTAATAAGATCATAAAGTAGAGTGACATGGACTGGCAGGATGGGTAGTTTTCATTAGCATTCAGAATGCAGGGGATAATAAATTAGAGCAATTGAGCAGAAATGGGCAATTTGATTATTCAACATTTTTCAATACCAGCCGAAGCAGCTGGACAGGGCGCCATTCTGCCGACTTCCTTCATGCACAAGGGCTAGCAGGGCACAGGTGAATACACACCAATCATTTTCTCCCTCCCAGACTCTGGAATGAGAGCCTTGGATGGCGTCTTGCATGCTTGGTGAGAGGGAATTGATGGCTAGGAAGAGGAAGTCTTCATATATCTTGGCAGTGGAGGTGGCAGAGCTGGATTGCTGACTTTCCTTTATTGCAGGAGGCCTAAGCTGATTGAGAGAACAGTGGCACAAAGCAACTTGTGAGAGGCACCTACACTCATAGCAGTTTACATTTCTGGCAGAAGGGCTCTTTGTCAATAAGATTTTCTTGTAGAAACTAGATAAGCATGTGACTAGCCTTTAATTTATTCACTTCAATTAAGAGACCAAGGACCAACATTTTCAGAATTTGTTATCAAGTTATATAGAGAGAGACATATAAGTAGACATGTAATATGAATTTTAAACTCTGTATACAGCTTGACCGAATAGAGCAGAATCAAAAATAATCATAGCATTTTCTATTTAATCTGGAATCAGATCATTTGAACTACTATAAAATGTTTATTTGCTCATTTGTATTTCCTGCTTAGTTTTAATTTTTTTAAAAATAACTTCAAACATCTTAATTTTGTTTTCTTGTTGGGGGACATATCTGATGGTGTTTGATGATTGTTCATGTGATGCTCAAGAGAAATGTAATACCAGGGAGCAAGCCCAGGTCCTTCTGGATACACTTCTAAATTCTTGAAACTAACTCCCTGCTTTTACTTTAAATTTTTATTTTGTTTTGGGGCCACACTTGGCATTGCTCAGGGATTACTCCTAGCTCTGCACTCATAAATTGCTCTTGACAGGCTTGGGGAACCATATGGAATGCCAGGAGTCTAACCCAGGTCCACCCTGGGTCTGATGCGTGCAAGGAAAATGCTCTACTACTGTGCTATTGCTCTAGCCCCTACTTTAAAATTGTTAATAAGGAGAGTGAAGAAAAAGTTCATATCTGATGAATGTCAAATGACACTCAAGTATTTTCATAGCTATATTTGAGCAAACCTAATATTATATTTAGACCCATGTTTTGATTATAATTATTTGACAAAGTTCTTTTGATATCTTTTTCTAATGAAAAGTTTTTTTTTCCCTTTTGATGGTAGAAATAGGGGGATCTAAGAAGCATCCACTCCCTGTAGTGATCAGGGCACCATGCAATGCCAGAGTTTCACATTCAAGGGAATTGCTCTATTTGTGAGCTATTTCCATGAACTTAAATAAAAACCCTGTGGTTTTCTTGATTTGTCTTCTTATTAACAGTACAAACTTAGTCTTAAGCCCTGGAATCACAAAAATGGTCTCATACTTTTAGCTTATAGTAGGAAAACTCCAATTCAATGCTCTCTACTTCAATTCAACATAGTTCTGTCTAATAGGAGCCAATTTTTCAGTTCAATTCAATACCGTTCTTCAGTTCAATGTTGAAACTGACTCTAATGTCACAGTTGTAAATACTTACCAATTCAACTATATTATATTGAATTTTGCATGTTGGGATTGCCATTACCCTTCAGTGCTGTCATGGGTAGAATGCTAGTATGTGTACTTATGCATTTACATGCAAATTAATTTTGTCTTTGAATAGTTTAAATGAGAGGCTCCACAACCAACAAACTATACAACAAAATACTTTGGACCATCCTTCTCAGACACTTTAATAATGTATCAGGCAGTCAGGTAGGCAGGTAGTTATGGTAGGCAGGTCCCCAGAGTTCTGAATTGTTGAGATGTAATAAAATCAAGAGACAGGGTTTGAAATAATTATTTCACCATTGATAAGAGTCTCACCTGGCCCCACTGCATATCCAGAGAAGCCTGGGCCTCTGACCAGGAGAAGTTCCAGCAGGAAAAAGGTCAGGAAAGGAAAGTCAGAAAAAACCAATTGTCTTCAGTCTTTCACCCTGACAACATCCTAGTAAGAGGACTCTTATCTAGGTGGGAAGCTCCACATGGTACAAATTGGACAAATCCTATAAAAGTCAACTTGTAACAAAGGAAGTGCACACAAGTGTTGTCCGGGTACATGGTGTCTGAGCACATGCCACCCACATCTCCTCACTTGATATGTGAACTTTCCCACTTTCATGCTGGGTTCTTTCAGCCTTTGGTGAAGCCACTCATGATCAGTCATTTTGCAATGAAATTTATATGTAAGTCCAAGTACATAAAATAAGTAATAATACAAATAATAAATCAGAGATTTATTTTAAAACAGTTTTTGGGACTCTCACATTCACAATTTATGAAACTAGACTTTAGCCAACAACCAAGAGAAACTCACAGAAGCAGTGTCCTAGAGCAGAGAGACCCAGAAGAACTCAGTGAACATAGTTGGAAAGTGGTAGGTATTTCCTGCAAGTGAAATTGAGAAACTTATAGTACAACAGTGTGGGCAGTCTTGGAATAATAGAAGTGGGTTCTAAGTTCTGACACAAGTTTAATTCCTGGTGTTGTGGAGTGGTAAGGCTTCTGCCTCGCCAGCACTAGCCTAGGACAGACCGCAGACCTATCCCCCAGCGTCCCATATGGTCCCCTAAGCCAGGAGCGATTTCTAAGTGTAAAGCTAGGAGTAACCCCTGAGCGTTACTAGGTATGGCCCCCCAAAACAAATAAAAAATCTAAATTTGACTTTGGATTGAAAGCATCTAAAATTCAGCATGCTCCAAACTAAGTTCTGTATTGTTACATTTACTTTTCTCCTTGCCTACTCATCCTCCCTCCCCTTTCTGAGGTTCAAATTCTTAGATACATCTTTGATTCCTCACTCTTAGAGCATAAAATTTAACTTACTTGTAATACACTGGAGTTTAATTTTTAAATAATTTCAGAACCCAATAACTTCACACCCTTTCTTCCAGTAGCAATTAACTTGTCCCAGTTTTACAGAATATTTCAACAAACATAAGAGTACCTATTTTTCTAGTGTTTAAAAAAATTTATCAAATTCAACTTATACACAATTATAATAATTCCAATTACTGTTACCTCATGATATGAGCATTTGTTTGGTTTTGCTTCTGTTGGTCCACTATTTGCTCAACTTTCAGTCTAGTGTTCTACAGGCAAACAAGGCAAATGGTCTAGTGTGGTCATTAGGGGCTAAAGAACCTTTTCTGTGAAAGATGAGATAGGAAATATGTAATGCTTTGAAGACAGTATGTCTCAGTTGCAAATACTTAATTCCATTCAGGTGGTATAAAAGGAGCATCATGGGGAATAAAAAGATTAATAGGTTAGGGTGAAAATACAGGAAGGAGAGGGCACCAGGTAAACTAGGAAATATAATAGGTCATTTAAAGACTCTGACTATAGGGGTAGAAAGCCAGATAAGCCCTAAGAGGGGGTGCAGTTCATGAAACTTATTTGACCCCATAATCATGCCCAGTATTTAGTAGTCCTGGACAAAGAGCAGACAAATCCAGGACAATCAGGGATGAATATCAGCATGAAGGGAGGCCACAAAGCATTAATAACAATCCAACAGATCATCAAGAATGATGGAATCAAAGAAAAGAACCAGTCAAGTGGTCAGCATGGATAACAAGGATAGAAACAAGAATCAGAAAAATATAGCATGATGCCTGGACACAAACTTAAGGGACTCAACATGACCATCATAAAACCACTAGATAAATAAACATAACTGTAATATATATCTTGCTGTAATACATATTTTTTCTTCTATGCAATAACTCAATGACCCACCTAATATTTAGTTTTCTGATAAAAATGCATTTACAATAAAAAGGTGGCAGGGCAGATTTGGCTTCTAGTCTTTAGTGTACCAACATTTTGACTCTGTCAAGGATTTCTCTCATCCTGTAGCTTCTATTGGATTTGGTTGATGAAGAAAATTAGTAAGAACTAAAAGTGAGTATCTGGGTAGAAAACTTGCCTTGCATGCAACAGGACCGGTTGAAACAGTTTGATCTCCAGCACTGCACAGGGTTCTCAGAACCCTTCCAGGAATGATCCCTGCACATAAAGCCAGAAAGTACTGCTGGGTGGTCCTTTCCCACCCACCAAAATATAAGAGAATTAGAGGATAGGTTTGTCTCCATTCGGCAATCACCTTCAGGGTCACTGCTAATGGGCTACATGCCTGAAGCAAACTCCCAGATTTCTCCAGTCAGCAGACTCTACTATATACACTCTAATTATATGTTCTTATTGCAACTCTCTCTCTCTTTAAGTTATGAGAGTGTTACAGTAAATGCTTAATTCCTTGTGTTTTGACAGTCTCTTCCATTATTTTGCAATAGTCTCTTCCTAAGGTGTTTAAAATTATCCAATTTAATGGACTGTCATTTGTGTTGGGATCAGATGGACATAGCAATAACCTTGTACCTGCCTGAACTTTACTCATTATCTAAAACTACAATTGTAAGACAAGAAGCACTATCATGCCATCACATTTGTCACTCATCAGGGTCATATCAAGTTCTTACAGTCTGAGGCTGGTTTGTTGTCTACCTCCTATCCCCCATTCTGTTTATTCTTTCTATTCTTACTTCCTCAACTCCATCTCATTAGCTTCCTCATTGTTCCCAGAACACATTCAGCCTCTGGGGACATGCCACTGACTATTCTTCCTGCCAGATATGTTTTCTCAAATATTTCTCTCTTTTCACTTGACTAATCCCTACTACTGCTCAAAAGCCAAGAGGCCCTCATTTAATATGTCATATCACCCCTTTTCTGTCATTATCTAATGTTCCCAGATATTTTTTATTTACACAATGCCAAATTATAACAACAGTGCAGCTCACTTATTTACTTATCTATTCTCTGCTGCAATGGAACTCCATGATGATATTAATTTCAATAACTGTTTATTAAAGAAATATTGTGAATATATATCACAGTTGAAGACTTTTGCCTCTTCAATGAATTTTCCCCTTAATAATAAAGTCAAGATGTAATGAAATGTAACTGCTTACTTCCCCCCTAAAATAACTCAAAGGCCTGAAAACCACTTGCCTTTGAGATCCAGACACTGAGTTCTTTAGAGATGAAGATAATTAGGTACCATCCATAGAATAGGGATCCACCTAGAAAAGAAGCTTAAAAAAAACTAAGGTCATGATAAAAATATGAAAAAGACTAGCAAGTTCTAAGGGCTTTTTGACTTTGACCAGGACGTATCAATGATTCTTGCTTAGGCTTGGGCAATTTAGCAACAGGTCTAAAACCAGGTTTATAAAGAAAATCTTTATCTTTGCCATCCCAGGCCCACATATTTCTTTAAACAAGATGATTTATTTCATGACTCACTTTCTCTTGAAATTCTGTCCTACTAGGGAAGAAGACAGTTCTGGAAAATCTTGGGAGAGATTAGGACTGTCTTTCCTTTTCCTTCAGAGAGCAATTTCTTGTTCTGTGTCTATCACTCCCTGAGAATTCAGATTCAGGTACCAGATTCAGTTTTCTATAGTTCAAGTGGTCCTGCTGGGAATATGTGGGGCTGCTGGGTCTCTAGTGTCTTTGTGGTGCTGATGATCATGGCAGGCTTTACCAGTATTATTTTCCCTTAGTGACCAAAGTGCATAGAGCAGGAAGGCCATAGCACTTTTTTTCCTCCCTCACTCCAGCTCACTCAAATTGCCTACCTCACTTTGTGAGATTGTCAGGAGTTAGATGACCTACAAGCTACCCAGAAGACAATGGTCTTTTGGTGGAAGGCATTTCTTTCATCTGTAACTAGCTCAGGTTCTGCTTGATTCCACCATTTTTAAGTAAATTCTTCTCTCTCTGCCTTCTTTTCCTTCTCCTTTCTTTATTTAACAGTACTTAAATTAATTGTTTTCATAAGTATGCAAGAAAATGAACAGAATTAAAAATTCAACCAAATCAAACACCATTTTTATTAACTCATATTTTTCATGTTTATGTCAATATTTGGTGTTCTTTTCAAATCGTTGTTCTTATACAGAGATATTCCTAGGAGTACAAATGTAGCATCACCATCATTTTTATATTTTACATTTTGGTTTACTTTTCCAAAATGAAAGCTAAACTGTTATTATGTACACCTCTTCTAGAAAAAAAATAACTGACTAAAACATAAAGGATAAAACAGAAGACAAGAGAGATTAAAAAGCTGTGTGAAATACAACTATCAGCATTTTGCTGATCATCGTTACATACATCTCTCTGTTACAAACACATATATGTGAGGCATGTGCTCTACCACATCCAGATACCCATCTCATATATGCATCTTTTTAGGCATGTATATATGTAATGATTTAAAACATTTATTTATATATTTTTGCTTTGGGACCATACATGGCAACGCTCTGACCCAATATACACATTGGTTTTTAACAGAAGGAATGTATCATAAGAGCTATTTTTATCATTGGATATTTTAGGCATAAATAAAAGTAAAATTTATTTTCTTTAACTACAAGACTTACTAACTTGATCTGCAATATTCATATGAATCTACTCTATGCATTTCTACTTCAGTTTGCTTCATGTTCAAGTTGACATTGCAAGGAATGTGGAACTCTCAATTTTTCCTTGCAAGCTGTGGTGAGAAGTCCAATATTTTACTTCTCCCACCCTACATTTTTAAACTTTTACATAATTCCCCAGGATCTTAATATTGTGCCCTGCGTTCACTAAGGAGGCTAAGATACTAGGTAGTGTTCAAGGCAAATGGCCAGACAGATAACCCAAAAGATTCAAATCAGCCAGACTACTCTGTAAGATTCTTGCATTCTTGTTAATGGATAAAAATACAAAGATCCTTTAAAAGGTATACATAAAACCCATACTTTTAAGTTAGTTTTATACTGTTTCTCCCCACCTAGGAAGTTTCCTTTCCTTTCTCCTCTACTTTCCAATAAACTTTTCTACCTTCTAACTCAGAGTCTAAATATATTTATGATTCCATATTTTCAATATTAAGTAAACCGGATATAGTAGACATATATGGAAACCCACTTTCACCTCTCCTATATTAATAATACTTATCTCTAAAAGCAAGTGGTAAAATTTTCTTTAACTTGAATAGTTTGACTAATTTTCAAATAAAAGTAAAGTGACTGTAAACCCTAAATACTAACTTGAGTTATTTAGTTTAAAAGGTTCTTAAAGAACCTGAGAAAGCAATTTTAAAGGGTAGACTACATGCCTTGAATGAATGAAGCCACAGTTTCTCATCTGGCACCATGCAGCCTCCTAAGCTGTCCCTTATTACTGCTGGCCCTCCAAATATGACACTTACTATATTAACATATAACTTTATGTTTCTTTTTCTTACAAGTTTATGTAAAACCAAAGCAAGTTTATAAATATAATATCCAATAAGATAACATTCAAATTAATAACAATTTAACATGATATATGAGGCTCTCTTGATGAAAGTAATTTACTCGTTTGCTTTAGTGATTGAAGGATGTAGCCTCAAATCTGAGTCTACACTTAATTTCTCACAGTATATTTGCCTGAGCAATACAGAACATGTCCGTTTATAAATTTGCTTTATAAATTAGCATTAGAACCTTTAAGGGATTGTTGACTAGTTCTAATTAATCAGACTACATACTAAATCAAAATTGTCACCAACTGATTTGTGATAGAAAATTTTAATGATGATTGGTTCTGTAAAGTTGTCTTATTCAATTAAAGGTACCAGTAATCTTGGCATTTGTTTGTATTGGAAATCTGCTTTCAAATGGTTACTTTTCAGTATTAAAGAATAGAAAATTACACATTTCACTTTCATTACCTACCTTGTTGTTATTGCAAGGGAGTGTGGCAATGTACTGATGTAGAGACTATATCTTGGGGCCCAAAAGAAAGAAAATTGGGGGAAGGTGCTTGCCTTGACTGCCACCACCTAGATTCTATCCTTGGCATCCCATATGGTTGGTTGCTCCCTGCCAGGAATAATCCCTAAGTGCAGAAACATGAATAAACTGGGTTTCCCTCCCCACATCCTCCAAAATTTGTATCTTTATGAGGTGTTTCCTCGCCCCAATACTTTGGATGTGCCTGTTGCTCCAATACTTTGGCACAAATATGCAAAGTTAATTGCATGAAAAAAACAATTCAGGTTGTGTCCCATTATTTTTGTCTTTTTCTCTATTTAAAATAAAGCAAAATAATTGGTTTGTAAAATGTTCGCTTATGTTATTTGTCACTTTAAATGAAATGCTAATAAATACAAACTAGAAATTTTTATTGCAAGGTAATGTTGATAGGTTAAGAAAAAAAGTGACAATTAATGTGGATTTTTTAATTAAAAATGCTTTTTTTGTTCTGCCTAGGACAGAGAAATGACATTTTAGTCCTTCAGTTCTAGCCATGTTCTTCTCTTTCTTCTCATGTCAGCTTTCAGACTGACAACTCTGAAACCCATCAAAACTAAGGTAACCTAAGGTTTCACCCTTTATGAAGGTAGGGTTTATAGTTATTTAAAGCATTTAAGGAAAACTGATCTTCACCCATTTTCCTCTTAAATATTTTAAGGTCTTGAAATATCTATGATGAAATGAAGCAGGTAGATAGGGAAGGACCTCTTCACATGGCAATGAGTTCTTTGGAGGTAATAAAAGTTCTTGAAAACATAATAAACAGCATTATGGATTTGAGGATACTTTGAGGGTACATTGAGGATACTTGAACCCAGGCCTAATAAGAGAGGTTTCAGCTGGATCAGGAACAAAAACCAGGAAAGGAAAGTCAAAAAAGATCAACTGATTCTGGATCCTTCTCCCTGCAACCTCAATAAGACTTTTACCTGATAGAAGCACCCACTGGAGAGATGGGGAGAAATCCTATATAACCCAACTTGGAACAAAGGAGTGGTGCATATGTGCTCAGCAGGCTCATTAACATGGTTCCTGCATACACATACCATCCGCATCTCACCTCTTGAGATGTGGACTTCCCTAATTTCCTGTCCTTGGCTCCCTCCATCTTTAGTAAAGACTGTGCTCTTTGGCCCGCCTCCTTTCCCCCTTTTACTTATTTTTGGGCCATAACCAGGGAAGCCCTCAGGGGTTATTCCTGGCAATAGTTTCACTCAGAAATTGCAATTTTGAGGCTTGAACCCAGGTTCGCCAATTGCAAGGCAAAAGCCCTACATACTGGGCTTTCTTTCCGGTCCTTTTCGCCCCTTTTATTTTGTCTAATACTTTCTTTATTTAAACACTGTGGCAACAGAAATGTTCCTAGTTGTGTTTCAGTCATAAAAGGTACAATACCCTTTATCCCAGCATAACTTTTATATCTCTCTTTTCCCTCCAATTAAGAACCTATTTTTTATTTTAAAATTTTATTTTTAATAGACTATTATAAATAACCCCCATTTCATTCATTTTATTGAAGAACTGACTGGTTCTGATGGCATAGAATGTTTTTTCTCACCTTCCAACTGGAAAAAAAAAGGGGGATTTTAGAATTGACCGTGACTGACTCTGAAGTGAAATGATAGCATGGTAGCTACGCAAATTTGGGCAATTGACTTAACCTATTGGAACCTCATTTTACTTATCTGTAATAGAATAATCATTCCCTCTGCATACATAAGAAAATCAACATTGCAAAGTTGTGGTGAGGACTTAATAAATTGATATAGACCAATTGCCAGGGCAGAGCTAAGTGTTCTGGAACTCTTAGTTGCCATTAAGAAAAGTGCAGCTGGTAGAGCTTCTAGCCCCAGGGAAAAAGCCTCAACAGTTCGTTTACAGAGTTCCTAAATCACTGCACTGAGTGGGTGATTATAGACTTAATCACCAGCTAGATATTAAGACCCAGTTTTACTACCACAACATTACATAAGTTTTCAACAAGCCAGGGGATAATCGTTTTTGCCTATGACTAGTCCCTGATCTAATAAAACATTTTTTTTTCCTAAGGTTAAGATCCAAACTCAGTCCAGAGACTACAGGTCAGTTAAATATGCATTGGAATAGGTTGCAATGCTCTTAAGGAGCGGTGTTCAGGGCAGAGGAGGATACAAAGCAATTAAAAAACTTTTGTGGATGATTAAGTATTCAAACACATGCTGTGAACAGATTTCCATATCTGAGGGCAGTAAAAATAAGAGCCAGGGTTGATTGGGATGACTTGCATCTAAAGAGTCCCTTTACACATTCAGTAGATATTTTATTCAGACCTGTTTTTTTCCAGGCACATGGCACTCTCTGGAGGAGATGGTAATACTCCAGAGAAAAATATGCACCGCGTGTGAAAGCAGGACTGCGTGAAACGGGCTTTATTACTGACATCTACAGGATGCTGCAGTGATATTGAAAATAGTTCTATCTGTGCATTTAAAATTAATTGTTTACAGATAAAGTAATATTTATATTTTTCTTTTTTGTGGGTGGATAGTGCTCTGGGGCTAATGCTGACTCTGTGCCAAGAGTAACGCCTGGTGGTGATTGGAGAATAATGCAGTATTAGGGATTGGAGTTTGCCAAAGGCTAGGCAAGGGCCTTAACCCCTTACTATCTCTATCTTTTTAGCCCAAAGCAATTTTTTCTTTTATTTTTTTCATTTGTACACCTTTTTGATGCAAAGTACCCTTACAATCTTGCCAGAACACTTGCAATTTCTTTCACGTCAGATGTTATGCAGATAATTGGCTTAAGATGGGATGTGCCCTGACATGCTATAAGAATTACTTGTGGATGAGTCATGCAAAGTTCCAAGTGCAGAGTTATCTGGACCTGACAGCTAGGACCTGTTATTGTAGAAATAGAAGGAAAGGGAGGGGCACCAGGTAATTTACATAAATTAAATTACTCCTAAATCTTAACCATCAAGATGGTAACTAGTTGTTGCAGGTAGATAGGTGGGAGGTGGTAATGCACTTTGGGGGAAATAATAAAATTCAAGGAGATATTGTTTAGCTTTGAAGTAACCCAAAGCATCAATACCACATCTCTTTAACATGCAAATCCTCTGATGCAGAAATCCTAGACCCAGTCAAGAAAAGGGCTGGCCTACTCTGAAAAGTAGAAGAGACAGAAGAATTGATAAGATTATGAAGGAATCATCAACAGTGCAAGGGAGGAGGTTAAGAAAAATTCATCAATAGTACAAGGTTTTCCTCTGACAACACCAGGGTTAACTTTGATGTATGCCATACTGCAGGAAAAAAAAAATTGAGGAATTATATAAAAGCTCTTCCTGAAAGTTTTTTTGGGCTTTCTCCTTCAAGTTCCTGTTCTCTATTGAACCCATATCTTGCTGACTTGTCTAGATCTTTTTCTTGTTGTTTTTCCAACTCTGAAGAAGCTCAAGTTCTTTTTTTTTTTTCTGGGCCACACCTGGCAGTGCTCAAACGGTTACTTTTGGCTCTGTGTTCAGAAATCTTTCCTGGAGTCTCAGGGACCACAGGAAGCCTGGTATTGAACTCATGTTGGTTGCATGCAAGGCAAATGCCCTACCCAATTTGCTATGCTCCCATCCCTCAGATTCTCTTTTAATATGTATTTCCTCTCTCTCTCCTTGCACTCTTCTAAGTAAATATCGCTTAATAAAAACTAAGTGCTTCAATATTTTACCTCCTCCTGAAATTTACTTTTGTGAAGGTAGACAAGGAAATCTGTGATACTGCTTAGATTCAAACTAACTCTCCTTTCTTGAAAAAAGCAATTTCTAGCTCCAGCTTGAGTTCATGGCTCTCTGAGGACTTGGGTGGCAGTGATCATCTATCTCCATGCCATGCACAAAAAGTGGACTACAAAAATGGCATGCCTCATGGGTTTTGCTGGCTGGGCTATGTAGGGACTTGCATAAGACTTGAACAGAAGTTCAAATATTGTGCTGGTTGAGGGGGCTGAGGTGGACCATCAGAGAGGTAGAAACAATTTTTACTTCAGTCTACTTCCCTTGCTCCCCACTTTATAGAGCCATGACAATATACTCAAATTTATCATGGAAATGGTTGGAGGGTGGTGATGGTGGTGGAAAGTAAGATATAAATGAGACCATGGGCATCTAATTTACTCTTTTTTTTTTTTAAATTTACTCTTTAAACCCTTATTTGGGCTGGGTGGACTGCAGGACAGTAGCTGCTCTTACCCATATGACTTGAAACCAAAGATAGGTCAATAGATCTGCGGGGTCATGGTCTTGAAAGTTAGCCCAGAAAGTTCCTGTGACAGACATCAAAGCAGCAAGCACCAGAAAGGAACAGGGATTCTAGGATTCTAGTCACAGACCTCAGATTCTAAGGAATACAGTTGATGGATAGGACTTGGTCATCTTATGCTTATGGTGAGTGGACAGTGACAGTTAAGACCGGGTTGTCTTATTTTTAAGCAAGGTAATGAAAAGTCAGGGTGAATAATATTGTGTACAGATAAAACAAGAGAGAGACCTAGAATTTTGGGAGGGACTCAGAATTACCAATTTAAGTTGTATAATCTCATATACATCTAGGAAATTTATCTCCGAATCTTTCAAATATTATTAAGTAATAAAACCATTTTTGCACTAGCACACTAACACTTTGTATAGGAAAACTGGCCTTGATATTTAATTTTTTATTTTTTCAATTTATTTATAGTTTTGGTTTTTGGATCATACCCACCTATGCTCAGGGCTTACTCTTGGCTCTTAGCTCAGGGATCACTGTAGGTAGACTTCGAGGACCGTATGAAGTGCCAGGAATTGAAGCCCTAACAGTACTGTGAAAAACAAATGCCCTCCTTGCTGTGTTATCTCTCTATTTCCTGGTGTGTGTGTGTGTGTGTGTGTGTGTGTGTGTGTGTGTGTGTGTGTGTGTGTGTGTATGTGTGTGTGTGTTTGGACAACACCTGGTGGTGATCAGGGCTGATTCTTGGATCTGTGTTCAGGAATTACTCCTGCTGGACTCAAGAAACCATATGAGATTCCTGGGATTGAACACAAATCAATCACAAACAAGGCAAGCACCCTACCCACCATACTGTCACTCTAGACCTTCTTGTTCTTGCTTTTTAAATTAATTTAAGAATAGCAGGGGCCGGGCGGTGGCGCTGGAGGTAAGGTGCCTGCCTTACCTGCGCTAGCCTAGGAGACGGACCGCGGTTCGATCCCCGGCGTCCCATATGGTCCCCCAAGCCAGGAGCGACTTCTGAGCGCATAGCCAGGAGTAACCCCTGAGCGTTACCGGGTGTGGCCCAAAAACAAAACAAAAAAAAAAAAGAATAGCATACTTTATTCATTCAATGCAGCAAATGAGCTAGTCTATATTTTAAATGGCATTGATATGGTAAATAAAAAACCTACAGGTTAGTGTCAGAGTGATATTGTTGGTAGTTAAATGTGCTGTCTGTGAACACAGCTGGTCTAGGTTGATTGCCAACACCACATATGTTTTCCCAAACTACAGCACGAGTGATTCCTTAGTGTAGACCAGGGGTCTTCAAACTATGGCCCGCAGGCCACATGCGGCCCGCAGAGGAGTCTGATCCGGCCAGCCAGCAGTGAGCGCTGTTTGGTTGCCAAGATACCTGCCCGCATATACACTCAGTGTATATCCAAATGTCAGGAACCATGCACTCAAAATGGTAACCATCTTTGGTAGCACCTATGCCTGTGAACAGACTTTTTCAAGAATGAAACATCTGAAATTTCCAACCAGATCAAGATTAACTGATGCCCACTTGCATCACTTGTTACGGCTGGCAGCGACAAATATGGAACCGGACATTGACCATCTCATTAGCCAAAAGCAGGCCCACAGTTCTCATTGAAATACTGGTGAGTGATCTGTTTATTTATAAATGGTTTTCATTTTATTTATATAAGATATGTGCAGTGTGAGTAGGAATTAGTAGCTCATATAGTCCAGCTCTCCATCTCTCCAAGGGACCATAATCCGGCCCCCACTTTAAAAAGTTTGAAGACCCCTGGATCTCAAACTCAATTTACCTGGAGGCCGCAGGAGGCAAAGTCGGGGTGATCCTTGAGTGTAAAGTCAGTAGTAAGCCTTGAACATTGGGGTGTGTGTGACCCAAACAACTAAAACAAAACAAAACAAAACAAAAAAAGATTCCTCTAGGGCAGGGCCATAAAATGTTGTACGGAGGGCCAGAAATGGCCCGCAGGCCGCGAGTTTGAGAGCCAGGAATATTTTGAACCATGCTCCTAGGTGTGGCTCAAAAACAAAATTATAAGAGAATGAAGTTGCAAAATAGAAATGGTCAGGTATTGCTAAAAACCAAGACCTGACATTAACTGGGTGATCCATGTAGAAAAAGCAACCTCTAAACCTGACATGCTCTCATGCTCTCTAATAGTGTACTGCAAACCAGGGATTAGATCTGGTGCCAGAGCATAGAAATATTCTTTTCTCTCCTCTCTGGAACTCTGGCCATTTACTGTCATTATTTTCATTATCTCTTCCTCCATGAGGACACCTGGCTATAGCCGTGTTTTTCTCTGCTGACACAGTTGATTGTGTTTATTCAAAGTCCTCTGCATGTCTCTTGGCCTCAGCTTTCATCCCACTGGGCTGCAAGAGGTAGCAGAGGTTTATAATGTTCAACAGCTGGCAGCTACAAATTAACTTTTTGACTTCATTAGGCTAATATGTTGAAGTGTCCCTAATTTGGAGCACCTGAAGTACTTGCTGTCCCCTCTTGCTCTCTCTAACCACCTTGTCTCATCAATCAGCGGCTGAAGAGTGGGGAAATAGCATATGGAATGTCAGACCAGCTTGATCAGAGCCCTAAGTGTGTTTTTTTATCCCTGCTGGCCAAGTGAAGGGTTTGGACCTTTCTAGCCACTATATTCTATCTCTGTGATCAGAGCTGGTGTGAAGACAAGATGCCACTACTGTTGATAGAGGAAGAATTTGGCCAGAGAGATCTATCAAGCTCTGCTCCAAGCTATCAACTTCTCCAGCATTTTCCTCCTCTCTCCCAAAGTCTTCGAGCATTTGGAACATGTACCATAGCTACCTTAATTTCCTTCAGTGTTCCTAGGAAGTCAGGCTAAGTGGAATAGCATTTCTCTTCCCTTTCCCGATTGTACCAGGAAGCAGACCTATGGCCAAAAACTTTCATGATCCCTTAAAAATTCAGTAAGAAATGGAAAGCAAAACAAACAAAACAACCCACAAACAAACTCACAATTCAATCCATACAACGTTTACCATCAGTCTCAAATCATACTGTTTTCTTCTGATAGACTAGACTAGAGGAAGCTCCTGGCTACCCCCTTTCAGTGGGATTTCCTTAAAACCCCCTACTAGTCCAACACAGTCCATTAAGTTGAACGAAGATCTTCTCACTATCCTGGCAGGCTCAAGAGCCAATTTTCTTCCTAGAGTTTTCCCCAGAGGGCACTAAGGGAAAACCTGCACAAACAGAACTCTTCAAATCTCTTTCAGATCTACGGTGCAATGCTCCCGCAATTTGAGCAGATAAAGCTCTTTTCATCATGTGACGCTCCTGGAGCTTCCAGTCCCTAAAAGCCTGGCTTGGAGAATGAGGCTGGGGAGAAGGAAAAAGCAGATAAACAAGATTTGCTGGAACAGAAAAGCCAAAACTTCCGAGACTTAAATCTTATAAGAGGAAGTAGACTTTGTAAAAGCAATTCAGATGCACCTGTACATTGAGCAGAAGCAGAAATTTTTTCTTAGTGATGAAATTGGAGCATAGAAAGTGTACATCAATGCAGAACTTTGAATAGTATATTTTGTTTCCCCTCTATTTTGTTTTCTGCCATTTTCTCCTTCTGTGGTTTATATTTTGGACCACCTTATATCCTCATTTTCTCAGGACAATCTTTATTTATGCCCATTGTCCTGATTTTTTACTTATTTACAATAAACTTAGAATACAAAAGAAGTATGAAGGAATATAACTCAACAACTCTATGCACAGTTTGTAATTCACCACACCCACTTCCAAAGTTCCAGTTTCACCCAGTACCCCAAATATCTCTGGTATTGCTCAGGGAACCATATCAGAAAGAATCGAACCTAGGTCAGCCACATACAAGGCAAACACCCTCTCTGCTGTAATATTAGTATGATTCCTGACTGACAACAATTTAATAGGGCCTTCCATTTTCAAAATACCATAAGTGGGAGAAGAGCTTATAAGATCACTCTATTTTCTATTGTTAACTCAGCAATGACCATTTGCAAACTCCCAAATTCAAGATGATAAACAGAGTAGATCATTACATCGGCTGCTCTTTGAGAATGTACATCTGTATTATGAGAAAGAGAAAAGAGGTATTTTTCTGTGTGCATTCATATTTTATTTATCCTAAAACAGTAGAAATGTTATATAACTCAATTACTTTTATTTTTAAGAAAAATTGAATTTTTACAATGATTGCATTGCCCCCTTGGATATTTTATTTTTAATATGAATTCTTTAATTGAATCACCATGAGATACACAGTTACAAAGTTGTTCATGATTGAGTTTCAGTAATACAAATTAAAACATCCTTTTTTAGTGTGCATTTCCCACCACCAATGTCCCTAGTTTCCCTCCTGTCTTCTCTCTGCCCTCTCCTTTGCCTGTCTCTGTGGCAGACATTTCTTTTACTCTCTCTCTTTTTCTCGCTCTGTCTCTCTCTCTCAAAAAGTATTTTAAAATTCATATACTATCTGTTAGCTCTCACCCTCACTTGAAGCAAAAAATATATAATTAGGAAACTATGTATTATGACAATAAACTTTTCTATGACTGAAACCCAACTACAAACGTGTGTAATCATGGTACTTAAAAAAAGATATTATACAAAAAAAGAAACTGTGTTACACAGAAGGTATAATGTGGAATGGTGTAGGCTTACAAATTCATACTTAAGCTTAGAAAGATAAATTTGGCTTCATCATAAAATACCGTGAATTATAGCTATCTTCAGAGACAATTGAATGGATTTCTTATGATAGCATGAAAGCCAGCATGTTGACAGAATGCAGCTTGATAAGGCTCCAAAAGCTTAACAGAGGAAGTTGTTACAAAGACAGTCATGAAGCAACCTCAGATGAGGCAAGAAAAAGTTTCTGGCTGTAGGTCAGATAATCTCAGGTTAAAGGTTTCTGTTGTTAAAAATAAATAGCTTAATAACCTTGGATAATCAAGTCAATTTTCTTCACATATTTATTGAAATTTTTCTTGCTTATATTGCAATACTTTGAATGGTGCAATGAAAGCTTTATAAACTAGAAATTTGTATAGACATCAGGTATCTAATAATTTCAGGGTTAGAAAGCCAGTATAGGAGATGTCTAGTCCATAGGACCTATAAGGGCACCAAAATCTTGTCATCTGATCCTGGTGCATAATGAAATATATTTATATGCTTCTTGTTTGCTGTCCTGGCCCATCTGTTTATAATATATGGCCTGTGAGTGATGTCAAAAATTTTGGGATTCTACATTGAGAACTATCCTAACAATGAGAATGTATGAGGGAAATAGAAAGCCTGTGTAGAGTACAAGCAGGGGTAGGGTGGGGAAGAGGGAGAATTGGGACATTGGTGATGGGAATGTTGCACTGGTGATGGGGGGGGGTGTTCTTTGCATGACAGAAACCCAACCACAATCATGTTTGTAATCAAGGTGTTTAAATAAAATGTTATTAAAAATTTTTTTGGAATTCTTCGCAGAATGTCTCTTACCTTAGTATAAGAAGTTAATTTAATGTGCAGAGACAGGAGATTAAGAGATTGGTTTCTGAGATGCCAAGATTAAGAGATTGGTTTCTGAGATGCCAAGCTGACCAAAAGTGAACTGTGAATTGAGGTTAATACTAAAAGGCATATGGAAGACATAGAAATTTTGGTAGTCAGTGAAGAAACACCCCGTCTCCCCTCCCCCAAAATCTAAGTAATTAGAGATACAATGCCTAATCTATGGCTTAACAAAAAAAAAGAAAAAACATTTTTATTTTCTGTTCATATGGTCTAGGTTGTTTGTTCGTTTGTTTTTGGGTTTTGTGCCACACCTGATGATGCTCAGGGGTTACTCCTAGCTATGCGCTCAGAAATTGCTCCTCGCTTGGGGGACCATATGGGATGCCAGGGGATCGAATTGCATAATACTTTAACTCTGATTTTTATTTGCGCATGCAAGGCAAATGCCCTACTGCTTGTGCCACTGCTCCAGCCCCTGGTCTAGGTTTCTAAAAAGATTTTAGAGAAGAAGATACCCATGAATGCTAGAGCATCATGAAGTGGTGGAGACTGAAACCAGAACTCTTAGAGAGGATGGCCCTTTGAGACATCTCTCAGCTCCCAGACTCCTACTTTTGTAGGAGACAGTCTCCATTTTAGTGAAAGTCAGTCAATCTCAAGAAAAGAATATGTTTAGTTTAAGTCAAACATGGTACTCCCATTTCTTTGTGCTAGTGATTGTACTAGGACAGACCTCAACATCCATTTCTGGCATATGAGACATGAGGTGAAGTATTGGGTATGGGGAGGACTTCAACTTATAAAATAAAAAGACATATCCTCTCTATGTATGCCTTTCCTCATTTATATCTTTTGACCTTGACTTCTTTGTAAAAGCATATTGGTACACTGTCTTACATCAAGAGATCACAAGCAGGAATAGCCCGAATATGATGAAAACCATCCTATTGCCATTGTTTAAGTACTCAATAGCCCAGAAGTGCCTCCCACTAGTTCACTTAAAAACAATAATAAATATCTGTGTATTGTTTGTTTCACTCATAGATAAATAGTTAGAAGCATCCTTAGTGGCACATTCCTCTAAATTAGAATTAGATTAATGAATCCGCAGCGTACTCTTTAGTTTCTCTTTTTCCCCCCTGTGTTTTTGTTCATCTGTCTTTGGTGATTAGCAGTTGGCTAAATATGTTTGATGCCTGCAAAGAAAAAAATATCAGACTCTCATGAATATTTTTAAGTGGAGTCCTATTTATTTGCAAAGATAAATGTGGGAATTATAAGTATAGTAAATGGATGTTATTCACTAAAAGGAAGGCATATTTATTTCATTTGTGTTTTGGGGATTAGACTTACTGGTGCTCTGGGGTTACTCCTAATTTGGGATTACTCAACCCTGAGATGATGGGAATTGAACCAGTACCTCTTGCATGTGGAAAAAGGTGCTAGTCATTTCAATTATTTTCATGGGCCATAGTAGACTTTTTAGATTTCCAAACATGGAATAAAATCCTATTGTGACTAAACAAAAAACTATAACTCACTAAGTTTTAATTCGTATTTTTTTTTACTTTGCAGATCACCTAATATACAAATAAAAATCAGAGTTAAAGTATTAAAAATGAGACTAGTAAAACCACATTGGGCTTCCCTGTCAGTGATGGTTCCATTTTTATATGTCAGGATTAATATTTCACACATACCAGCTCATTAAAAAATGTAACCTTGGAACATAGTGTCAGGTGGAGATAGTTTTTTCTTAAGGATGTGCTGGAAATTATGCAGCCATAAAGAGCAGTCCCACTAATTATCTTGGCTCTTACATTATGCTGACCAGTTTGTCACCAAGTTGGGGGGGCAAGTTGAGAACCCCCTCCAAGCTGTCTCACACATTACTTTGCTCCATTTTCTCTCACACTCATTTACTCCGGACTCACATTTATGCTGAAGAGGGTAATGAGGTAACCAAAGGTCATAAAGGGTGCAAAGGGCTCTTGGATGATGAGTGTGTTGGTGACTAAGAAAACCAACTGAATCTGCCTGAAACCGAAATTTGAGACTAATTTAATAACTCCAACTATGCCCATGCAGTTTTACAGCAAATCTGTCCCCTCTAGAATTGAAACTGCAGTTGGACACAAAAATAACTATAGTAACATAAAAACAATATGATTCAAGACTATTCTATTAGAAGAAGCATGTTACGGGAACAGACACAAGAGGGGGCGGTGGCACACCCAATATTTCAGCTTCTTTTTAAGGTGTTTTATATTTCCATCTATCTGTGTGTCTGAATGCAGTCATAGTGATCTTGTACATAACTTTGTGTACAAGTAAATAGATATTTGCTCTATAGTTACTAGCCTCAGGATTCCCCTAACCTCAGTGTCAGGTGATCTAGACAAATTGCAGGAACAGACAGAATGCTAGTTCAGGAAAAGAACAAGATGTTAATGGGATTCACAATTGTGATTGTCTTTTAATTTATTTCTTTGAATTTCAGGGTCTGGAATAGTAAGATACTTTCATAACTTCATGTTTAAAAATCGAGTAGGCTGCCTTTATGTAGTGTTTGTATGAGTAAGTGCAAGGGAATGGTCTCAGGGGAAAACATGTCAAAGAATGACAGTGAATAAGCCAGAAAATGAGACCTGGGAGACATTATAGATTGGCCCCTGAAGTCACTAGCTTAAAACTATTCTGTGGGTTGATGGGCAGTCACCATCTGATCATCACTGAAGACAGGTTAGAATAAAAATAAAACTCTAAACCCATCTTTGTCCCAAATCACATTTCCTCTAATATTGAATACTCTGGTATTGGCTACTTGATTATGCTTCAAATATATACCAGAGTATTCAATATCAGAGGAAATGTGATTTATATATATATTTTTATATATATTTACATAAAATATATATAAAATAAAAGTATATATAAATATATATAATAAAATTTATATGAAATATATATAATATATATATTTATATATCGTTAATAGGATTAAAAGGGGAAGGGGAATCTAAACTCATCAGAAGATAATTATTGATAATCATTGATAATTGATAATTAAGATAATTATTGTTAGATCAGATTCTCAGCTAGTTACAGTTCTTTGACCTCTCCAGAATAGAGTTATGAACCCAGCCTTTGTGGAAGATGTCTTTTGAACAGGAGTAGTGATTCAGCAGAAGTAACATGGAATGAAAGATATGACCTATTCCTCTTTCCTAACAGGGCCCAGATAAACAAGGCATTAAATAAACAGAATATTCTTTAGCTAACTTTAAAAAAAGGAACATCTGGAACATTTTAAATTCTCCCTTCCCTCAGATAATCGAAGCTGAAGAGCAGGCCTGTTGAACTTAATAAAAAAAATGACCCTAAACTTTGGCCCTAATTTCTACTCTGTCTGACAGAACTCAAACTCTAAGTCAAACTAAAATTTATCATTCTTTTTAAATATCCATTTTCACTTTTCAAACCTCCAAATAACACTCCATTTCTTTAATTTATTAACATTAGGAAATTATTTGATCTTCAAATTTAAAGCAAAATAGAACCACTGGGGCTACCTCATTTTGCTACTACCAAACATATAAACCCCATGCCAGGTTCCATTTTCCACTTTAGTTTGCTTACTTTTTTTTTTTTATTTAAGAGCATCAATCTCTGACAGCTTTCTCATTATGCTTTTCATGGAATGCTATCCTATTGGTTACTTGCTCTTTCATTTGCATCTTTAACTCAGGATAAGATCATCCTCATATTTCACCCATTATAAAAATATCTTCATTCATATAAATAAAATGACAAAATATCATTCACACCTAGTGAGCATGGCATATATAAAACAAAACCTGGAAACAGCCTGTGTTTGGAGATTAAAATAAATAAACCTCCTTTGTTGTTGGGAATATCATCTGGTTCAATACCTATAACATATTATAGAGATTTGTTTAAAAAGTAAGGGTAGGGGCCAGAGTGATGGAATAGCAGAAGGGCGTTTGCCTTGCACTAGGTCAGGAACAATTTATGAGTGTATAGCCAGGAGTAACCCCTGAGCACCACTGGGTGAAGCCCCAATTTTTGTTTAATTCATAAAAAGTCAGGGTAAACAACTACCATAACAATGGTAGTGAGTGAGAGAAATGGAATACCTATCTTGAATACAGGCAAAGGATGGGGGAGGAGGAAGATGGAGGGCATTGGTGGTGGGAATGTTGCACTAGTGAAGGTGGGTCTTCTATTTTTATATATAACTAAAACCCAACTACAAACATGCTTGTAATCATGATGCTCAAATAAAGATATTTACCCCAAAAAAATTAAGGTAGAGTTTTCATATCATCCAGATATTTCATTTCTTGGGATCTACCTCCAAAACATCAGAACATTAATTTGGAAAGATATATACATAAAAAAGTTCATAGTAGTACTATTTATAGTAATGGGACAATAGAAACAACAGAGATATCCAATTACAGATGCATGTATAAGAAAATTATGATAATGTGTATATACAATGATCTATCATGCAACAATTTGGAAAGAAGAAACCTTGATGTATGCTGGAATTAATCATGTGTATATGTTGTGATGGTTGGACTAAAAGAGACATATGGTCTTGATGGATTGTCTTAGACATTAAATGGTGGTAAATATGCAGTAAATTTGTACTCAAAACCATAAATGTTAAAATGTAACCATGTTAAACTACAATTACATTTTTGGAAATTAAAAATAATTGTAAAATATTAAAAACCAAAAGTACGAGGGAGGGACTTCAGAGCATAAAAACCGGCTATCCTTTGCAAAAGCTGGCTCCCTGTGTGTGACACCAGGCGGGGAAAATCCGCGAAAGTACACCGGCCCAGTGGGGCTCAGCTGTGAAAGACTGTGAGTGTGACCTGTCTATGTCTGTCTACTGTCCTCTTGCGTGAAACTCTTGCGAGTGGGGCAAAAAGAGCCTCCAGAAACCTCGCTCGCCCAGACGCCATTTTCAGGGAGGGACTTCAGAGCATAAAAACCGGCTATCATTTGCAAAAGCTGGCTCCCTGTGTGTGACACCAGTCGGGGAAAATCCGCGAAAGTACACCGGCCCAGTGGGGCTCAGCTGTGAAAGACTGTGAGTGTGACCTGTCTATGTCTGTCTACTGTCCTCTTGCGTGAAACTCTTGCGAGTGGGGCAAAAAGAGGCTCAGAGGAGCACGGCCGCTCCGCTTCGCTACGCGGCCGTGCACTCTTTCTAAGGAAAGAACTCCATTGCAACAAGAAGGAAAAATCACACTAAGAACGGCGCTATATCACAGAAGCAAACATTTCTCTCTGGACTGTCTTCTCTGTTACATGCTCGGGCCTAAGATTTGACCCAGTGTGAGGCTTCATCCACGGAGGACTCCCCTCCCTTAGAGGCAAGTCAGCCCATCCAGAAAGGGAGGAGCCAGAGGAGTGTGCTGCCTACATCATATAGACAATGAATACCACTACAACACGTAGAAAAACCCACAATACAAATGTGACAATGGGGAAACAGTGCAGGCCAGCATCAGACATAGAGAATGAAGATGACAATTCTGAGGACCAGATAATGACTGAACAACTAATCAACCTCTCAGATAAGGACTTTAGACTAGCAATATGGAAGGTGCTCAACAGACTCCAAGAAACCATGGATCGAGTTGAACAGAACACTAATAAGAACCAAGAAAATATGAAGGCAGAAATGACAAAACTCCAAACTGAAATAACATGTCAACTAACAGGCCTGAAAAACTCAGTAAACGAAGTGAATGACAAAATGTATAAGCTCTGGGACAGGGTATCAGAAGCTGAGAATAGACTTGGTGCTGTGGAAGATGAGATACATAACAATTCCATACAGCAGGAGAGATTGGACAAAAAACTTAAAGCAAATGAGCAGACAATGGAAAAATTAGTCAAAGAATGGGAACAGACGAAAATAGAAGTCTATGATAAGATCAACAGAAACAACTTAAGAATCATTGGAGTCCCAGAGACCCAGGAAGAAAATTTCCAGGAAGAATCAATGGTCAAGAACATCATTAAAGAGAAACTTCCAGAGCTAAAGAATATATGTGATCAAATCCTGCATGCCCGAAGAGTACCAACCAAAAGAGACCCCAGAAAAACCACCCCGAGACACATCCTAGTCACAATGACAAATCCCACAGATAGAGACAGAATTCTGAAAACAGCAAGATCAAAAGGGGAAATCATGTTCAAGCAAGCTTCCCTGAGATTTACAGCAGACCTGTCACCAGAAACGCTCAATGCCAGAAAGCAGTGGTGGGATATTGTGACAAGACTGAATGAAATGAATGCTTCACCCAGAATACTATACCCAGCAAAACTCACTTTCCGGTTTGATGGAAGAATACATGGTTTCACAGACAAAAAACAGCTCAGAAACTTCACAGACACAAAACCAGTCTTAAGAGAAAAACTGAAAGACCTAATCTAAGACAAGACTACCCAAAAGACACACCAAATTTTGAAATAAAGATGGCGTTAAATCCCAGGACAATTCTTTCTCTCAACGTCAATGGACTAAATGCACCAGTTAAGAGACACAGAGTGGCTAAATGGATCAAAAAACTCAATCCAACCTTCTGCTGCCTACAAGAAACGCACCTGAATAGTCAGAACAAACATAGACTCAAAATAAAAGGCTGGAGAAAAGTTATCCAAGCAAACAACACCCATAAAAAAGCTGGAGTGGCCATACTAATATCAGATAATGCAAACTTTATACTCAGGAAGGTTGTAAGGGACAAAGACGGACATTTTATATTAATCAAGGGGTACGTAGAGCAGGAAGAATTCACTCTCCTAAACATATATGCACCGAATGAGGGGCCAGCAAAATATTTAATACAACTGCTGACAAATCTGAAAAATAATATCAACAACAACACAATAATTGTGGGGGACCTAAACACGGCTTTGTCAACACTGGACAGGTCAACCAGACTGAAACCCAACAAGAATATACTAGACCTGAGGAGAGAAATGGAAGAAAGAGGCCTAGTGGATATATATAGGACACTCCATCCCCAGAAACCTGGATACACATTCTTCTCCAATGTACATGGGACATTCTCCAGGATACACTACATGCTGGCACATAAAACATACCTCCATAAGATCAAGAGGATAGAAATTTTGCAGATTACCTTCGCTGACCACAAGGCTCTGAAATTATTTGTGAACTCCAAAGGGACTCAGTACCTTTCCTCAATGGTATTCAGAAGAAACACTTTAACACCTGGAAGTTAAACAGCCTCATGCTCAATAACCAGTGGGTCCGAGATGAAATCAAGGAGGAAATAAAAAGGTTCCTGGAAACAAATGACAATAAAGACACAAACTCTCAGAACTTATGGGACACAGCAAAAGCAGTACTGAGAGGAAAATTTATAGCTTTGCAAGCACACATCAGGAAGGAAGAAGGAGCTTACCTGAGTAGCTTAATGACACAGCTAATAGAACTAGAAAATGCTCAACAAAAGGACCCAAGAATAGGAAGACAGAAGGAAATAACAAAGCTGAGAGCAGAAATCAACGAAGTGGAAACTCAAAAAACAATCCGAAAGATCAACGAAAGCAGAAGTTGGTTCTTTGAAAAAATAAACAAGATTGATAGACCACTGGCAAACCTAACAAAGAAAGAGAGAGAGAGAAACTTGATAACTCGTATCAGGAATGAAAAAGGAGAGATCACTACTGATATGACAGAGATTCAAAGGGTAATCAGAAACTACTTTGAAAAACTCTACGCCACTAAAAATGAGAACCTGGAAGAAATGGATAAATTCTTGGACTCTTATAATCTTCCACGGTTGAAGGAAGAGGATGTAGCATATCTAAACACCCCCATCACCATTGATGAAATTAAAACAGTAATCAAATGTCTGCCGAAAAACAAAAGCCCAGGTCCAGATGGATTCACTAATGAATTCTATCAAACTTTCCAAGAGGAACTACTGCCAATCTTGGCAAGACTCTTTCATGAAATTGAACAAACAGAAACACTTCCAAATAGCTTTTATGAAGCCAACATCACCTTGATACCTAAACCAGACAGAGACGCTACCAAAAAAGAAAATTACAGACCAATATCACTGATGAATGCAGATGCAAAGATCCTCAACAAAATCCTGGCAAATAGGATTCAATGCCTCATTAAGAAGATCATCCACAGCATCTCTATCAGGTTTTGGTATTAAGGTGATGTTGGCTTCATAAAAGCTATTTGGAAGTATTCCTGTTTTTTCGATTTCATAAAAGAGCCTGGCCAGAATTGGTAGTAGTTCCTCTTGAAAGGTTTGAAAGAATTCATTCGTGAATCCATCAGGGCCTGGGCTTTTGTTTTTGGGTAAATTTTTGATTACAGTGTTGGCGGGGATGTGGAGAGAAAGGAACTCTTATCCACTGCTGGTGGGAATGCTGTCTAGTTCAACCTTTATGGAAAGCGATATGGAGATTCCTCCAAAAACTGGAAATCGAGCTCCCATACGATCCAGCTATACCACTCCTAGGAATATACCCTAGGAACACAAAAATACAATACAAAAACCCCTTCCTTACACCTATATTCATTGCAGCTCTATTTACCATAGCAAGACTCTGGAAACAACCAAGATGCCCTTCAACAGATGAATGGCTAAAGAAACTGTGGTACATATACACAATGGAATATTATGCAGCTGTCAGGAGAGATGAAGTCATGAAATTTTCCTATACATGGATGTACATGGAATCTATTATGCTGAGTGAAATAAGTCAGAGAGAGAGAGAAAAACGCAGAATGGTCTCACTCATCTATGGGTTTTAAGAAAAATGAAAGACACCCTTGTAATAATAATTTTCAGACACAAAAGAGAAAAGAGCTGGAAGTTCCAGCTCACCTCAGGAAGCTCACCACAAAGAGTGATGAGTTTAGTTAGAGAAATAACTACATTTTGAACTGTCCTAATATTGAGAATGTATGAGGGAAATGTAGAGCCTGTTTAGGGTACAGGCGGGGGTTGGGTGGGGAGGAGGGTGATTTGGGACTTGGGTGATGGGAATGTTGCACTGGTGATGGGTGGTGTTCCTTTTATGACTGAAACCCAAACACAATCATGTATGTAATCAAGGTGTTTAAATAAAAAAAAATTAAAAAAAAAAAAAAAAAAAAAACCAAAAGTACCTTTCCTCAATGGTATTCATCTGTGTACTACAATAGTCTTCTTACCTAGATGATATAGTGCATTTATATTTATAGGTAGACATTACATAATTGGCTATATAATTTTCCCTCTTAATAGAATTTTTATTTTTTTAAATTAAAAATCATTCAATTAAAGATCAGTGATTTACAATGTTATTTATAAGTGAGTCTTAATCATACAATAGTCTGATAACATGGGCCAGAGAGATAGCTTGGAGGTAAGGCATTTGCCTTACAAGCAGAAGGTTGGTGGTTCAAATCCTGGCATCCCATATTGTCCCCTGAGCCTGCCAGGAGCGATTTCTGAGCGTTGAGCCAGGAGTATCCCCTAAGAGCGTTGCTGGGTGTGGACCCCCCCAAAAAAAAACAAACAAACAATAGTCTGAGAACTCTCACACCACCACTTTCAAGTTCTCTTCACCTGGTGTTTCTATAGTTTCTCCTGACCCCTCCCCACCCCTGTCTCCTTGTGAGGAACATTTCAAAGTTCTATGTTTGTATTTTAGATCTCATGTTTTCAGTGTTGTTGAATCTGTGCTTTGTATATATAGCTATCCTTCTCTTCTATGCATTTACTCATTCATTTATTTTATAAAATGAAATAAGTGAGATCATTCTGTGTTTGTCTTATTAGAAGTTTTTGGAGCAAGGAACTGAGCTTATTTGGCTTATTACTGGAAATTGAATGCCTAGCCCAGTATAAGATTTGTAAGTATACATTCACTAATTTTTTTGTTAACTGGTCTAGTAAGTGAATGAATGAAAGAATGTCCTTGCTTTGGTTATTTTCTTATATTGTTCCTTTCTTAGACCATCCTTTCTCAAAAAATAAGTTAATTATTTCATATTATTTACTCATCTATTGATAATAAAATTAACTGTGTCATATTGTCCACCTTTTTTCACACCAGCAGGATATCCAGATGTCTCCAATTGAAAACAATATTTTTTTTCAGAGTTCTCCTTATAAGAATATTTTGGTTCCTTCCATTTTAGTCTTGAGTGTGACTAACTCTTCTTCATTAATAAAATGATGGCTAGTTGAGGATATGACAGTACAGTGACATGATATACCTTCCGAAGAACACAGCTTTGTACTGGGAGAAGGCTCAATCAGTGCTGTTAATGAATTCTTTCATCCATTCATCCAAGAACTATCTATCTATTGCCCTCCCATGAAGAACCAGGTAACTGTACTAAGAACAAAATGATGCATACAGCCTAGTCTTCTATTTTTATGAAACTTCAGGTGGGTGGTACCAAAAACCATGACAGGCAATCATGTTGGTGTGATTAGTTTTATGGTAAAAATAACTGTATAAATTGTTTTTTATTTTAATTTAGGAGAGACTTGTGGCATTCAACAAAGAGAGACCAGAGAAAGGATACTAGGTCTGAGCCCTAAAAGATGAGTAGAAATTACCTTTGGCTAAATGAGCAAAAGGAAAGTATGTAAAATACTTAAACCATGAACCAGAGTGTGACAGAAATAGAAATAAACACAGTCAACAAAGATGGAAATCAACTGGGTAGATTTATGGGTCACCTAGATCCACAAGAGCTTAATTGAAGGCAGAGGGGAACCATTGAATTGAAGAGTAATATTGAGTGGGTTTGTGTTTTAAAATGCTCTCTCTGGCTGGAAAAAATAAAACTTACATTTATTTTTTTTTGTAATTAAAAAAAAAACAGATGAATATTTCCTTGGTAGAGAATAGAAGTTAGATTCCCTTGATATTGGATTTCGTTCTTCTGTACACATGTTATAGGAATTACCACTAACCCTGAGGTAAAAAGTTTTGTGCATCTTGTCCTTTGGCTGTTTTTTTTTTTTTCCTGAGAATTTAATAGTTTTCTCAGGTTGTTTAGAATTAATGAGGCAAATGTCCTCAATCAAGAAGCAATTTAAGAACATGCTGCTAATTTCAATGAATTCTGTAAATGAACCAATTTAATACCAGTTGACCTTTTTATTTAGGGAGAATGATTTGTGACTGTATTTTCTTGATTTGTGCCTATATGCCTTGGCAGTCTGAATGAGAATCTTGAGCCCAGGGGTAAACATTAATCATGGTGTGAGGATGGTATGTTTCTAAGTTGAGAGTGGAGCTTTTGCCTCACAAGTAGGTTATCTTTAAGAGGAAAGTTTTAGCAGATTGAATGAAAGAGAAAGATGTCAAATAGATACTATCACCCTCCCTTTTTTATAATGTAGACCAGACATAAAAGTGCTGAGTATTCTGAGATTTTAACCATGTCTGAGTGACTTTGCTACTCTTTCTTTTTAATTTTTCTAACTACTTCAAACCTGGGGTTATACATATATATGTATTTATATATCTGTATATACATATATATGTAGCTATATTTCTTTGATAGCATAAAGGTATATCTTACTTTTTGAATAAAATAAAAATATAATGAATGATAATTTAGTAATTTTTATTATCTCTTACCACTTTGCCTAGTTAAAAACCAGTATTTTGTCAACATATTCGTCATGATCAATTTATCAGTAGGAAAGTATTTTCACTGATAAGTTTGTATGAAGGGTTTTGTCCTATACCAAAGAATCTATAAATCTATAGGTTTATAAGTGATGAGAACATATGCCATCAAAACAATAAAAGTATAAAATATTATTTTATACTGAAGCAGTTTTCATTAAATGAGAAAGTATTGTTCTAAGTTTGGTTTAGCATTGTTGAACCGAAGCTGATTCAGCAGCATTCAAGTGCCTGGTAAACTCAATCTCCTTTGAAAGTTGAAAAGAAGAGAATTGAAATTGATAAAATCAAAGTAGTTCTATTTCTTTTGAAAAGACAAAAATAAAACACTAATTGCAAAGGAAATAATACATGACTACATAAAAATTAGAAATTGCTATTCATAAAACAGTATACCATGCACAGAGCAAAAAGACAAGTTGTAAAGTGGGAAAGACATTTGTCACACGTATTAGGAGCACAGAGATTATAGAATAATACATCCAGGACTACAATCCTGTAGAATATAGTTAAAAACATTATATGTACATTTTGAAAAAAAAAAAGGATATTCAATGGTAAGACATATTTGAAAAGGACTACAAATTCCTTAAATGCCAGGGCAATACAAATTAAACTATTGGTTGGCATTAAATACCTAGCTGATAGTACTACACCACCAATTTGGATCCAATATAAGTAAAGTAATAACTCTTATTAACTGTTAGTTAGAAGCCATCATTAAAATCACGTTGACATTATCTAGAAATATTTAAGCTACAGGTTCTCTGGGGCTCAGGAGTTTCACTCCAAAAGAAGCAAGTCATGCATATATCTTTGCTCACCTGCTGTTTCACTTGAAAGATATGGAAGAGGAGCCCAGAGCAATAGCACAGCAGTAGGGTATTTACCTTGCACATGGCTGACCCAGGACGGACCTGGGTTCAATCTTCAGCGTCCCATAAGGTCCACCAAGCCAGGAGCAATTTCTGAATGCATAGTCAGGAGTAACCCCTGAGCACCACTGGGTGTGCGCCCCCCCCCCCATAAAACAAAAACAAAAAGATCTGGAGTGGTTATATAATTTGGATGAGAGAGATTTTGAACAGGGTTATAGGGAATTAGGCAAAAAAAAGGCCCATTAATAAAAGGAGCATTTTACTAATAAAGGTAACTGAAAGAAAGGAGAGGAGGGAAGAAAAGAAGGTGAGAGGGGAAAAAGGAAGGAAAGAAGGGAGAGAGGGAGGACAGAGTGAGGAAGGCAGGAAGGAAGGCAGGGAGGAAGGGAGGCAGAAAGGGAGGAAGAGAGGAAGGAAGGGAGGAAGACAGAAAAGGAGGAAGGGAGAAGGGAAGAAAGAAGGACGAAAGGAAGGAAGAAAGAAAGGAAGGAAAGGAGGAAGGAAGGCAAGATGGGCAGAAGGAAGGATGGAAAAAGAAAGAGAGGAAGGAAAAGAGGAAGGACAGGAGGAAGGAAGGCAGGAAGGGAGGAAGGAAAGGAGGAAGGACAAATGGAAGGGAGGAAGGAAAAAGAAAGGACAGATGGAAGGAAGGAAGGAAGGGAGGAAAGAAGGGTGGAAGGAAGAAAGAAAGGGAGGAAGGAAGGAAGGAAGGGAGGGAGGGAGAACAAAAGGAAGGGAGGAAGGACAAAAGAAATGAAAGGAGGAAGGAAGGAAGGAAGGAAGGAAGGAAGGAAGGAAGGAAGGAAGGAGGGAAGGAAGGAAGGTAGGAAGGAAGGAAGGAAGGAAGGAAGGAAGGAAGGGAGGAAGGGAGGGAGGGAGGGAGGGAGGACAATGAAAGGGAGGAAGGAAAGGAGGAAGAAAGAAAGGGAGGAAAGAAGAGAGGGAGGGAGGAAGAATGGAAGGGAGGGAGGAAGGACAGAAGAAAGAAAGGGAGGAAGGAAGGAAGGGAGAAAGGACAGATGGAAGGGAGGAAGGAAAGGAGGAAGGAAGGGAGGAAGGACAGAAGAAAGGGAGGAAGGAAGGACGGGAGGAAGGACAGATGGAAGGGAGGAAGAAAAGGAGGAAGGAAGGGAGAAAGGAAGGAAGAAAGGGAAGAAGGAAGAAATGGAGGGAGGGAAGAAGGAAGGGAAGGAGGAAGAAAAAAAGGAGAGAGGGAGGGAGAAAGAGAGGAAAACTCAAGAACTATTTTTTCTTTTTTGGTGCACTATGTAATTTTCTTTAACTTGAGCCACTGACTAGAATAAAGAAACTACAGTCTTAATATTTATTTATTATTTATTTTTATTATTATTATTTTTTGCCACACCTGGTCATGATCAGGGCTTACTCCTAGTTCTGTGCTCAGTAATCACTCCTGGAAGGGCTCTGGAGACCATATGGGATGTCTGGTAAATAGCATAGGTCATCCACATGCAAGGCAAGTGCCCTACCTACAATACCATCATCCAGTTCCTCTTTCCCAAATTACACTCTTAATTTAGTGAATTTATTAGCTAATAATGACTCCTATTACTGTGAAAAGAATAGATCGAGATGAAAAGAAAAGTCAACATTTATTTAACATTTTTATGGTTCATGTGTTATATAAATCCTGCTACATGTAAAATTCCATTTAATCACAACTCCAAATACAACTCTAAATTAAACCCTATAAAATCGTATCTCTATTTTTACAAAAACTGGCACTTAGGGGAATTAAATTATAAAATTGGGTAGAAATTTAAATCTGGGTCCTTTGTTCCTAAATAAAATATATAGGTATATTACCCCCTTTTAAATTATTTTTGATGTTATGGGAAAGCAATAGTTTTTGGTGTGTGTGATCACATTTTGGAACCCATAGGGACATCTTCTGGCTCTGTGCTCAGAGATCATCCTTCATGTTGGTGGGATTAAACTCAGGTAGGCTGCTTGCAAAGCAAGTACCTTAATCTCTGAACTATATTTCCAACCTCCAAACATTGTTTTGTATGTGTGTGGGGAAGGGGTTACTCGTAGTTTGCAAGAGTACTCATAGCTTTATGCCTTATGCTTAGGTCCCTCCAAACACTTCCAGAGGTGTTTGGTGGTCCATGCATTATTACCAAGTATCAAAACCTGGCCTGAAAACAAGGAAAGCAAATGCTTAGTCAGTGCCCCCAGGGAAGGCCTTCATTTATCCTGTGGAGAATAAAGAAGACAAAGGAGCTCTGGCTTGGTCCATTCTCCCCTTTGTAAGATTCCAGTGTTTATTTGATGACTTACGGTGCTTTGTCAAGTGAAACAGAAACACAGGAGTAATTCCTCATTTTGTTTTTAGCTGATCTTCAAGAAGTTGGGCTATATACTGAATAAAGCAGGCAAATCTATATAGAATTTTCTTGGGCAGTTCAATCTTAGAGCATATGCTTTGCACATGTGAGTTTCTTAATTCAATTCCCCACACTGTAAAACAAAACAAAACAAAACAAAACTCCAAAAAGCAATTTTCTTGAGCTTTTGAAGATTTGTGGAAGTATGGACTTAGATATAACTTAAGTGGTAGAAGACATTGCTATCGTGGTCCTGTGGTCCATTGAGCACTGCTGGGTATGAACTCCAATGCCACAGATGGAATATCAGGAATCCAGAATTGCTGAAAGTGGCTCTTATTAAAAAATAATGGGTGTCTATAAAGAGATATTTATATCTATATACTGCCTATAAATATTTGCATATATCAGTATTTATGTATTATATATATATGCATATATATGTCTATAAATATTTGTAATATTGGTATTCCTTGGTATCTCTGAGTTATCTGTATATATATTTGTATATATATGTTTGAGTACCAGATTTTGAATTTATGCTTATAACTCTTTTTTTATTTAATTTAATTATTTAAAGTGCATGTATCAAATTATTGGTATAGTTAATCATAATACATTTATTTCCAGGCAAGTGGAAGCAAAATTATTAAATAAAGAAAAGAAACAAAAAGGAAGAGGAAATTAAAGAGTACAGCAACCAGAAAATATTTGAAAATTATTGTATCTCCAAGGAGGTTATTGTCAGACAATTTAGTAAGTTTTTGTTGCTATTTGACCATTCTGTTACTTCATTTGTTTCTGAACATTAGGTGGCTTCAGATACACATTGCTGTCTAAATTGGTGTGTTCCTATGGGGATGACAGTATTAAACAAAAAAATTCAGCTCTATAGTCAAGGAATTCCAAACACTTTTGCTGATAGTATAGCTTTTGTGGGGGGTATATTTTTGGCTGCCAGGGCTTCCAAGCAGGAGAAGACAGGGGGAGTGGCTGGAACTCACTCCAAATAAAGTCTTGGTGATGTCAAACCAAATAGTAGCATTCCTGGAATTTTGATCAAATTCTTTCTTCTGCAGTGAGCCATAGATGAGTGGTGAAGCAGGGTCATTGTTCAGTGGAGATTGTGTGTGATGGGTGCAGTGGGCATGACTTTGCCAGGGTGTGGCTTAGTCTACCCTCTCCAGAGATTGTCAGCTTTCAACTACATGGCCACTTGCCATAATGTTTTATGAATTGGTTTATATCTCTTTTGGGAATAGAGTCAATTTATGATAACTCAACTCTTGTTTTTTGTTTGTTTTGTCTTGTTTTTGTTTTGGGGCCACACCTGGTTGTACTCAGGAGTTACTCCTGATTTGAGTCTGCACCCAGGAATCACATCTGGTGGGCTTGGGGGACCATATGGGATTCCAGGAATCAAACTCAAATTGGATATGTGCAAGGCAAATGCATTACCTGCTGTGCTATCTCTCTGGTCCATTTTTCCCCCTAATTTTACTTAAAACACCATGATTGAGTGGAGGAGAAGAAATACAAAAACTCGTATTCTTTTCTATATATCAAAGAGGCTTTCAGCAATGGATGCAGCTGTTTAGATTGAGCACTTGTCCAATCACCTATTCTTTATAGATGTCTAAAATAATGTTCTGATGCTTTTATCTATAGAAATTTGGTGCAGAATGCATTTAGAAGACATGGACTTCCACTATAATGCTTGTTCTATGAAGTATTAATGTCTTATTTTACTATGTCTATAATAACTCCTTGATATTTCTGTCCACAGTGGTACTTGGAGATAGAGGTTGGTCACCCTAATTCCACCCTGCAATGCTATACTATATTAGACTCAGCAGACAGTGCTCATTAAGATAATGTCACGATAAAAATTCTAATCTATTCATTTTCTACTTGATTATGCCTGCTAATATAATCTAATGTTTATGTCACAGATAGGAATGGAATATGCAACTGCATGCCATAAACTCCTGCTACAGAGCTCACTCATTGATTTTGTTATTTCACCCTGTTTTCAATTATAGGTAGCATACCATTATACCATAATGCTCATGATTTTAGTTTGCTCTTAGGAAAGGAACTTGGATGATCAAGGCCCTGTAGACGATTCTTCATGGTGTAGTGCTCATTACCTATCGCTTAAAGTTTACCTCACCAATGATGATTGGCCTAGAAAATGGAAAACCTTTCATCTGACTTGCAGCTTTGCATTGTTAAGCATTCTGACCCATTTCACCTGAGTCAGCTATTTAGCTGTAACCCATGAATCGATCCTCAGTGTCTATGTGTGCGCATGAGTGTATGTGTTGGTCACCTCAATGTCTGTCTAATGTTCGTCTGTAATATACATGTCTGTCTATGTTGTTTATTCTCTTTCCTCCTGTTATATATAATCCCTCTTACCACTTTACAAATCTTTTTCTAGCCCTCAATTCTCTCAACCCAGATGCTATTTTCCCCCATGTAACCCTTTTTATCCTCATTTCTTAACTCCTAAGGAACCGTAATGTTCCCCCACCCAAGACAAATGCCAACCAGCTTCCAAAGTGAAAAGACAGCCTGCCTTGCCTCAGCCTGAGAAGAAGCTGCCACTGCCGCTGATTTGCTCTTGGTGGTTTCTTTTCCCCCACCTCCTTTCACTATGTTGCTTGCTACCGACTTAGTTTCCGAGGACATTTCCTGAAATGCGACTGCTGGGAACTATTTTTCAAACTCCAGGACTATGTCATCGGCTGAAGCTGTTCTCCAGATTTAATCTCTCTGAACCCAGACTATTGCAAAAGACTTAAGGGACACGTAAAAAGAAATAAAACAAAACACCATTATTTACAAAGTTTTTAATAATTAAATTGTCGACATAAAATTATTTATCACCAACCTCACCACCAGTATTAATTTCCTTCTGCCATTATAACCAGGGTCCATCCCATACCTCCATCTCAGCCTGCTATCATAAGAGTTGTTAAAGTTTGGGTTTTATGATTTCTGTGTTGTTAACTCTGTGGTTTGGATATCCAATGTACCTGAATCTCCTTGCCCCTTGCCCCTAGTTATTTCACATCTGTCTTTCTTTACTTCCATTCTATCTCTGTTTTCTTTCACTAGATTCTGTGACCAGAAAGGTTCTAGGTATCCCCTCACTTAAACCATTGCATTCACTCATCCAGTTATTCTAAATAGTACATATGATTTGATGTCATCTTGTATTTATTCCTCTTCTGGATTACTTCATTTAAAGTGATATCTTTCAGTTCCATCTATGTTGCAGAAAATTGCATGACTTCATTGTTTTTAGAGCTATATAGTATTCTATTGTGTGTATATATTTATAGATGTATATACACATAATATATATACTAAAATCACATCTTCATGTTCCACCCTTCTGTTATTGCATATATTGATTTAATTTCAGTTAGCTTCTTCTAGTTTCAGTACATATACAGATTGTGTAGTCATAGTGACACCTCCCTTTAGTTATGATTTTTAGAATTCAGAGCATTTGATGGGAAAATAATTCTTTTCTGTCATGAAATCTTATCCACAGCTATATCAAGTACTATGCCCCCCCAAGCCCCTTTTAGCTCTGGTTTATTTTAAAATCTCATTTTTTTATTTTTAATCCTGGCTCTGCACTCAGACATCTTTCCTAATGGGGACAATAGGAGGTGCCAGGGAATGAAATCTGGCCAACTATGAACAAGGCAAGTGCCTTACCCACTGTATGATATCTCCAGGCCCTTATCCCATTTTAATGTAGGAAATCATTGAATTCATTTAACACATCCAATTTCTCTTTTCTCATCAAGAACAAAAAGTCTTGATTCAAAACTTGCATAATCTGTGCCAAATCTCACAGGTGATGCAATACAGGAAAATAAGGTCTCTGTCCAGTGGGAGCATTCTGTTAGTGACTATGGCATTTGTTTATAATAAGCAGATGAACATTAAAAGTTAAGATCTTTGCAAATCAGCTATAATTATGGTATAAAATTTATACATTAGGCAAAAGTTTTGCTCTTATTTTGAACAAATCATGTATCATTAAATTAACAAATTTCACCTTGACTGAAGCAATAACCTTGCCAGTGACAGAAAATTCTTAGTGAAATCATTTTAACTGCTTGATATAATTGTAGAAAATGAACTGGAGAAGTCTGCACATGTGCTTTATAAGAGAGGCTATGCCAATGAGGTTATTTGAAGGTGTATGAATAAAAACCTTTCTGGGGAAATTCATCTAACCCTGCTCTCTTAGCACTCTGATTATTCATATTGAGTTTGAGGTGCAATGTGAAAGAAATATCTCAGTTACTGTATTAATCAATATTGAGCAAAGTATCACATGTACTTATACTCCAGAGCTAGTATCCTCTAGGGAACATAAAATTAAAAAAAAAATACATGTAGTTGATGGGCACTTTTTATGGTTTGTCAAGCCTGCCAGGAGTGAACCTTGAGCTCAGATCCAGGTGCACAACTGAATGTGGACTAAATATAATAGAAAGAGAGCAAAAGAGAGAGAGAGGTAAGTGAGTATAAGTATAAACAAGAAGAGACTGGAGAGCCAGTACATAAAATAAGGCACTGTAGTGCTCTGAGCCCTGCCAGAAGTGATCCCAGAGCACAGAAATGGGACTAAAAATGGCTAGGTATAGCTCTAAAAACCAAACAAAATAAAATAAAATGATAAAGAGAGTAAAGTATATTTTATGCTGGTGTCTTAACATATTTTTCTGGGAGCCTGAGACTGATCTTTCTTTGAAAGTAATGTCACAGAGAAGATAGAAAATGATAAATTGGGGTCCGGAGCGGTGGCACAAGCCATAGGGCATCTGCCTTACACGTGCTAGCCTAGGATGGACTGTAGCCAGGAGTAACCCCAGAGCATCACCCCGATCAACGGTAGCCCCTAGTTTTTGGGTGTGGCCAAAAGAACAAAAAAAGAAAGGGAAAGAAAAGAAAGAAAGAAAGAAAAGAAAAAGACAAATTAGCGACTTTATACTTTAATTTTAATGTAATTTTTATTTGTATTTCTAAGGCCCAAATGCCTGTTATCTTAGTTATTACATTTTACTGATTTTCTCTAGCCATAAACTTTATCTCTATGTAATCTCACTGATATTTGCTAATCAGAAAGAAAGAATGAGGAATGTTTTTCTATATCCCAAGGGTATTATTATGGATATCAAGGATGTAACAGAATTTCACCAGTAAACTGAACTACTTAGGAAAATAAGAACTTTATAGGTAGAATCTGCCTTTCCATAGCTCTAAAGTTTGCAGATATGCACATCTGCAAATGCCCACAACATGCAACTAATGATTATTGCAGCATTCCAAATATCCCTCACTGTATTTCAAAGGGGGTGGGGGGGAATCTTAGTGAACACTGGCTGTGGAAGGCCATCTGGTGTTAGTGGGGAGTAACTACAGCTGAATGCAGACGTTTAGAAAATGTTTTCCCCCTTTCTGCATACGTGTGTGTAGGTGTGTTTGAAATACCTTATACAATAAGACAGGCTACACTATTGACCCTTCCTTACATTTGTAAATTCAAAGCAGGATTGATAAATTTTTAGAATTTAAAAGATCATGTTATAGCTTTTATAGTATGCATTTATGCTACCATTTGACAGTGAATATACATATATATATTTCATATATTAAATATATATGATAATTTGATAACTTAAATATCCCTACAACAGAGTACAAAGTTTTGATTTAGAAAAATCTAGGAGGGGCCAGTGAGATAGCATGGAGGCAAGGCATTTGCCTTGAATGCAGGACATTGGTTCAAATCCCAGCATTCCATATGGTTCCCCGAGCCTGCCAGGAGCAATTTCTGAGCATAGAGCCAGGAGTAACCCCTGAGCGCTGCTGGGTGTGACCATAAAGCAGAAATAACGACATTTGAAAGATGTTTATACTATACTTGAACTGCAGCCCCACCCCCACCCCCCAAGGCACACACATTCTTGCCTAGAAAGCTGCTCTTTTGGGCTCTGGGGAGCCATAATTTATTACTTGGGATATAGCGCTCCTCCAATTTTTTCTATTTGGGGAGGGGAATACCTATATACTTTGAGAACAATAAAGTGGGCCATTTTCTAGCAATGAAGGCTCAAATTCAGTAACTGTGGGAAGTCAGTTGCAAAAGATAACACTATGATTATTTTCTATATTTTATTTTATTATTATTTTTTTTGTTTTGTTTTGTTTTTTGGGCCACACCCGGCAGTGCTCAGGGGTTACTCCTGGCTGTCTGCTCAGAAATAGCTCCTGGCAGGCACGGGGGACCATATGGGACACCTGGATTAGAACCAACCACCTTTGGTCCTGGATCGGCTGTTTGCAAGGCAAACGCTGCTGTGCTATCTCTCCGGGCCCTATTTCTATATTTTAATAATATCAAGATGCAGGATAGAGAAGTCATTCTTTATTTTGGTAAGAAGCTTTTTCTTTAACTTTAGAAAACGTAGTATTTGATTGTTGAAAAAGTGGGAACAACTTGACTCACTCTGTGACTCTCATTTTATTTCATTTCTTTATAAACTCAAAGGAGTCACTCCAGACATACTTCTACAAAGAAGGGATTCGGAATTTAAATGGACCTAAAATTAACATAATTCTCTGTTGCGATTTCTTTCATTCTCCTAGTGTAATGGATGACGTTGTCAATGATTCACTCAGTTTTGGGAAATCACGTTTGTCACCCAACCTGCTTTTTTCAGTGCTTTATGTCTCAGCCTTATGAATATTGAAAGGATAACGGAGATGCCTAATGATAAGAAACTGAAGTGGGGGGTGAGCATCTTTCTTTTGTTCTTTGCTTTCCCCCTGAATATTCAGAGAGCTGAGTAGATCAATTTCTTTAGGATAATTTAAAATTTAGGACAGGCAAGATTATTGACGATTGAAGCTCTGACCTTTCTCTTTTTTGTACTAACTCATTAAACATCTCAATATTTGAGATTTGCCTATGAAGCAGCACATAAAATGAGAAAGTGGGAAAATGTTAAAAAATATTTTAAAAATTGTGACTACTCTCTAATGGCTGGTGCTACTAGAAGCGAAACATTTTACAATGAAAATGGATGGCATGTTTTCTGCCTTGCTGGAATGTCAGGAAGTGTAATTCATTAGTGGTTTGAAAAGTGCTTTGAGCTAATGGAATAAAAGGCACTGGAGAAATTTGAACTAATATTATTAAAAATGAAAAATTGCAACAGAGAAACTTATTTCCCCCACAACACAGACATCAATATTGAGTCTAATATTGCCAAAACAACCAGTTTGGAAAGGGAAAATGCCAGTCATTGGGACATTTTGTCTTACTATTTCCGAATGACCAATTTGACTAATTTTATTTTCCCACTGAATTATATAAATCTGCTTCTTTGGGAATCTAGATTTTTGTTGTATTTGAAGTACAATAAATTGAAATTTAGACTCACTACATACATCCTTCATTTATATTACCTTTCCTTTTCTTAGTAAATCTATATCTTGATCTATAAGGTCATATACAGTCTTCTAAGCCTCTTCCCATACAGCCCTTGAAAATCATCATTTATATCTATGATAACCCTCATCTGTAAAGACTGCTATATCCACTAAGTAGCCAGTAATTAAAATGGGACATTACAATGTAAGTGTAACTGATAGCAAGCATTTGAGCAGGGTTCTGAGAATATGAGGCATATTATTGCTTTGTTCACATTTAGTTTTCCCACAATAATATTGGTCTGGAATTAATGAACACAATTAGGGCTTTTTGATATGGTAAACCTTTGAAACTATTCATTATTCTGTTAACAGAACCTTGCTAATTTTCTTCAAAATTAATGTACTCCTGTTGTGATGTAGATTATGTTTTAGAATGCAACTCAGTCGGCTTTCGCTTTCCTTTCTTTGTTTATTGATTTCAGTTTCTTTGTTCATCCTATCATTCATGGGAGTAACAGACAAGAATAACTTTCAATAATCTTTTATCAAAAAAACATACTTTATCTTAGTGACAATAGCTTAATATTATATTCTCCTTTTAATGTATCATCTAAATGCAAGGATCAAAATAATTAATAATATACACCTTTAAATGCTCCTACTAAGCCCCTTAGAACTAGTGAAGTTATTCATAATATCTTCCTTCTTTTCCTTGAAAATTATGCTTCATATCTTCTGTCAGATTTTTAACACAACTCATATTTTGTCATTACTTTGTAATACAATGTAAAGTGCCAGCAGCAATGGAAGAAAGTGCACATTAGAGAGTGCAGACATATATTATGTTGGTGCTTCAAGCCAAATTAACAACTCTACATGGGGAACAAAGGGGAACAAAGGTTAAGTGTTTGTCTTTCAAATAAAATTTAAACCTGGATGAACTGCTCTGAGTCTTAATGCAAAACTGAGAATGACTTGTCTCAATTCATGGCTACATGGTGACCACCTTTTATTATTTTATTTTCATTTTTTCTCAGATTCAGAGAAGTAACAGAAATGACACTCCTCTCACTATTGCCTTTGGGGAAAGTGGGGCCAATTGGGGAAGGCACCATGAGAGAGGGCTATTGTTGTCCTCCTGCAGGGTCCATAGGACCTCATGTGTAGAGGTTGAAACTCAAAACAGTTCAAGAGGTTTTTAAATGATTTGGATATTACACTCCTGTCCTTGGACTCAGGGTTCCCAGGTTTGTTCTCTATTTTACTGAGAATTTCAAGAGAAGACAAATCATGAAGCAAATAAATTTTACTTATCAAATGTAAAAGAGGAGAGAGAGAGAGAGAAGGGTAAATCATTTCCAAAAGAGAAAGTGTGCTTTTCTACAGAAGAAAGAACACTGTCACAAAGTAAAAAAAATTTACATCTCAAGTTGGGAGGCAGCTGACTCCAGGAACTAGAGTGTGCCTCATAAAATCAAAGAAAGAAAAAAGAAAGGAACACCCAGAATAGTGAAGAGTGAACATTCCTTCTCCGAAACATTTTTTTCTTTTAGTTTTTGAGCAAACCCAGCAGTGTTCAGGGCTTATTCCAAGTTGTGCTCAGGGTACCAGACCATCTGGGTACCAGGTATCAAACTAGGTTGGCTGCATACAAAGTGAACACTCGACCTGCTTTAGGCCTCTCCTACTCTATTTTCTTATCATATCATAATGGGTCATATCAAATTGCCCTACCTGATTGCAATAGAGTAGTCAAAGATGGATTGCTGAATCACTGTACAACTGGTCTTTGAAGTATCCTCAATGATTTAAGTTGTTCTGAAATTCATTGCCATGGCTTCTCACTCCTGTAATGCCTGCTGAATCACTTAATTTGTAAAACTTTTTATTCTTTTCTACCCCGGCCCTACATTGCTTCTTATTTTGACTTTGTTTGTGGAGTACTTGCCTTGCATGTGGCCAACCAGGATTTGACATATAGGGTTCCCCTAACCCTGCCAGGAGTGATCCCAGAGCAAAGAGCCAGGAGGAGTAAGCTCTGATCCTCACAGTATTTGAGTCAAACAAACAAACAAGCCTGCAGACTTGAAAACTGCCAATTGGAAAACTAGAGAAAACCCTTACAAGATTTTCAAATAGCTAGATTTTGTCTGCAGAGTCAGGTACATTCATCTGGTTTAGCTTTCCTGTCTTGGGATGTCAGAGGCCTAATCCAGTATTATTTTCTAGCAGAGAGATGGTAGAGGATGCAGTTTAATGCACAGTAACAGTCAATTTAGCTTTGGTTAGTATGCATTTTATAAATGTGATTCTTTGTAAGGACTCAGAAAATCAAATTTCTCTTTAGCCTTTTACTTTCTTTCTTTTATGTGGTGATTTCTAAAGACATCACATGAATCTCAGAAATACCAAGAGTCAGAGCAGGTGGGAGTGAAAAAGACTTTAAAGACTGGTGTTTTGAAACCTGGTTTCGATTTTGATGGTGAGATTAAATTGAATTGATCTACACAAAAATGAATACGGAGTACCAAATATAATGTGAAACACAGGGGAGAATTACAAAATCTGTAGGCACAATAATTATAAATAAGAATAATAATGGTTTTCACAGCAAGGGGCTAAGTGTTTCAGACTTCAGCTTATTTACCACTGAACAGAACAGAAATGAAAGACCAGTGAAGTAAGTATGTCACCTAATGTTATATTTGATAAATCTAAAAAAATATTAAGCTATCCAAATTTTACTGAGCAAAGAAGCCACTACACGTTACAGAAATATTTATAATGATTATTTGATGTGTTTAAGAGTTTTGTACTTTACAAGGCTCTTCCACTTTTCTATTTTTATTACTATTCCCAATTATTTTGAAAACTAGGTAATGGAGGTATCTCATTTCAACAGAAGAAAATGTTAATGCACAATTAAAATCACAAAAACAAGTGTAATATTTATCTCTTTTCTCATCTAACCTTATAATTGTGCCACTCACTTTGTTGTCCATTTAATGTTCATGAAGTAGAACTTTACACCTCAGGAAATGGGAAACACAGAAGATTTCTCAAGATAGAAATATCAAGGTAAGAATTATGTCCAGGGAAATATACATAAGGATTTGGAGGAGATTAGGAGTTTCACTGAGAGGGACAGGTATCATCCTTGGGAGATATGGGATAAAAAGAAAAAGATAGATTTTGAGAGGACTGAAGATGAGAACTCTAATCCATGTAGGATGAGCCTTCCTGAAAGAGGATTGGTACTGAGACAGGTATGAAGAGGGAACTGACATTAGAACATATGTATAATTAATTCTAAGCTAGCAGAAGCATCATTGGTTCTGCTGGCATTCATACTTTCAAAGTCATTTTTTCATAAACTCAGAAAGTTAAATCTTACATTAGTTATCCTGATGATGGGATTTGAACTCATTCCTCTAGAAACTAATCATTTTGGAGATGGAATAAATATTCTAATAAACTCCAGTTTGACTAATTTGAAATCCTTGATTACTCAAACTAGGACTATTAGTTAGAATTTTTGTACCATCTGTAGAAAATAATTACTCCTTAGGCAGATTATTAATAAAGGCCGACCAGCATTGTCCTCAAAATCTCAAGGAAATTAATTGCTTTTGTGTTTTCTGAAAGCACTTGAACTACAGCTACTGGCATCATATATTAATGTTAAAAATACAAAAGTTTCATTAATATTACAATGAGAATGTTTTATAGTTTCTCTCTGGAGACAATCGAGTTATATAATACATTTTTATATGGGCTAAAATAGTGTTCATGTTTCTATATTCTGGTTATTTCACTTTTGTCTAATTATTCTCAATTAATGTGAGTTTACTGACACTGCAAATCTATATATCAAATCCACAATTTTTAATTTTTCTAACATTCCAAGTATTCAAGGGACCCTATATTTAAGCAATATTAACAAGTTTTCATAAGTTCAGATTAGTTTCAGAAAGTTTTAACTGATGCCAATTTATCTAATATATTTTATATTATGTGATAATATGGCCAAAAAGCGATATACCAAGGACACTTTGATCTTTAAGGTAATTCAGTACATTTTACATAAACAATTCTTCTCTCCAAATAAAATGACTTTTTCTGTTGAATGAGAAGATCATGCTTATTGACCTACCTGAGGTCACACAGGGATAGGCTCATAATCATAGACTCCAAAGTGTCAAAAGCAAAGGACCACAAGCTTACTAGTTTGGGAGTAGTTTCCTTCTAGATCTCTGTAGTATGTGATGTTGGCTTCAAAGGATCATCAGAATCATCAGTATTAGAAGACTAATTCCATATAAAAGCAAGCAAAGCTGCCTTTTGATAGGTTATGTTGTCTGGATATTGAAGGTAATTTTATACATATATTGCATAAAGGAGTCAGATCATTGTTCTGGCTCCAATTCATTTTGCCTAGAAATAAAAAATGAGAGCCTCTAGAAGGATTCCACCCATTTTCGGTGTATTAGACTCTTACCCCAGTTTATTACTTTTCTCTTTTTCAAACAAAACCATGCAACTTGAACTAGCTAGTCCTGCCTCCAGTTAGAGGGAGAAATAAGGGAGACATCAAGACCAAACAAGTGCAAGACTAGTAAGTAGTAGGTTAGATACAGAGTGGACCACATATTCTAGCCACCCTGGGGGTGAGGGAAGAGGAAATGGGAGGTAGGACAAAAATGGAGGTGTAAGGAGGACAATTTGGTGATGAGGATCCCCCCTAATTTTATGTAAATATGTACCTAAAATATTATTGTCAACAATATGTAAGCCACTATGATCAAAATAAAAATTATATTAAAAAAATCAAAAAAAAAAAGATCAGACAAACACCAAACCCAAAGTCAACTATAACAAATTGATACCCAATCTACAACAAGCTATACAAAGAAAGTACTAGTTATACTAGAAGTATAAGGGGCAAAGGAGGGGGATACTGGAAACAGGTGTGGAAGGAGGACAACACTGGTGGCAGGAATACCCTAATCCAATGTCCCTATGTACCTTAAATATTATTGTGAAAGATTCATAATTCACATTGGTCACAATAAAAATTAGTTTAAAGAACAAAAAAGAAAATATTACTTTTCTACCTATTTTCCACTTTTTCTTTATTTTGTTTTTGTTTCCTCATTGTTGTTGTAATAATGCCTGGGGCTTACATACTTGGTTTCAGGGCTTTCCCACTTGAATGTAAAGTGTTTTATAAAGTGTGGTTTATAGCCACGGTGCTACTCACTTGATACATGATGATGTGGGTTGTGTTAGCAATTAAATATGATCTCATGGCTGAAAGGCAGGACCTCAGTCACATTTCTGTGTACATTCAAAATTTAGCTCTCTAAGCATTCTGCTATGCTAACTAATATGATTCAGTGTTTTTGGCATGTTAACTTGGTCATGAAAAGGTGATTGTTTTAAAAAAGAATCTAAATTACTTTAGTTAAACACTATGGTTTACCAAGTTGTGCAGATACAGTTGTTTCTGGCCTTATGTGTTCCAACACCAATCTCAGCAGCACCAGTAGATCTTTCTCTCCATCATTGTTCTCAGTTTCCTATCCACCCTAAAGGTAATGAAATTATCAACAAAACTTCAGTAAGAGAAAATTTGTGAAAATTGTTATATTTCACAATGGGGTCATTAAATCATTCTCTGAGTGTTTACTATGATCTTTGTTGTTAGCTATGCATTCCATGTTTTTTTTGTTTTTTGAGATTTAGGGGCTTCTATGCTATGTTTACTTCTAATATAGTGAGTACCTAGTGTGATATCTGTATGGAAGAATTAGTGGGTTCTCTGGAGCTGGGTCCAATGAGTTTACATAGCAGTGATTATGGGATGGAGCAATGGTTGACTTGGCTTCTAGAAAGACTGGGGTGGGGTTAGGGAAATGCTGCCCAATCTGGCTCTGAGAAAACCTCAGAGTTTTCCTCCCATAAACCTGTAGGATTTTTTGTTTGTTTGGTTGGTTTTTGGTTTTTGGTTTTTTGGGTCATACCCGGCAGCGCTTAGGGGTTACTCCTGGCTCTATGTTAGAAATCGCTCCTGGCAGGCTCAGCGGACCATATGGGATGCCTGGATTTGAACCACTGACCTTCTGCATGCAAGGCAAACGCTTTACCTCCATGCTATCTCTCCAGCCCCTAAATTTGTAGTTTTTGACGATTAGGTCTCTCCATAGAACTTAGTGGAGCAGTGAAATTTGGTCATTGACATGTCAGTAACTTTGGGGGTGTGAGTACAACTTCCAAGTTTCAGCAGGAAGGGGACTGGCCTTGCCCCACTTTCTGGGTCACCCCAGAGTTTTAAGACAGGAGATTGGTGTATCCATGAAATTTTGTAGCTTGGCTTATATCTCTTTCAAATATAGTGTGAGTTTATGGAGCAGGTCAATAAGCTGATATGATGGGGCATACTCGCACAAATATGATTCACTTTTATTTTATTTTTGTTTTGGGTTTTGGTTTTTGGGCCATACCCAGTGACACTCAGGGTTACTCCTGGCTATGCTCTCAGAAATCGCTCCCGGCTTGGGGACCATATGGAGCGCTGGGGGATAGAACCATGGCCCATCCTAGGTCAGCTGTGTGCAAGGCAAATACCCTACTGCTGCGCCAATGCTCCGGCCCCATATGATTCACTCTTGAAGGGCATTTGATCTACCACATTATTAAGTACAAATCTCTGAAAGAAAGCAACATTTGGGCCGGTAAGGTGGCGCTAGAAGTAAGGTGTCTGCCTTGCAAGCGCTAGCGTAGGATGGACCGCGGTATCCCCCAGCGTCCCGTATGGTCCCCTCAAGCCAGGCGCGATTTCTGAGCTCATAGCCAGGTGTAACCCCTGAGCATCAAATGGGTGTGGCCCAAAAACAAAAACAAAGAAAAGAAATCAACATTCTTCCAGTGCCCCAAATTAAGCATTTTTGACTCCCTGATTTGGGGGAGAAGATTTGCAGGGCTGAGGGCAAGTAATTTTATATTCAAAATTATTGATTCCTTATGTGTATAGGAATGTTTTATTGTCATTCTTATACTTAAAAATATAAATATCTGCTTGCTAAGATGGTAAAGAATAGTTTCATTTTCTTATATATTATTTCAAACTTTATTCTTGGATGACTCTTTAGGTGTAATACCAAGAAAACATTCCATAGTTGCTCTTGCGGCTGTTTATATTCAACATCTACTGTTACTTGGAGGTCTCCAAGTTGAATTTTTGTCTGGCTTAGCTTCTTGCTTTATTTTAATTGTACCCAGAGATTTTTATGAAACCATGTCATGTTGTCACAAATGGCCTCTATATCGAACTTTGCCTTGTCAAAATAATTTTAGCATTCATAAATATTTCAATAAAAACCAAAGACTGCTTATAAATGATTGATTCTGTATAGTTCACTGACCTTTTCTGTGAAGACTTTTTATTAAAATTAGAGTATCCCATCCTAAATCTGACCATTAATTGTTAATAATGTGCTGATGGAAATGTAGATTTCTCTAATACATGAGAAATTAAATGGGTAGTTATGATATATTAAAATGAAGGAGGGTCGTTCCAGTTCAGAGCACATTATCAAGCTCAGCACTAAAGTATATGTTGGTTTCTCAATTAAATCAGATTAGCTTTATACCTATAAGTACCTTATTTAATTTAGAGAAATCCAGAAAACAAGGTAAGGCACCATTTGAGAGGTTAGAAATTAACATGAACAGGTTGTTTACATCATAAATTTCTTTGCTAAAGTGGAGCATGTGGCTAGAGAGATGAGCCATGGATTGAATGGATGATTTGTGATTCCCCCTCACTGTATGACTTCCCAAGCACAGAGCTGGGAGCAGTCCCAGAACACACCATCCCCTGAAGAATAAAGACATTTTATATTGTTATATTAAGTGGCTTATAAAAATAATTACCTTGACACAATCAATTACCATGTGGTTTGCCAGTGGAAACACCTTGATATTACAGAAAATCATTCATGGTTAAAATGAAGATAAAATCAGACTTATTTATTCATTTATATTTGGGTTTTGGGCCACATCGAGAAGTACTTGGGGGTTACTTTTGGCTCTGCACCAAGGAATCACTCCTGGTGGGTTCGAGGTTTCATAGAGAATACTGGGAATGCTGTATTGCAAAAGCCCTATCCTCTGTATTGTCTATCTGGACGAAAATTACATTTTCTAAAGTAAACTTCTTTGCCCTTAGCTATTACATTAGATGTAGATTTTTTAAAAGTTGTCTTATTTCATGCTTTTAAAATTCTTCAGAAAATTACACATTGCTTTATTTGTTCTGTGGTAGAGAACATACATCCCAAGCAGTGCTCAGGAACCCAGAAGCCACTCTGCAATGCTTGACCAATAAAGCTGACAGTTCAATCAATATGAGAGCTCTGAGATGCTCAGGATTCTCATACCATCCCAGCTAAACTAAGTGCTAGTAGGGTTGCATTTGTCAGTGCTGGATGACCTCCAGAACTACATTCAGTACCATGTAAAGATCCATGTAATATCTGGGATTAGACTGGGGTTGGTTTCCAGCAAGACATGTGCTTTAATCCCTGTACTCTCTCTTCAAACCTTTTAAAATCATATATTGTTATAAAATATACACATAAAAGAAAGCAAAAGATAAAACAAAAACGTTTATTAAGTCCATAAGGCAATAAATTTAAGGATCATATTTTATTTGTTTTTCCTATATTTAAAGTTTTACAGTTTATTCAAGGCAATGTGTAAAACATTGTTGAACACTAAGCATTGAGTGTTATTAAGATGGAGGCTTTGTTCTGCAGAAACTTAGTAGTCTTGTTAAAAAGACAAGTTGTCATACAGAAACAACACTGGAACTTCTGAAGGGGCATTGCAGACAATATTGTCATTGCAATAGTTTGAAGATGAAGACTCTTCTGTTATGATGAGTTGTGTTTGGGAGAGGAAGTAAGCTTCTCTTGGCAGTAAAATAATTGAGCTTTATTCCCTCTATTTCCCCATGAGCAAGCTCAATTAATGTAAAATATAGGACATGTGCATAGCACACCAGAGTAGCCAATAGTGCTTCTGTGTATAACTGGTTTTATAGCTGAAGTTCTTGATTTAATAAAATACTGAAACTAAATTATTTTTCTTTTTTGTTGTTGTTTTGGGGACACACCTGAACTCAGTTATTACTCTTGGCTCTATATGCAGGGGTCACACTTGTCAGTGCTCAGGAGCCATATGGGGTGCTGAGAGTGAAGCTTGGGTCAGTCTCATCTAAGGCAAATGTCTTGCTCAGGTATTTTATCTCTGGGCCTAAGAATGCAGTATTTTGTGCTCGCTTCGGCAGCACATATACTTAAATTGGAACGATACAGAGAAGATTAGTATGGCCCCTGCGCAAGGATGACACGCAAATTTGTGAAGCGTTCCATATTAAAAAAAAAAAAGAATGCAGTATTTTATTGGATTTCTCCTTTACCCCTTTCAGATCCCTGTACCTCATTTTATTTTTCTGGAAAATATTCTAGATTAACAATTTGCACTTAAATCTCTGACTTCAGAATAAGCTTTGGAATCCAAAAAACAGCATTTTAAAAACAAAATAACTTTCTCACTCTACTTACTTTTTTCCTTCTAAAGCTTAACAAAAAATTCTAAAGATATAGTACAAGATTATTCAGTAACATCCCTTTCTGCGAAATAAGTTTTTAGGGATTGAAGGCATGTTAGAGGTCATGAAATCCAATTGCCTTCTAACAGATGCTGTTGGTATCCTCTCTCTATCTCTTTGGTTTACCAGGAAAGTAGTTCTCACACATGTAGGTGATTTCTTCACTCTTTATTTTCTGTTGGGAAAATCATGTTTAAGGATCCCAGAAGAAACTTGCAAACAATCATAGGCAGGTATTATAGACAGTCCTTCTCTCCTTCCTTCCTTCCTCCCTCCCTCCTTCCCTTGCTCCCTCCCTCTCTCCCTCCCTCCCTCTCTCCCTCTTCCCTCCCTCCCTCCCTTCCCTCCTTCCTTCCTCCCTTCCTTCTTTCCTTCCTTCCTTCCCTCCTTCCTTCCCTCCCTCCTTCCTTCCTTCCCTCCCTCCTCCCTCCCTCCCTCCCTTCCCTCCTCCCTTCCCTCCTCCCTTCCCTCCTTCCTTCCCTCCTTCCTTCCTTCCTTCCTTCCTTCCTTCCTTCCTTCCTTCCTTCCTTCCTTCCTTCCTTCCTTCCTTCCTTCCTTCCTTCCTTGTCTCTCATTTTTTTATATTTTTATAATATCTTTATTTAAACAACATGATTACAAGCATGTTTGTAGTTGAGTTTCAGTCATAAAAAGTACACTTCCTTTACCAGTGCAATCTTCCGGCCACCAATGCTCCCTTTATCCCTCCTCCTCCACCCCCTGCCTGTCTTCAAGACAGATATTCTATTTCTCTCGCTACAATTGTCATGATAGTTGTTAGTATATATTTTAAGTGATACCTACCAATTTTGATTTATCCAGCCACTTATAATGCCATGTCTTTTGGTTGTTACATTAGGAAGTATAGAATTTCATAAAGGGAAATATTTTACCATAAAAATTCTTGATTCTATTTGAACCAAAGTCACTTATTGTATTTATAAATGCCAAAGTCCACCTTTCTATGCATATATTTATGAATACCAGATGGACATTTTTTGAATGATAGCACAGTAAAAGAATGGCAACCCATTAAGGTCATTAAGGGAAGACTGTGTGGAATTTATGATCAGTTGGCTGCCACTTATGCAACCAAGTAGGATCCATAAACTACAAGATAATCTGACATTGATTTGATTTCTAATTTGTGTGAATGCATACAAACCTTTTTATCTGTTTACACACCATTTTTACTAAGCTCTTTTCTACATTATTTTGGTCCCATAATTTTCCTACATTATTTTGGTTCCACAACATTATTCAGGGATAAAATTAATTGCTAACAACTAAGTTTCTTTAGCACAGTCAGTTAATGGATAGGTCTGTTTACTGTGTGGCAGATGGTTTCACAGTTACTAGGGAAGGGACAAATATCAACAAAATAGTGTCTTCTCTGTAAATCTCTGTCACCAAATTATTCTATTGAATGGATATCTGAAGTCTGGGGACATGGATTGAAAGAAGTCTTCCCAAGTAATTGCAGACTATTTCTTTCTTTGAAAAAATAATCAAGTTTGCCATATGACAAAGGATATGATTTCATAAATATCTTAAAATGACTCTGCCTTTGGTGTCCATGTTAAGATGAAGAAAAATGAGGAAAACAAAGAATTACAAAGAATCAAGGGTACATAGAGATGGCGGTTAGAAGTTCACTACATGGGGAGAGGTCAGAGAAGTGGCAAATGAAGCCCTGGAGATAAATGTGCTATTATTACAGCAGATTTTATTATAGGGCATGAGGAGAGCCATACACATTCCTTGGAATTTTCCTCCTCTAAACCAATAATTACTGAGGGTGATTTTTCTTGATTGGACTGGGACACCTGTATCTTTCAGCAGATGCCGTGATTGAGCGGCACTCACATGTCAGTGCTGTCAGAGTGACGAATACATTTAGACTCTTGCCAGTTGTGCAACTAAGGGCTGATGTACTTGTCAGAGGCTGTTACTTGAAACAGTCTGCCTCTGCTGCTCAGGGTGGACTCTCTTCTGAAAAATGGTTTTGATAAGTTGCTATTGATTTTTCAGATTTTAGGAAAAAATAATCGTGATAGAATGAGGTTGCTGTTCCCTTAAGTTGCTGGCCATGAGATGGCCTAAGAATTAGCCCTAAGCTCTATTAAAATCAGCAAATACCATATTGAGAATGTTAAATTTCTCTTATAAATTGAAGTTTCAAGAAGAAATACAATTATATAAGCCTGTAGCCAGAGAGAGGAGTACATTCAACTCTTACAAACCATTAACATGTGCATGCAAATGTGGTCATTATATTCCATTTTGCACAGTAGTAAGATGTCTGGGGAATGAAGAGTAAGGGAAGAAGTACCCATTAGGGGTTAGAGAAACTGGTTGGATTAAACACTGAACAGCTTGGGGGAGGAAACCTTAATCTGAACAAAATGAGGGCAGGAGGATAGGGTGCCAAAGGCACACTTGACTTCCTCTTTAATACAGTACTTAAAAGGCATTGTTTTATCTGCATCACCAATAAGATTTTCTTGTATATCTCCAAAATTATGGATGTGTCTACGAATATTGATGAATAATGCTGAAGTTGATATGAAATGTTACAGGGTCTCTGGAGAGATTTTAAGGACCATTTCTTGATTAGCTAAGGAAATAGACTGGGCATGAACATGACTACTTTGAAATTAACTTGTTGATAAGAATTAACTTATAGATAAAATATCAGAGTTGTATAAAAATTAAATTTTTGCATTTCTAATTTGAATAATTTTTTCTATTCAGGGGAAACAAAGAAAAGTGTTTTTAGCAACTTAGTTTTAGAAAAATTAAGAGCTGTGGCTGAAATTTCCCTAACTTTCTTCTTAATAGTTCTGCTGAACTCAGCACTAGAAACCCATATGTATTCTAAATATTAATTACAGAGCATAATTTCATCAAGATAAGTACAGCAGATTAAGAAGAAGGTCGAATTAAATATTGTGTTGGGATCCTCAGTTACAATGCTTGCTAAATACAAACAGAATAAAATTATACACCATTATTTTCTATTTACTATCTCTTATTTTATTTTTCTATCCTTCCTTTTTCAATTAGTTGAAACATTTTATATTACACAAATTTGCCTTCATTTTACTGATTTTATAACTTCTGTTTTCTTGTAAATACAACATATTTTGGAAAGTACATGGGTGACATAGGGCTTGAGTGAGAATTAGACATGCTATTTTCAAGGGAATCTTCATTATCAAATGAAAACAAACTCGGGGTTGACAACAAACCTCAAATTACCAAGTGTGGTGGACAGATGGGAGGGAACTTTGTACATGTATTCATAAATATTAACACTAGTAGAACCATGCTATCTGAATAAAAATAAATTATCTTTATTGAAAGTGACTATCTTATTCCCTCAGAGAATATCAAGCTGAGTGATGTTAGTCATAAGGAAAGGGCTATATAGAAAGAGTGATTTCTTTCATATGGTGATTTAGGGATACACAATAAGATGGCAACAAAGGTCCAAAGGCAAAGTGTTGGGAAAAATGATCTGCACAATTGAATTGAGTGGGTGGGGGGGTTTGCCGAGATCTTTAAGGGGAAGATATGAGAACACTGGTGACGGGTGCAGTGTTGGAAGTATACACAAGAGAAACCATTATTAACAGTACTACCAATGACAGAACCTCAATCAATAACATAATAATAAAAAGTGCAATTTTAACAAGCAAAAAAAAGTGGCAATTTCACTGAACTTCTTGATATTTGTCTTGATATTTGTCACAAATATAAATATAAATATAAATATTGTACCTACCTTGCAATTGGACTTTTTTAAACAAATATTGCTCCAGGGGAAAAGTAATTCACTGAGAAAATCAATCCTCTGGGTTCATAGATTTGAGTGAAAAAATAAACTTTGATTCTTAGACTATCAGGTGAAATTTTCAAAGTTTAAAAAATGTGAGTTGAACCAAGAAAAAAATATATTTATTGCTTTGTGATTTTTATTGTTCTCAGGATCTGACCACATCAGCAAGTTCTCTCTATGGTGGCTAATGGATGAAAAAGATCAGTTGGTATGCATCATGAATGGGTCCCTGGGCTCTCTTCACTGCATTCTCTGCCATTTTATAGAAATTTGGGATTGAAATTGGTCTCTTCCCCACAAGGGCCAAAGTCAAACGGTTCATATGACTTGATTAATTTAAATGTGGGATAAAATACGGTGAAATTGTGAGAATAATTTCTGAAAATCCAAGTCAGTATATTTTCTAACATGCAAGAGCATCAGAACACCTTTGAAACTCAGGGCATACCTGCCTCTCAAAACTCAGAGAAACATATTCTTAATTGTTCTTTATTATTATACTTACTTCAACTAAATAAATGTCAAAAGTGGTTCACTAGTAATGTTGAGGGTCATTAACTCTGATAATCACACCATGTTCTCAGGATTACATTTACCTTGATGAGCAGTGCATAGTATAGAAATGCAGCCATGCACATACTTAGAAAAGTTTCAGCCTTGACACATAACAGTGAAGAACATTTCAGTGCATAATTGATCAAAAGTCACATAATATATATGCTTAGGCAGGTTTCAAAGTTTGATTACAGTGGTCTCAGAGTTATCTGCAGTTTTAATAGCATGCACATCTATTGTAACAAGTATTTCATTTCACACCATGGTATAAAGTATGAAATAAATATTTTAAGGATATCTGAAGCTAAAAGTATTGTATATGAATAGCGATCATGTCTCTAGCAGTTAAATGTTCTTTCTGGGGACTTAGAGAAACAAGAATAGAAGAATAAAATCTCTCGTAAGAACTATGTTCTTTTATTTTTTAATTTTATTTTAGTCACCTTGGTTTAAAATATTGACAATAGGGGCTGGAGCAATGGCACTGTGGTAAGGCATTTGCCTTGCACATACTGACCAAAGACTGACCCGGGTTTGATCCCTGGCATCCCATATGTTTCACTGAGGCTCCCAGGAGAGATTTCTGAGTGCAAGAGCCAGGAGTAACACCTGAAAGCCACCAAATATGGCCCAATCTCCAAATAAAATATTGATAATAGCAATATTATCTGCACTCTCCACCAGCGTGTCAGCCTCTTTATACATTGTCCCAGTGTTCACAACCTTTCCCATTCCCCCTACAGTAATATGCTTCTTACAAAAGACCAGTTCATAGTTTCTGTTGCCTTGGGGATTTGTATTTTTTATATTATGTTTCTTTATTTTCTATGTATGAGAAAAATAGTTCTTTATCTGGACTTCTTATATCTAACTTAATTCAGCATGATACTCTCCAGATTAATTTATGTATTAGCAAATTAAATTATTTAATTCTTTTTTTTTTTTTGGTTTTTGGGCCACACCCAGTAACGCTCAGGGGTTACTCCTGGCTATGTGCTCAGAAGTTGCTCCTGGCTTGGAGGACCATATGGGACACCGGGGGATCGAACTGCGGTCCGTCCAAGGTTAGCGCAGGCAAGGCAGGCACCTTACCTTTAGCGCCACCGCCCGGCCCCTATTTAATTCTTAATAGCTGAATATTGTTCCTATTTTTTGTATAGGTACCATAGTTTATTTTAATCCTACAATATTAATAACTATATTCCTTTTGGGGGGCATATCTGTTCAGGGGTCACTCCTGATTCTATTATTTGATTTATTCCTGACAGTGCTCAGGGGATCATATGAGATATCAGGCATCAAACCAAGGTTGACCATGTGCAAGGCAAATATCTTTCCCAGTGTACTATCACTTTGCTGAATATTTATGTTCTTAAATATTATATTATATCTCTAAATAAAGCTCATATTTCTGTCATTGTGTTTCTTTGAGGTCTGGGATTTCTTATTCTGCTTAGTAAATTATATTTTATTCAGTGGTATTTGAGGATTCTGGGCCCCTCATGATGTTTGGCCTTCTGGTGTATGTGGGCCTGGCAGAATTTTTGATGCAGCGATTGAGTTCACCAGCACTGTGAGGACACTAATGCTGCTCCCAGGATCAGCACTATAGTGCATGCTACTTAGGGGCCTTGTGGGGCTAGAGACAGAACTCAAGGTCTTATATGCATGCAGTCTTCTTAAACTATTTCCCTGTCTGTAACAATTGAATTCTTATAGTAGTATCTTATGATTGATATCAGTCTCACACAGATAAGGAGACAATTAGGTTTAAATGATCAATGAAACTTATTTGTTTCATTCGTTTTCATTGAGTGTGTTTATTGATCATCCAGAACATCTATGTTGAGACCTATGGCTTGTGATTATTTCTATTGTAGTTCAGTTTAGAGTAGAAAAAATTTAAGATTATCCCTCTAGGAAATATTTGGAGAGTGGGGTTTGATCCAAAGTACATATTTTCCATTGAAAAAAATCCATGGACCAGAATTCTCCAGGAGAAGATTAATTCATTGAATGGAAAAGATTAGATCAGTTTTTGGAAGTAAAAAATGATATTGCATTGATTTGTGGGCACAGACTTGAAATACTACCAATTACATTTCACATGCAAAATAATAAGAAGAATATCTATGTTTTAAATTCTTAAGTTCTATAAGGCTTTGGATCTGTAAAGAAATTAAAATATTTTTGAGATATGTAAAAATTGTTTAGAAGATTTTTTTGACTTCTTTATTTTGGTGTAGATATTGAAGTTGATGTCTCCAATTTTATTTTATTTTTATTTCATCTTTCTCTTTCTTTTTGCACTCCGTCATGGTTTGATTTCAGAAACGAGACTATTGTGTGGTGCTTGTCTTTATTGCTTTAGTGCTCATTGGATATTTAATTTGATATTTCTTTCTGTTTTGTTGTGGTGTTTCAATTACTTTTTTCCTGTCCTCTCTCAAACTGGGGTTGAAAGCCTCTAGAAGGACTTCGCCCATTTTCAGCTTATTTTATTTTTTCTTCATTTTTCTTTATTTATTTTTTTACCCCATTCTATTGCTTTTCCTTCCTTCAAACAAAACCACATAACTTGAATTATCTAGCTCTGCCTCTCAAATAGAGGGGGAAACAAGGGAGGATACCAGGACCAAACAGATATATAACTACTAATAGTAAGCTAGACAAAGAGGGGACCACCTACTCTAGCAGCACGGGGGATGATGGTGGGGGATATGGGTTGCAGGAAGGGAACGGGGATGGGAGGAGGACAAATTCGGTGATGGGTATTCCCTTGATTCAATGTTAATATGTACCTAAAATACTACTGTGAAAGATATGTAAGCCAATATGATCACAATAAAAATTAAAAAAAAAAAAGAAGGCTAGGGACAAGGTTCAAGTTGATTTCCAACTTGATTTATGTGTACCATATATACCAGACAAATCTCAGTATAGAAGCATAAATATAGGCATTTAAAAAACAAATTAATTTCCCATTGTGTCCATTGTTAAATGGGCTACCAGATCATTTTACCTAAAGATCTTTTAGTCAATAGTGGATGAAACATGCATTACCAAAATTATTTTCCAGATCTCCAATATAAAGAAGTGAGCAAGTGGACAAATGTCACCTTATCATTATGAGAAAATTCTTTAAACCTGAGTTTTGCCAAAACCTACCAATACTGATGTCCTTTAATCTCTGTGGCTGAACTGAGAAGACTAGATGAACAGTAGGTAATAGACCCTTTCTTTTAGCCTAAGAAAAAAAGAAAAACAAGAAAAGAAAGGGAGGGAAGACAATAGTGTTGTTATCATGTTATAGATTGTGTCTGACATGGAGAACAGAGTCCTGTGACATCGCCATTAAGTGGTAGGATCAAAGGCAAGATTCAGATATTCTGCAAAATGCTTTTAGTTCAGTCATTCAGTACATCAACACATTCCCTTAAGACAGAACAGTTGGCAGATGAAGTAAGCTCTTTGCTGCTGTCTTTGCCTGTAGCGCTGCTGGCAATCTCGTCAACAATGTGAGTATAACAAATTGCATCTGCTTATTTTTGCTGTTTTAAAAAGGTAAAGGAGATATTTAACTTGGGCTCAGCTTCACTTTCTTGCTTAGCCTGCGAGCCTTTTCTTCAAGTTTCCCAATCAAGAGAACAGGTTGGGGGCATCATTGAATATGTTATACATAGCAACTAGGTCTTTCATAATAGCAGTGGCGAGGAATAAAGCAAAAAATGCAATTTTTTATTCTTTTAGACAGGGAAGGTCAATTTGTTTTGGGATTTTTACCCTTATATTACCTTTTCCTTTAAATGAAAGTGTAAGTGCATGTGGTTTGAGTATATGATAATCTGTGTCTTGGGAAACAAGAGAGAGAGCGTGCAAGAGAGTTAGAGGCCAAGCAGAGAAGTTTCATTTGTGACTCCTGTGTGTGTGTGTGCGCGCATGTGTGTGCGTGTATGTGTATGTGTTTTAAATGACTATTACATTTTGTAATTAACTCCTTCATGATTATCTCCCCTCCTCCCATTTCTTTTTTTTTTTTATGATTTTTGGTCCACACCCCAAGATGCTCAGGGGTTACTCCTGGCTATGTGCTCAGAAATCTCTCCTGGCTGGGGCCCGAGCCGTGGTGCTAGAGGTAAGGCATCTGCCTTGCAAGGGCTAGCCTAGGACTGACTGTGGTTCTACCCCCGGAGTCCCATCTGGCCCCCCCAAGCCAGCAGCGATTTCTGAGTGCATAGCCAGGAGTAACTCCTGAGCGTCAATGGGTGTGCCCCCCCCAAAAAAAAAAAAGATTTAAAAAAAGAAAGAAATCTCTCCTGGGACATCGGTGGATTGAACTGCAGTCCATCCTAGGTCAGCTGCATGCAAGGCAAACACCCTACCACTGCGCCACTGCTCCGGCCCCACTCCCCCCATTTCATTACTCAGACACCCAACCAATGTTAAATGGCATACCAATTCTGTAAAGGTCACAGTTAATGTTGGGGCTTAAATTTTATGACAGACAAGAAGGGACAGAAAGCTGGTTCAGAGAGAAGGCAAGAGGTTAGAAAATGTTTATTCTATCTGTAGAAAGCTAAAAGAAATTGTGGAGGATTAAATGTAGAAAATAAAAGCTGTGGAAAATAAAAATAACCTTTCTAACAATGCTGAAATGAGTATTTCCTACAGGTGCATATCAAGAAATAAAGGAGTGGGAATCCAGGAACACTAAAATGCATAGCCATCAAAACGATGCTTCCTTTTCTTTGCAAGAAATAGCACTGTTAATTCAGCAGGAGGAATATACAGCTGGTAAAATACTTATCTTACATGCTGCCAACCCAGATTTGAACCTTGAAACATAGAATTACATCAGGAGTGACCCACAATATCAGAGCCAGGAAAAAGCAATGAACACTACTGGATGTAGCCCAAAATATATAAAGAGAGAATACTGTTTGCTATTCCACCTGAATGGTTTTTTTGTTTGTTTGTGTTTTTATTTTTTAACACATTCTGCTGCTAGAGCACCACACTTTGGAGTTGAATAAAATTAGAACAAATCAGTATGAAAAATTTTAATTTTTTTATTTATGGACATCTGAAATACAATATACTCATGAAAAATGGTGATTCATTATAGTTGCGATTCAAGTCAGTGCTATGTATGTGTTAATGTACATTTGTTGTGTATATGTGTGGTGTGGGATGTTTGGTAGAGAATTTAAAAGGACTTAAAGAGGCATTTCATAATGCCTGTAGTTGGAGATATATGATCTGAGAAAATTCCCCAGGTGCAGATTGATGTTGTCCTATTCAGTCATTTAAGAAGTAATAATCTGTCATTTTCAAATCCAGTAAACATCAGAATCATCTGGAGGGCTTGTTAAAGCACAGATTGCTGCTCTCTGCCCAGAGTTCCTGATTCAAGAGGTCTGAGGTAAGGTCTAGAAATTTGCATTTCTATCAAGTTCACAGAGGATACTGATTCTACAGTCCAATTGGATCATTACATTGTATGCCTTTATTTTCACTTCACATTTTATGGATGAGAAAGCAAAGTTTCAGCACAATAAATGACTGCAGGAGTTTTGATTCCTATTCCAGGCTCCCTCATGCAAATCAAAATGGTGTTTAGAACGTAGATCCTTCTCCAGATTGGTCATTGCAGGTCTGTCAATCATTCACAGCTAACCAGAACTTGGGTCACATATATTACTGTCCTGACACACTGTCATCCCAAGATTTTATTAATAGGTCTTAAATATTAATGTGTTTCACTACAAATAGCTTTCTTTAGCAACTTGAAAACTTGCTTACATTAACTATTTTACCCTACCATTAAAAAAAGGCTTAATTTTGGGGGCCGGAGAGATAGCATGAAGGTAGGGCATTTGCCTTACACGCAGAAGGGTGGTGGTTTGAATCCTGGCATCCCATATGGTCCCCTGAGACTGCCAGGAGCGATTCCTGAGTGTAGAGCCAGGAGTAACCCCTGAGCACTGCCAGGTGTGACCCAAAAACAAAAACAAACAGAAGAGGCTTAATTTTTATTCTAAAAGTAGTATTTGTGCATGACAAAATATTATAGCAATATAAAAAAGATAATAATAATCTTTTACTTTTTATCACCAGAGAAAATTATCATCAATATTTTAAAGACTTTGAGGTAACTTTTATTTAATAGAAATAAACATATGGGCCCGGAGAGATAGCACAGCGGCGTTTGCCTTGCAAGCAGCCGATCCAGGACCAAAGGTGGTTGGTTCGAATCCTGGTGTCCCATATGGTCCCCCGTGCCTGCCAGGAGCTATTTCTGAGCAGACAGCCAGAAGTAACCCCTGAGCACCGCCAGGTGTGGCCCCCCAAAAAAAAAGAAATAAACATATTTCTTTTCTATCATTTATAAAGTAATTTATTGATTTCTATAGTCACATGAATATATAATGTATGACATATATTTACCCCTTTAAACCCTTCAGTTCAATGGCTTTCCAAATATTCACAGAATTTTGAGAACATCATTGTTTTCAATTTGAGAGTGTTTTGAATCAGTGGTGATGGGCTACCAGGCTTAATCAGAAGAGACTTGATAGGGCAACATTGCTTTGGTGATTAAAAATAACACCAGTATTCATATCCTGCCAGTCCTGTGATGCTGCTGTCAAGCTGTCTCTGAAGTCCACTTGTTCTGCATGACATGGAAGATGATTTCTGCCACCTTATTTCCCAGGGAGCTATGGACTCAGGCTGGAATGAGGAATGGCTCTTTGCAAGAAAAGGAAAATAATTCCTAACACATAGGTATTATAGGTTCATTGCTTTTCCATAAAAAAGGGGGAATTATAAAACAAGATTGAAGGAAAATTAGTTTGAAAGATGTGAGAGGGGCCCGAAAGATAATACAGTGGTAGGGCATTTGCTTTGCATGTGGCCTGTTAACACAGGACCAACTCATTTCAATCCCGGCATCCCACATGATCCCCTGAGCCTGTCAGGAGCAACTTCTGAGAGTAGATAACCCAAATGCTGCCAGGTGTGACCGAAAAACAAAAACAAAAGCAAAACAACAACAAAAAGAAAGAAAAAAAAAAGAAAGATGTGAGGCGGAATAAAGAGAGAACGTACTTGTTCAACAGAGAACAGAGTTTCTCCGGAGCAGACAACGAAAACAAAGAGACAGAGAGACAAACAAACAAATATGTGGGCAATGGAAAATATGGGCTTCAAGAGAAAGCCATAAACTTAGGACTTTAAATGAAAATTATGCAGCATAAACTGAAGATGAAATAGTAACTATAACCAGTGTCATAGTTATAAGACCATGGGAGTTATTGTATTAGAAATGAATGTTTATTGTGCAAATCAGTGTCAAGAGAAAAGAGAGAAAGAGAGTGAGAAAGAGAGAGAAGCAAAGTGCCTGCCCCAGAGACAGGCAGGGTTTAAAGGAGGAGCAGGAGGGAAATGGGGGACATTGGTAGTGGCAAAGTTGTACTGGTGAAGGGAGGTGTACAATCTATGACTGAAACCCAACTATGAACATTTCTGTAAGCATGGTACTTAAAAAAACACTGGTGGTGGGAATACCCTTCATTATTACTACTGTGTGCCTTAAATATTACTGTGAATTATTTGTAATTCACTTTGCCCACAATAAAAAAAGAAATAATAACAATAATAATAATAAATCAATGTTTATGGGAATGGACATAGAGAGGAAAAGGAGAAATGCTAAGTTGGCTTTGTTTTAAAATAATAATAAAGACATTGAAGAAAATAAAATAGAAAAAATGAAATAGAAGATATATTGTCTGTAGTGTGGGTAGTGAGGCATATAGCTTGAAATTCGCATCAATACAAAAAGTTTCCCCAAAGGGGCAACAATTAAGCTGAGATTTGAATGAGTAATAGTAATTAATCAAGTAAAATCCCAGAGAAATCAAAGGGATACCTAATGTGACAGACCTGAGCAAGATGGTAACTAATAAAAGTGGCAGTGTTAATTCAATATCTTCAAAATGTACTTACCCAGTGGTTCCTAAATAAAAAATACTGAGTAGCACAATTCATGAATTGACTCCATCCTTCTGTCACTAAATCAATGACTGTGGAAAAGAATAAGTCTTACTTAAAGAACAGGGAAGATGTGTGAAAATATGCACAGATTATAATAGTGTCAAAGTAGTCTTTTCCTGCACAGAAGTGTACTTGACCCATAATATGAAATATTTGCATACAAAACTTGAAAGGATAAAAAATAAGAGTTTATTGTACTGTTCAAATAGATTGGCCTGGACTCCTCCCCAAATTTCATTCCTCTTCTTTTACATCTGTACAATGTTCAGTATAGACTTTCCACATCCTGTCCCTTACTACATATTGGTCTCCCTCATATGATGGCTTGGTCTTGTTCTATGCTATTCTTTATCCAGTGTATTTTCTTAGTCCAAACTCTTGTTGGTGGGCCTCTCTTGGACTGTACCCCAGCATTTCCCTGATGTCTTAGCTTTTCTTAATCTCCAGTCACATCTATGAGCATGTGGGTGAGATCTCTTTGCTCAATAACTGTCACTGGGTCTCTCTCAAACTGTACACCAGCAGTCCCTGTCCCAACTTTCCTAATCTTTGACAACAGGATTCATGGATGAGATAAAATTAGAAGAGAGAGAGGGAAAGAAAGGGAAGCTAGAGGCTTCCTTTTACCTATTTTGATTGGATATTTTTTTATGGCCAGGATTTAAATGGACCAAGTCAATTCCACTCCTGCTGTATCAGACATATGTATGTTGAAAGCCAAGTAACCATTCTAATTTGTATCTACATGGATAAGTAAATGCATACTTTAACATACACATAAAAGTTGAAACATAAAAGCCCCTGCTTGAATAGCACAGCAGGTAAGGTTTTTACTACTTGGCAGTTCCATCCCTGGCATCCCATATGGTCCTCGATGACTCCTGAATGAAGAACCAGGAGTAACTCCTGAGAGCACTGCCTGGCATGGCCCAAACACACAGACACACACACACACACACACACACACACACACAAAACAAGCTTACCACAATACAATGTTATATATATTGACAGGTGCACTAATTTTCTTCATTGGTTAGAATCCAGAGTCACTTTCTACATGTTTTTGCTTAATTTTTTTAGGTCATATGTATAGGTGTGTGGAGTTACTCCTAGTGTGGTGCTCTGCAGTCACTTCTGATAGTGCTCTGGGGACCATATAGTGTCAGCAAACAAATAATGCATGACAGCAATTTGAGCCATCTCTCTAGCTCTTTGTTTTCTTTTAAAATAGTATTAGGATTTATATCTGTTCTTTATGCTTTTGTAATATATTTGGGATAAAATTAAAAGCAACTTTATTACTTCTAAACTACAAGGCATAGAAAAAGTAGAATTATAACACTGAAAAAATCCATCTTTGAAAAGGAGCATATGGAAAATAATATCTGAATTGATATCCTGATTGCTAAGAAAAGAACACATGCCTTGCTTAAGCAAATTAGAGACCTTCAGTTGAGCTCCTTGGAAGATAACAAGTATTCCTGTCTATTATCCTTCACGGCTAATGAGAGACATTGAAGAGGGCTTTTCTACCAGGACCATTTTTCTTTAGCACATTCTTCACTGTTGACACAATTATAGAAACATAGAAGATCCCCCCCCAAAAAGTGAAATCTATTGATCTTAAGATGTGGTCTTGGCTGAACCAGAGAAGCAAAGTAATAAATGTTTAATTTTCTTCTGATATTATTCAACTGACATAATTCAATTCTATTAAAGCAAATCTTAGTTCATTGCAATAGTTATTTTTAATAGACTTCAGGAAATCAGTGATACAGTAAACAAGCAAAACCAGTTGATTAGTTCTAAACTATTCTCAATTTTAATTATTTATCTGTATAAAATATAATAGAATTTTAAAATAGTTAAAATATTCATTAACTATTCAATGTTTAAAATATACAGTTTTTGTACCAACTGGCTTGCTATTAATGCTAAATCTTTGGACTACATGATTATATGTGGTAAAGAAAAGAAACTTTGTAAAGATATACATTTTTTTCTGATCACATAAACCCCTTATTTATTTATCACTCTAGTAGAAAGATTTACAAATTCAAAATCCAATTAAAAACATGGAAAATGATCTGGACAATTTAATTCTAATTTAGAAATAAAATAATTGTAAAATGCAACACACAGAAAGGCAAACAAGTAATCTAATCAAATAAATCAAATTATTCCAGCATACTTTAGACAATAAACATATTTTCTGTCTGGTTGGTTGTTTTATTTAGGTGGTGACTGACATTCATAAGGGTCCTATTTATCCTTTTAGTTACTTATCCTCTGAATTTACTGCTCTTTAATTCTGTAAACATAGCCATATTTTATAATAAGGTTATACAAAATTCCTAAATAAATGAGTTTATTTATTAGAATTTTTAATAGTTATATTAGTTATATTAAGTTCTATAGTATACATTTGTAAATATATTCATTGCCAGGTTCAGCGAATGTACGATTACTTCAAATATTCATATAGTATATTTCTATACAGAGTATATTTGAATGCAAATATTTTCTTTCTAATTCAAGTTTTTAAAAAATAAATTCTTAAATTGAATCACCATGAGATACATCGTCACAAAGTTGTTTATGAGTGAATTTAAGTTCTACAATGTTCAACACCTGACCCTTCATCAGTGCAGTTCTCCGCCACCAATGTTTCCAGTTTTCTTTCCTGTCTGTCTTAACACCCCCCCCCCATCTGCCTCGGTGACACACATTTTCCTTCCTTTTCTCTCTCTCTCTCTTCCAATCTTTTCTTTAGATACTATGGTTTGCAATATTTCAGCACCCAATTCTTGTCCAGAATGATCATTTACAACTATCTTTGTCATAGTGGTCTTTTGTCTACACTAACTGCAGTTTCCTGCTCTTTGTGGCAAACTTCCTATCAGCATTGGTGCTCCTAGCCCTTGACTCTATTGCCTTTGAAAGTTTCACCATACTGTCTTTTTTTATTAATATCCCACAAATGAGTGTGATTAGTCTGTGTCTATCCCTCTCCTTCTGACTCATTTCACTCAACACAATTCTTTTCTTATCAATCCATGTATAAAGGCAATTTTATGACTTCTTTTTTCTTAACAGCTGCATAGTTTTTCAATATGTATATGTACCACAGTTTCACTATTCATCTGTTTTCAGACATAGTTTGTTTTCTAGATAGTTTTCAGAAATAATGAGAGCTTAACTTCTTTCTTTACTTTGTGGATTCCCTTGATATGTTTTTCATATCTAACTACTATGGCAAGTGATTCCAGTACTATATTGAATAGAAGGGGTGTTAATGGACATTCCTATCTTGTGCCATATCTTAGAGAAAATGCTTTTATTTTTTCCTGACTGAGTATAATGTTTGCTGTGGACTTGTAATATAAGAGTTGACTATATAAAGAAAAGTTCATTGTTTATAATCATGAATGGATGTTGGATTTTGTCAAATGCTTTCTAAGCTTCTATTGATATAATCATATGTATTTTTGGATTTTTCTTCTATTGATATAGTGTATCATATTGATTGACTTACATATGCTAAACCAACCTTGCATCCCTGGTCATGGTATTTAACCTTCTTGACTAGTTGTTGGATTCTATTTGCTTGTATTTTTTTGAGGATATTTGTGTCTATGTTCATCAAGAATATTGTCCTGAAAATGTTTTTCTTTGTGCTGTCTGTCTACTTTTTTTTTTTTTTTTTTTTTTTGGTTTTTGGGCCACACCCGTTTGACGCTCAGGGGTTACTCCTGGCTATGTGCTCAGAAATCGCCCCTGGCTTGGGGGGACCATATGGGACACCGGGGGATCGAACCGCGGTCCGTTCCTTGGTAGCGCTTACAAGGCAGACACCTTATCTCCAGCGCCACCTTCCCGGCCCGTGTCTGTCTACTTTTGCTATCAAGATGATGTTCACATTATAGAAACTACTTGGGAGTATTTCTATTTCTTCAGCTTCCTGAATGAACCTGAAAAGTATAGGTAGTAGGTCATCTTTAAAGTTTTAAAAAAATTCACTAGTGAATCCATCTGGACCTGGCTTCTCTTTTGGAAAAACTTTTTTTATTACTACTTCAATTTCCTCAATAATGTTAGGTCTGTTCACATATTTTATATTATTTTGGTTTAACATTGGGAGGTTATAGGGATCCAAGAATGTACTCAATTTTTTCTTGTTGCTGGTCAATCTACCTCAGTTTCTTAATTCAAATTTTAAGCTAATTTTAAATAAAGTTAATTGATATAAGCATTTATGTAGCATAAACATAACATATATTAAAAGAACATCTCTGAGGAATATTTTCAGCACTATTAATATGTTCAAAAACTATGTTTTTTAAGTAAATGACTCTAAATCCATCACTAAGTTACTATGTCTAGTAGATGCCCAGTGAACACTAATCATAGAATCATGCTTCCCTTTGAGACATAATTCTTATAAACTTGCCAAGATAAAGATCGCTTTTTTTTAATTTTCTACTGCTTAATGCTTTTAAATGTCAACTGTTAAAGGGGTATATTTTATATGCTATATAAACAGACACATTTATGTTTAGAACTGAAATTCTGGTTGGCATATATAGTTAAAAATGTATTTGAGCAATAACTGATAAAATAGAAAGCAAGGCATCAACAATTTTCTAATATGGAAAGACTTGGACACTTTTTCTTTGGTTTTTGGGTCACACCTGGCAGTGCTCAGGGGTTACTCCTAGCTCCATGATCAGAAATCACTTCTGGCAAGCTTGGGGGACCATATGGGATGCTGGGATTCGAACCACCGTCTTTCTGCATGCAAGGGAAATTCCTTACCTCCATGCTATCTCTCTGGCTCCGATTTTGACACATTTTATCATATTTATTAGGTTCCAAAATTCTTGGAATATTTGTATTTTGATTTTTCCAGAGAAGTCATTGTTAAATTTAATTAAAAAATTTGAAAATATAAAGTATACTGGTTTAAATATTAGGATATCTGGGTGAAAGTTCAAATTAGATCTGTGACTTAATAAGTAATTTACTTTCTTTTTATAGCTGAAATTAAGGCCCAAAGAACTAACATCATTGACAAGTAATAAAGACATCATGACTATTAGAATACTCATTTCTTATTATTTTCAATGATTTAGGGGAGGAAAAGATCTTTTTCTCACTAGGGAATTGTTGTCAGGGACAAAAACCTTATTAATAATTAATCAGTTAATTATAGCTGCATTTAATGAGTACTTCCTATGTGTTAGATACTATACCTTAGATACATCATCATAGTCAAAACTAAAATTTAACAAGATCTTTTATGTGTTATGTACTATCTAAAGTGACTTATACTTATTTATTTAGTCTTTTAAAATCTCTCTGAAATAAACATTTCTAGAAAATAAGAGTTGAAACAGAATGTTAAGTAATTTACTGGAGTAACTGATTTAAACTCAGGAATTCAACACATTTACTTTTCATTTCATCCTCACAACAATCTCACAAGATCATTGATTCTTCATTTTACAGATAATCAAAAGAGGTGTGAGATTATACTATTTGTTTTTAATACTCTGCTTGTTAGTATAGTGAAGAAAGTGATTGAAGCTAATTTAAAAAACCCTGTCTATTTCTGATCAAGGTCAATTTGACAATGTATAGAAATATACTTGAATGTCAGAATCAACCAGGATATGCTAAAACGTGAAATTGGCCAAATACAGCATATTTGCTTACCTTTGGGCAAAAAGCCACTACTCTATTTTTTAGTAGTAATTATACCAAAAAGGTATGTGAGCAGAGAATTACTGATAAATTATTTCCCCCTATTCATTAGCTTTTCTTAACACAGATTGTTCCTATATCTCTCACCTTGTTCAGTTTCAATGGGCCATGTATCCAGCACAGCTAGAGGGTGAGTCACATTGACTTTGTGATTTTGCTTTCAGGTTTTTCTACTTCCTGAAGTTGTGCTTCCATTATTGACCATGCAGCACTTCTCAATTGCCTGCTGTATACTGGCTAATATTACTGATAGAGAAAATACTAAGATGTTGCCCTTATTGTATTCATAGTCTGAGTTTCTGGTTGGGAAACCAAGAAGAGTTAATAAGCAAAACAAAGTAAAATAGACCAAAAGGCAAATGAAAAATGCACCACATCACTAATCATCAGGAAGAAGCAAATCGAAACAACAATGAGGTATCATCTCATGATACAGAGATTGACATACATTACAAAGAACAAGAACAATTAGTGCTGGTGGGGAGAAAGGAACTCTCATTCACTGCTAGTGGGAATGCTGTCTAGTCCAGTCTTTCTGGAAAACATGAATATTCCTCAAAAAAACTGGAAATTGAGCTCCAATATAATTCAGCAATACCATTCCTAGGGCTAACCCCTTGAAACACAAAAACACAATGCAATAATGCCCTCTGCATGCCTACATTCATTGCAGATCTATTTACAATAGCCAGAATCTGTAAACAACCCAGATGCCCCCAAACAGATGAAAGGCTAAAGAAACTGTTGTATATATACACAATGGAATACTATGCAGCCTTGAGGAAAATAAAGTCATGAAATTTTCCTATACATGCATACACATTGAAACTATTATGTTGAACGAAATAAGTCAGAGGCAGAGAGATACACACAGCATTATTCTCACTCTCTGTGTGTCTTAAGAAAAATAAAAGACAGTATAGCATTAATACTCACAGACAATAGAGATGAGGGCTGAAGAATCTGCCAACTATATGAAGCTTACCACAGAGAGTGCTGAGAGCAGTTAGAGAAATAACTATACTAACTACTATCCTAATAATGGTAGTGAGAGAAAAAATAGAATGCCTGTCTCAAATATAGTTGGGGGGTGGGTGAAGGAGGATGGCAGATGACCAGCCTCCAGACATCTACCTGTGTGCAACTTTATAGGAATTAGATAGAAAATTCCTAAACCAATGAAACTATGAGAATAAAGATTGCTGCTGAATTAAATCTTTGAAAAAATTTATTGGAATTAATAGATAAATGTAAAAATCCATTTCAAGGGAGAAAATTGTATCTAATTTCTTTTATTATTTTAAGTACAAAATACAATATGAGAATAAAAGAAATCTGAAAATTGATAAATTTTGTAAACTGAGTTAACATCTGAATAGTGTTGATGAAGATATCCAAAACTGAAGTATCCAATAATAAAATATTGATTGAGGTAGGCATTTTTCTTAAAGGGCTACCTAAAGAGGAAGACATAAATGAGGTCATTTTGCTAGCAATGTAACACATGGGCAAGTGTGTAGTGATGAGTTACTGAAAACATAGCAAACATGTAATCTAGTATTGACCTGAGGAGATTCTATTAGAGAAATTTGTAAGAAAAAAAGTTAACAAAATAGGCACTGTTTGACCTCCACATATTTTTGCATTGAAGATAAGCATTGATATTTTTTCAAAAATGTGTACTAGGGATCCTACCAGTTCTAGAAAAACACTTTGAACTTTGATATTCATTGTTATTGGGAGACTATTCTTATAAAGTCTCCCCATTTTTACATATTTTTTAAAGTGACCCTTAATTGGTCTTCATTCAAACTATCTTTTGAAGATATTTCTGTCGCTAAAATGTAATCAAACTACACTATAAAAATGCCTTAGCAGAGGATGTCTGTATAGTAAATTCAAGTTTGTTTTATGCCTCAGAAGGTAAAGATAGTGTATTCTTTCAGAAAAAGGATTGACATTCTTACATCTATTATAGAAAACTAGATTTTTAAAGCATTGGATTTCTCCTTTTGAATTAAATTAACAAGTGAAAATATTCTACATGTATTCTTCTTCATAGTTCTATATTAGAATAAAATTTGGGTAACTCAGACAAATAATTATTTCTCTGACATGCTATTACTGTGAGTAAAAAAATGGTTTCTGTCATTGATTTAGTGTCTTCTTCTTCTGCCAGAATCTATAAAAAGTCAGCTTGTAAATAAAGTGAAAATTGGGACCCTTTATAGTTAGAGATGGGGTATGAGTGCATACATACCATTGAAAAATGGGGGGCAGAGCATATATTAGTAGTGAGTGAACAAAGGTCACAGTAAGATTAGCTATTGATTCAACCCTTCCTCTCTGTTATGCCAACTTTAGATATATAGAAAATGACAGCGAAAAGTCTCAGCAAGTATTTTTTTATATTTTTGCAGTACTATTGGCAACTGTATAGCAGTTCTAGAGGCAATTTCTTTAAGATAAACAACATACTGTAGAAAATTAGTCACAAAACAGTGATAATGCTTTGGCTTTTACTACTCCAGTATGCATTTTAATGCTGATGAAAGTGACCTATTTGAACACTGAAGTAAATTCTCATCATCAACTCTATTGTCATAGAAAACTCTGTTTTTTCTTATACTGAAATCAAGCAAGAACTTACAGTGTCACCATGACAACAGCACAACAGATGTTCTGGTTTAAGAAGGTACCACTGTTGAATAAAAAGAGCCATTCAGAGTGTTCAGGATAACTTAAAGGCAAAAATATTCTGTGCAGAGTCACAAGTTTCCTTCACCTTTCCTTCACCGAGCTATCCATGTGTGTTGAGCAAAGTCTTGTTAGCTCTGTTTGGCACAACTGGCACTGCAATGGAGTTTGAGATCTCTAGAGCAATTCAGAATTGTGTGAAAGCACCACAACTAAAATGGGCAAATCCCAGCTACCAAAAAATAAAATAAAATAAAATAAAATAAAATAAAATAAAAAAGCTTGAACACTACAGGTAGAAATGTAAAGTCTAGGTGAATATGTATGTAAGCACCAAAGTAACACCTGGCTAGTTCTACAACCAGATTCTACATTGAAAAGTTCGAAAGTCCTAATTTAGTTACCCGGCGCAGAGAAATGAAGAGGCTGATGAGTTCCAGCAGATGCTTTGAAAAAGTGCTTTAATACTGACCAGTCAAATGGCCAGGGTCAAAGTTCCCCCAGAATAGAAAGGGGACCAAAGACCTCGTGGGTTCCTCGTCACCCCCTTATATAGGATGGGAAGTGGGAGGGGAAGAAGAGTCCTTGAGGGCTGGACTTCCGCTACGATAACACCAATGATTCGTGAGGTAGGGGTAGAGGTGGGGCCGAGGCAGTGACGACTTCCTTAAGGGTGGGGCCAAAGCAGTGACAACTTCCCTAAAGGGCGGGGCACCCACCAAGGTTGGTGGGGGGGGGGGCTGATTTCCCTTTTCAACATGAGTACCATAATTAAATGTGTTTGACCCCTGTCATACACAATAACTAAAAGTGGCTGCCTTGTCCCTGCATGTGTGCAAAGGTAAAGAATTGTAAGATAAATAAATGGAATAGGAACAAAAGACCAGAAATAAATGATTATATTTATTGTTAATTAAATTTCAACTGGGATACTGAGATGACTTAGTGAAGGAAAACATTTTTAAAATTTTTTAAGTACCAGATGACCTCATTTATCTGTATATAGAATAACAGGGTTAGGAATGCAAGATATCAAAGTGCAGATGTAGATTATTCTGGTCCTTATACTTTTGAACTGAGAAGGACAGGGAAAGAAAGAAACTGAGGGGAGGTAACAGGAGTGGGGATAAGGATCTCAGACCCATTAACAGTGGAGAATTGTGGTGTGTCCACAGAATCAACAAAACTGAAAGCCAGGATCCACACTACACAACAAAATGTAAAATGTGCTTGTCGAGGGGCATGGGAGAGAAACTTAGGACATTGGTAGAGAGAAATTAAATTTGGGGAAGAATTAAAATTTACACTACAAATTACTTTGCTAATCCTGGTACCTCAAAAGAAATCTTCACGAATTTGCATGTCACCCTTGTGCAGGGGCCATTCTAATCTTCTCTATATCATTCCAATTTTCCTATATGTGCTGCCAAAGCAAACACTCAGTAAAAGATAGTGTTAAGGGGTTATTCCTGGCTCTCTGTGTAAGGATCACTCCTGGCAATGCTTGGGCCAGGAATTGAACTGGGTTCTGTCACATGAATGGAATCACCTTTTTTTTTTATCATTTTATTTTAAAGTGAAACAAAAAGTTTTATCTAAAAATTTTTACATAGAGAAATGTGAGGGGAGAGAAAAAAGAGTGATCTGTGTTCAAGATCAAACACATGTTTCTCCCCACATGAAGAAGCTGAGAATGGCTTTTGAAACTAGTTATATTGGTTATATATAATTTCTCCAACTTCTATTTGCCTAGAGTTCTGCATAAGTAAAAATTCATCTGGGTGTTGTCATAAGAAAAGCCTCTTAATAGAATTTTCATATTCTTATCATGACCTTAAGTTTCTCTTGCAGTTTCTTGTTTACTGAGGAGGAGGAAGATTGCTTTTTGGGGGTGGGACCTACGTTTCTGCATCTAAAAGTCTCAGCTTTTCCATCTCAAAAGAGTTCAGGATTTGCAAGTCAAAGTGATGCACCCTCCCTTGTATTTATGGCTGCATACAAGAAGAAGGAAATTTCTTTTTAAGTTTTACTATTTTCCCAAAACTCATCATTACCAGTCCTCCTATACCCCCCCCCCCCATCTAACTGCCTGCAGCATTTTACCTAGAAATTTTACTTTCTTAAACCATTTGTTTTGGTTTAGTTTGGAGTCACACCCAACAGCGCTCAAGGGTTATTCTTGGCACTGTGCTCAAAAATCACTCCTGATAAGTATAGGAGACCAAAATGGGATGATGGAAATATAACTCAGGAGGGCCTCCTTTAAGGTAAAGGCCCTACTATACTATCACTCTGGCCTCACTTCTTAAATTTTTTGGAATATATTAGGTGAAAGTACATCATCTGCAATTTCTTTATTCTGACAATATACCTTTGTTAAGATGTTACGTCTCATGCTAACTTAATATTAATAGAGCCCAGGCAATGGATTATTGGGTTTCAGAATTTGAAAGAGATTAAGTAGATTAGAATTAGATTGCTTTGGGACTGGAGAGATAGATGGAGGTAGGGCTTTTGCCTTGCTTGCAGAAGGGTGGTGGTTCAAATCCCAGCATCTCATATGGTCCTCCAAGCCTGCCAAGAGTGATTTCTGAGCTCTGAGCATAGAACCAGGAGTAACCTCTGAATGCTGCCTGGTGTGAACCCCCAGAAAACAAACAACAAACAGAATTAGATTGCTTTAAAATGTTAGTTCCTAGAGATTAAAAGGTTTCACTAGCCCATTTCTTCTCAAATAGTGGGGCACGCACCCCAAGGGGGACGCGAGGCTCCGTAAAGGGGGGGCGCGTTTGACCTCCGCAAACACTGTCATAACAAGCTAAACCCGTGTTTATGCCTCTGTCTCTGGAGCTGTATCAGTCCCAATACTATAATATATATAGAACAACACGTAGGAAAAACACTCCAGGACATTGAGAGTAAAGCATCTTCAAGGAGGAAACTGCACTCTCCAAACAAGTGAAAACAGAGATTAACAGATGGGAATATATTAAGCTGAGAAGTTTCTGCACCTCGAAGGAAATAGTGCCCAGGATACAAGAGCCACCCACTGAGTGGGAGAAACTATTCACCCAATACCCATCAGATAAGGGGCTAATCTCCAAAATATACAGAGCACTGACAGAACTCTACAAGAAAAAAAAATCATCTAATCCCATCAAAAAATGGGGAGAAGAAATGGACAGACACTTTGATAAAGAAGAAATACAAATGGCTAAAAGGCACATGAAAAAAATGCTCCACATCACTAATCATCAGGGAGATGCAAATCAAAACAACTATGAGGTACCACCTCACACCCCAGAGATTGGCACACATCACAAAGAAGGAGAACAAGGAGTGCTGGCAGGGATGTGGAGAGAAAGGAATTCTTATCCACTGCTGGTGGGAATGCCATCTAGTCCAACCTTTATGGAAAGCGATATGGAGATTCATCCAGAAACTAAAAATTGAGCTCCCATACAATCCAGTTATACCACTCCTAGGAATATACCCTAGGAACACAAAAATACAATACAAAAATCCCTTCTAAGGACTTTTTACCATAGCAAGACTCTGGAAACAACCAAGATGCCCTTCAACAGATGAATGGCTAAAGAAACTGTGGTACATCACAATGGAATATTATGCAGCTCTCAGAAGAAATGAAGTCATAAAATTTTCCTGTACATGAATGTACATGGAATCTATTATGCTGAGTGAAATAAGTCAGAGAGAGAGAAAGATGCAGAAAGGTCTCACTCATCTACAGGTTTTAAGAAAAATGAAAGATATTTTTGCAATAATAATTTTCAGAGACAAGAAAGAGGAGGGCTGGAGGTTAAGCTCACCTCATAAAGTTCACCACAAAGAGTGATGAGTTTAGTTAGAGAAATAACTACATTGTGAACTATTCTAACAATGAGAATGTATGAGGGAAATAAAAAGCCTGTCTAGAGTACAGGCAGGGGTGGGGTGGGGAGAAGGGAGATTAGGGACACTGGTGTTGGGAATGTTGCACTGGTGATGGGGGGTGTTCTTTACATAACTGAAACCCAACCACATTCATGTTTGTAATCAAGGTGTTTTAATAAAATACAAAAAATAGACAAACAATAATAAAAAAGAAAAACTATGCATTATAAAACATGCTCATTGTAGCCAGACATCACCTCTGATTAAAAAATCAGCTCAAATTATTTTATATATTTTTGTTTTGCAGGCTCAAGTTATTTTAATAAAGATACTATTTACAGTGGCATAGGGTGCATGAAAAATGTTTTCTTCTTTTAGAGGGGCATGACAGAAAATAATTGAGAAGCACTGCACTAGCCTCAAGGAGCTCAGTGATTAAAAAAGGAAGATTCAAAATAATGGCTTTAGCAAAAATTTTGATTATTTGGATTTGTTTTGTTTTTGTTTTATATTCTAATGTTCTTCTGTAAAAGACTTAGTTTCTGCCTTTACTGATCACCTACTTAAAGTTCACAGAAATATTATTTAGCTTTTAATATTGGATTTTCTCAAAGAGAAGTTTAAGTCTTCAATTATTTCACAGTAATAGTTTAACTCTAAGTCACTAAAATCTTGATAGTGTCAGTTTTATCCTGGAAAGACGAACTAAACTAGAAATTTCATTATGTTTTCCAGAGTGGAGTGCTTAAGATGACTTGGTAAGGTTTACTCTATTCAGAGTGTGTCTAATTGGGAAGCAATCCATTTTTCCAGGTACCAGCATAAATTTTGTTTGGGGATCATTTTATATTTGGATGAGGTAAAATAGCATTTGGTACTTTTGTCTTGCCTGCTACATATGTCCTAAATCAATAATATTTGTAGTTCATGTTAAATAAACTCTTCAAGTTCAATAAAAAAATTTTATCATATAAAAGGAAGTCGAAGAGAAAGCTACTTTTATTCAATGAAAGTGAAGGCCAACTCTATTCAGATAAGCCTTCTATGTGGAAACTAGTGAAAAGAAGCTAGCATGGACAAACTCATGCTTAGGAATTCAGGTCCTAGGAGATATCAAAAATAAAAGAGTTCATAACTATTTTAAAAAGTAAAAAATTAAAATAAAAAGTGAAAAATTAAGTTACAATATGACAGAGTAACTCTATTCTTAGCTATATATTAAAAATGTCGAAAACATATGTTCACACAAGAACTGGTATATGAATGTTCATAAAAGCCTTATTTGTAATAGCTAAAATGTAAAAACAATTAGAATCTCTATCAGATGGTGAGTGCCTAAGCAAATTATGGTATTTATATAATGGAGTGCTTGTCTATTAAAAGATATAAAGTGAAGAGATATGGTACAACATTAATGAATCTTGTCAGGCATGGAGGAAAGAAGGAATTGGGATTTACTGCTAACAAGTACACAATTTTTCCCTTTGGGTTACAAAAATATTCTAGAATTAGAAAGTAGTGATGTACAACACTGTGAATATACTAAAAATCACTGAATAGTACATTTGAAAATGGTGAATTTTATGTTGTATGAATTATTGCTTGATAATAAAAATTGCAAAAAAAAATACATGGCTACACTTTGAAATCATTATACTAACTGAAGAAAGCTAGACACAAAAGGCTATATATTGCATAATCCTGTTCATTTGAAACATATATAATAACAAATCCACAGAGACAAAATTGGCGTTACTAGTTACCAGGTATTGGATATGAGGTGGGGGTAGTGTCATGGTCTAGATACTGATAGGTAATGGTTTAATGTATCTTTGTGGACAACATATAATAAATTAAAATGATGTGATATCATTTTTCTATTATCATGAAAAATCTAACAAACAAACAAAACTAAAATAAAGCACATGATAACAAAAGTACATTGGATAAGTTAAGCCCAAGTTCACCAAATGGTATAAATCACATAGGCATAGATAGAAAATATTTGATTGTAATTGCTAAGTCAAGTGTTTCTAGAATTTAAATGGATGGATCTTGGGAGGATAGTAAAACAGTATAATCTCATTTGAATGAGTATAAGGATTAATAATATTGCTTAAAACAAAAACAAACATACCTGTGGTTACAGTCACCTAATCTCTTCCTTTTTCTCTACTCAAATTCAATTGCTTTAAGAAGATGATTAGAAGAAGAGTTGAGATGCCCAAAGACAGGCATTCTGGCCTTAGACTGATAGACAACTTAGAAGAAAAGGAAATTAAACATAAAAGGTTCTATTAGATGAAAGTATTCAGATCATCAACCTACAGAATTGTAAAGAAAAAACCTGAATTAAACTCGTGACCTTTGGGCTATATTCATGGGAATGAAAACTAAGTTGATTTTGTGGACAGGACTTTGAATAAATTGAATAAATTGATGTTTAGGGGCCGGAGCAGTGGCATTAGAGGTAAGGTGTCTACCTTGCAAGCGCTAGCCTAGGGACAGACCATGGTTCGATCCCCTGGCATTCCATATGGTCCCTCCAAGCCAGGAGGGATTTCTGAGAGTATAGCCAGGAGTAACCCCTGAGTGTCAATGAGTGTAGTCCCCCCCAAAAAAAACAAACAAGAAAATTGATGTTTATACACTTGATTGTTTAGAGAAATATATGTTATGATTTTCTGCTTATACACTATGTTAAGGCCAAGGAGGATTATTCTAATCAGCAAGCATTTCATGTAGAGAAATACTCATACCTTTATCTCTAAAAATGCTTTGTATTACTATTGAAATCTCTGACAAAGGCAAAGTCTCTTTCTGTAAGTGTCTCTTTGGGACCTTTGATCTGCTATCTCTCTTTGAAAAGCAATTCTTAGCTTGCTATTGGGTTCTTTTCAGAACTAAATCCTTAACTCATGGAGGTCATGGTACACTATTGCCTAATTTTTTATTTGGAGGTAGATTAATTTGTATTTGCTGATTGACAAAGTGAAAAAAGCCCAATAAAACTATTGAATTTTATATAGTTTATTCAAGAATATATAGTGTCTGGTCCAGCAGTTCTATAAGAAAAATATGACAATTATTTAATTTGGGGGGAATTTTACCTCCCATCCCCACCTCTATATCCTCTAGCAAAGTAATTGGCTCAAGGAGATTTTCACATCCTCTCATTAAGGTTTAGCCCTGATAAACCTTTTGGTTCAGCTGAGCTAGGACTTGATGGTTTCCACTATGCCGCTATAACAACAACATAATGCATGTGATTGCTCTACCCAATGAACAGAACTTATAGCTCCAGCCAGTCTGGAACTTCCTTATTTTTCCCTAATGCTTGAATTGTTACCAAAAACTTATCTCTTTAGTTTGCCACTTGGAAAACCAGAGACAGGCTGATTAAAGATGGTCTTCAGAAAAATTGGGAGCACCCTTTGGAGAAGATTAATGGTTTTTTTGGGATTACTCGTTGAATCATTTCACTTGCTTACAAAGATGTGTATGCTATGGGCTTGCTGTCTGTGAGATCAATTGTAATCAAACTGTTTATGGAGCCAGTCTACTACAAAAATAACTACATTTGATTGAGTTTTTACACATCAACTACAGTAAAATACATGCCTTTAGAAACCAGGTATGAGGGACTCTATTTCTGATTTCTTATATGAATTGCTATGTAAGTCTAATTCAACTAACTTTGGTGAAACCAAAGTGTCTTTTCAAGCAACCATTCCATATTTTCACCTAAGCATGCTGTCATGGCAATAAAAAAATTTAGGTGGCCTTAGTTTCTAAATGCCATCTCCCTACATGCCACCAAACCATACAATAGATTGGATAGAGTACCATTTAGAATTACTATTAAAAGCATTACTTAAATTGAACTGGTAGAACAATATCTGCTACTATCTGACTGGAAAGTGCTGTTTACCTGATTTGTCTACCTGTTTATCAGACTTGCAGCTACTGTCAACCTCTATTATTTGACATAGCTTGGTATGCTTTAACAAGGTTAAATAGTTCAACTAGCAGCATGTGTTCCTTAGAATTGTACTTCGTATAAAAAAATCTGACATTTCATTCACTAAGTATAATGGTGAATCTGCATCTTCCAGATAGATTTTAAGAGACAGTCAAGTATTTAAGGAAAACTAACTGTGAAGAGATTATATAGCCTCCAGATGACTTCAAGATCTTTTGAAAAACAAAACTATCCTTAGACATTGGGATGAACTTCTTGGAAAACCACTGGTTCATTATTTATGCTTACTCTATAGACCTATTACAGTAATTATGCTTACCCATTATATATTCTTAAGCTATATATTTTTATGCTTACCTTATGTACATATGGTAAATATGTTTTCTATAAACAAGTCTTGAAATCTCTGGCCTGCAAACTCATTAGTTTTCCAGTATGATAAAAATGTACAGTTTTTGATATTGCTCAAAGGAGTTTCTTGCCAGAGTTAGAAAGAGTATTGATCCTTATAATAACTGAGTGGATCAAGAAGTAAAATAGAATTACACAGTGAAATACTACTCATCTCTATGAAAGAACAAAATCATTCCATTTGTGGCAATATAGATGGAGCTAGAAGGTATTACACCAAATGTCAGTTAGAAAAAACAGGATAGATATGTTTACAAAATAGATGTAAGGCAGCAACAAAGGCTCAAAAGCTATTGAATTAATGGGGTGGAGAAGTTGAACTGAAGTTCTTAAGTCATTGGTTGTTTCCATATTTGGTTAATGTACTAAGTGCAAAGAGGATGGTTAATGTGCATATAACCTTTCCAATTAATGTTTTGTGATTGGGGCATAGATAGGTTTGTCTCTAGTTTCTGTTTTGGGGGTCACACTGGCAGTGCTCAGGTATTACTACTGGCTTAGCACTAGAAAATCATTTCCAGCAGGCTGGGGGACCATATGGGGTGCTATGTGCAAGGCAAATGCCCTACTTCTGTGCTATTGCTCCGGACCCTCTATTATTATTTTTTATTTTCAAAAATCTCCATATTTTTTCCATAGAGGCTGAGCCTGGTTTCCCACCAACAATGGATGAAAGGTTCTTTTTCACTACAAATTTGTCAAAAATAGTTTTGTGATACTTGACATTCTCCCTGATATAAAATATCTTGTTGTTTTCCTTTGTGTTTCCCCAACCATGAGTATCAATGAGCATTTATTTCTATACCTATTGGCTATATGTCTACTTTGGAAAAGTGTTTGTTCCATCATTCTATTAAAACTCATTTCCTTAAATAATAGATGTAAGACTAGAGAGAAAGCAGAACAAGCTGAGTACATGCTTTGCATGCAGGAAGCCCAGGTTTGATCCCCCTGCACATCATAGATTATGAACACTTTTAAGAGGCTCCCCAATATTAAGCCAGAGTATACCTAAATAATGGGTGTGACCCCCAAACCAAAATATATCAATAAGTAAATGCATATGGCAAACTGTTCAAAAAACATAATATATTTCACATATGTATGTATTAAGCATATATATTTTCACATTCCTGCTTTCTCCCAAACTTTAATACCTTATATATATTGTAAATGCAGATAGATGTACATACATTTAAATATGCATATAGATATATGTATATAGTTTTGTTCTAACGCATTTATATTTCAGAAATTTAGAAAGAACATGTGTCAGGGTGGAAATAAAAAGTAGTCTTAGAGACAGAAAACAATTATTGGCATAACTATTAAGCTTTATAATAAAAATTGTATAAATTGTGAGTATGTAGTTTTTCTTCAAAATAGCTTTTATTTCACAAGGAATCATAAATATTTTCTCATGCTTCAAATATACTATAAGACTTTTAAATTATAAGCTATTATTTACTGCCCCATTTGAAGAGTACATCATTAACTTTTTTTGTTGTTTAGGTGGAGTAAAGTATTTTCATTTTCTTTTTTTCTTTTTTTATTTTTTGGTTTTTCAGGCCACACCCATTTGATGCTCACGGGTTACTCCTGGATAAGTGCTCAGAAATTGCCCTTGGCTTGGGGAGACCATATGGGACTCAGGGGGATCAAACCGTGGTCCTTCCTTGGCTAGCACTTGCAAGGCAGACTCTAGTGCCACCTCGCCGGCCTCAAGTATTTTTATTTTCAATTAAATATGCCCATGCCACATGTTACAGCCTATCTTCTACTTATAGATATACCCAAAAGTAATGCAAGTCTATCCATAAAAACACATATATGTCTTTATTGGTAGTACTTCAAAGTGAAAAAAACTTCAAATGTCCATCTATAAGTGAATAAGCTCATGATGGACACACTTGCAACCAATGAAATACTTACTACTTAGCAATAAAAAATAGACTATTCATCTAGCACTGATAAATATTAAAATTTAGTATCTATATGTAATCCAGACTCAAAAGCATATACTGTTTGGTCCAGTTTATGAAAAATAACCCATAGATAACAATGTAGTCCACAGAAACAGAAATTTCAATGCCTTGAGGACCAGGTTAGAGAAAGATATGGATTTCGAAGGGGTAGGAGAAAACTTAAAGAAAATGGTAAGAGCTCAACATGTTGATTTTTCAGATTATTCCATGAGTAAAAAATTATTGACGTGTTTTTAATTAGACATGGGTTATTTAGTGTGTATGCGTGATTATATTTTATTTTTTAAACTTTATTGATTGATTGATTGGTTTCTGGGCTATACCCACTCTGCACTCAGAAATCACCCTTGGCAGGCTGGGGGATCATATGGAATGCTGGGAATCAAACTGGGTTCCTCTCCTGTCTGCCGCATGCAAGGCAAATCACCCCAAGTGATTATTTTATAAAATATGTAAGAGTCCAGAAATTAGTATAAAACCAATACTTCAGTGTGTGAAACCCAATTGAACTTATAAACCTATTTTTATGTTAAAACTTCTTTTAATATAGTCCTCAAAGTTGTCATACAGCGAAAATGATATGAAAAATTTTTTAGGTTTTGTATAACTGTCTTTCAGATAGAGCCTGATCTTTAGACTTATACTAAAAATATGAACATATGCTCATTTTCTGACAATTAGAAAGCCATTATTTGGGGGAAATGGGGAAATGAATTTTACTTGCATATTCTTTTATAGTAACAACACATACTCTCACTTTGTGGCCTATACAATTATTTTCTGAGAAAATTAAATAATAGAACAGAACTAATCCTTAAATTAATGCCTGGTCCTAGGATTTGGTACTTATGGAACTTGACAAGAAAAACATTCATTGTGGGGGTCAGAGCAATAGCCTAGTGGTTGGACATTTGCCTTGCAAGTGGCCAATCCCGGACAACTCTGGTTTGATTCCTGGCATCCCAGATGGTCTCCCAATCTTGCCAGGAGTGACTTCTGAGTGCAGAGCTAGGAGTAACTCCTGAGTACTGCTGGGTGTGACCCAAAAACAAACAAAAAAAAACAAACAAAAAGAAAAAAAAGAAAAAGAAAATCATCCATTGTGGGGACTATCTGTTGTTCACTGTTGGTCAGAATCAGTTAAATGGAATCTTCTGTGAGTTATCTAAATTGTCACCTAACTCCTATTTCTAAGGTAGATTGGGAATTTGAACATATCCACATACACAAGGAAGCCAGTCATAAGTACTAGATCATATGATGAAGCTGAGACTCAGAATGGGCATTTAGGGCCAAATAGATCCCCAGGACTGAAAAATCTCTCCTGGCTTGACTATCAACACTGAAGTATGAGAAACACTGACATTTTCATACCCTGTGGGTAGTCAGCAGCAATCCTTTTTGTTTCCATAGAAAATATTTTTAATGAAATATTAGTCTATGTGATTTAGTGGGAGGAGCATAAGTATTGGAGCCTGGTTTTTAAATATGTAATTTTGGGCAAGTTACTTCATTTGTTTAAGAAAAATTTACATAGTGCAATATATTTTGTGAGGTTGTTGTGAGACAAAATGATATAAAATATGTAAAAATTTTACCACAAACACTAGTACAATGTTAGGTAAATATTAGCTTTCTTCTCAATGGAAAACAAAAACAAGTGAGCATGAATAATTCTGTACTCTCAAATTGTATTGTTTCTGCTGTTTATAGTATTCATTACTTAGTTGCATGGAAAATAAGACATCTATGAACATGTTTGTGCACTGCAGAGTTCCCTATACATCATATATATCATCTCTTGCTTTTCTTTTAAGACTTGGATCAAAGTTAACTCCTTGGAAACAAACATACATCTGTAGTGGTTGATCAATAAAAAGTAAATAGAGCAAATACTAAAACGCTTCAGCATGCCAAGTACTTTTTTTAAATAAATAAGAAAATTCCTGTGCTGACTATGTCCACTGCATAATTACATTGATGGTGCCTATTCTGGCTGTTGGCAGTGGTTTAGGAACTTTGTAAAAATATCTGGAAGAGAGCCAGGCAATCTTATTTAAGTAAAGAATATTGTTGGATAAAATGTATTCACAGATGCAGTAATGGCCTAGGTTTCTAATAGAGAAAAAACTTCAAGAAATGTAGGCTAGAAAGAATGCATTTTGTTACCCTTGATAACGAGGTCTATGTTGATAGCAACTGTGAATTTGGAACAACTGACCTGCTGTTAACAAAATGCTTACACAGACTGCAAAGCTGGGAAGAAAATCAGAGAGCCTTGTTTCCTAAGGGGGCAGTGAACATGCCAACACACTCTCTCCAAACGTTATGACAGCTTGGGAAATTTCTGGAGTTACCTTGCATTTTTGGAAAGTGGAAAATAGTGTGGGGAAAAAAAAAGAGAAAATCCTGGGAAACCTTCCAAGTTTTAAAAACATCTTTTCTCTTTGTGGCCCTCCTGCTGTGATTTCAACTCTCTGTAAAGAAGGACAATCAATAGTTATTTTTAGATATTTAACACACCATGAGATTTGTAATTAACCAAGGCGATGCTTCTGAGAATAGTTTGCTCCTATATATGAAAGAAAAATTTGCATTAGCGTTTTTCTTTACAGCAAATGTCTGTTAGTTCATTGCAAATTTAATCCTTATCCTCCATGGACAAAGGTTATATTATATCTTGTTGCAATTTGCTTCAATACCTTGTCCTCAACTCAATGTGACAGAAAGAAATAGAAGGGACCAGAAAATCTGTGCAAGTGGCATGGCTAAAGTGAATATGGCTGGAAATACCAAACACCACTTCCTCTTTCAGATAAAATGATAAGACTAAAATAATTCATAAAGAAAAAATTATGGTAGAATGTTTTTGATAGCAGATGAAAAATAAGATAATGTTATGGACCATTACATTTACTAACAATATAAAAAGGGAATCTCTCCATCAAGGTAATCATTCTTATATTTTACTAAACAATCATATAGGAAATAGCAAATATTATTATTCCACATTTAATAAGCAGCAAGCTGATTTCTCATTTCCATTTTCTTTGAGGATGTATACTTTTTAAAACTTTTTATTTTCCTTTCTTTTTCCATTGAAAGTGGAAACTAGGCTCTCCACAATTCTCCATATTCCCTGCTGAAGTGACATTATTTTCTTATAATTGCAATATATGCTTCAAAGGCATGATGTCTATGGGAGAGCGATGCCAGGACATTAGCACATTGTGAACATCTGACCCCTGATTTTGGGAAATGATGAAAAATTAATGGGTGCAGATGTGACCAGGATGCACTGGGCAGATGTTCACTTTCCACACCATTTAGTATTCCCTGGTGTGTTTGACTACAGATGATGGATACAATGACTAAATGATTCAGGATCAGCAAAAGGGTTAGAAAAACAAAAGTTTATGCTAGATAATTACCAAATGACTGTGGACTGACTGGCTCTGGTGTAAATAAATGCATACAAAGAGATGCTCTTTTTTTTTTTTTTTGGTTTTTGGGTCACACCCGGCAGTGCTCAGGGGTTATTCCTGGCTCTAGGCTCAGAAATTGCTCCTGGCAGGCATGGGGGACCATATGGGATGCCAGGATTCGAACCGATGACCTCCTGCATGAAAGGCAAACGCCTTACCTCCATGCTATCTCTCCGGCCCCGAGATGCCTTTTTTATATGGGAAGATGTCACACTCAAATGAATTCAGTACACTGTGGTTCACATAGTAACATTCAAATGTCTACTGGAGTCCAGGACAGGTGAAAGAAATCTAGAAATGTATTTAAATTGATGACTTCAGAACCCTTATTATATCTATTAATTAAGTTTTATTATTAGGCATGCTTCTAATTCTAAACTTCCTGGATATGTTTTGAATGAATATCATTCAATATCCATTTCCAATTACCAAATGAGGGTTCATCACAATATTTAAAACAACTAATATTATACTTGAAGAAAGACCTCAATAGCAATACAATTATAGTGAAAGACTTCAACACCCCTCTGTCACCTTTTGATAGAACAACCAGGCTAACATAGGCCCCCTGGGCTGACCACTTAGCCCAGGGGACTGAGATCCCCCATGCCAGACTGGTCTTCATGGCCACTCCTGGTAAATCGGGCCCTGGGCAGAGGGTGGGGGAGAAAAATCCCTCCCCTATACATACTGGACCCCATTCAAGACTCTTTTTCTTACTAGTATTCATTTTCAAAAGCGCACAGGCACATACATACTTTTTAACAACACCCCAAAATATTCTTAATTCTCGACTGTTTCTAGGGGAAAAAATGGAATTCCCTAGATTTGGAGGATAATATCCAAATAGGTCTCTAAAATCAGTGTATATGTAGATGTGAAGTGGTCCTCTTTGACTGCCAAGCCTAATCCATAAACAATTCATCTATACAATGTATATAGTCCCTCTGATATATTTCACCTCCCCCACACCAGAGCCACTTCTACTCCCTCATCTCCCAAACCGGATTCGTTATCATCCCCTCAATTAATCCTCTTTATCCTCAGTTCTTTAATTTGTTAGGTACCAAGACCGACCTCCTGCCCCAACAGATTCTGCCCTTTTGCACATCCCTACAAAGCTCATTATTACTCCTTAACTCTCTCACCCCAACCATTAGTACCCCACATTTACCCTTTTTAACTTCGTACTACACAGTCCTATACACAAACCAAAGTCGTACATTGGATTTAACAACCCCCAACTATTTCAAAAGACATAAAATGGACACATATATCTTTTGAATATTTTATGTGTATTTTCTTTAACAGCTATAACTCTTTCTAAATAATCTTTTACCATGAAGATTCTACCCACTCTTTATCTTGTCTTCTCTTTGGGAGCTGTTCAATAAGGAATTTTGGTGGAAGAGTCCCTCAGTTTAATGCTTATTATTGAACCATGTCATGGGGATTGTTGGACTTGTTCTTATGGCCCCCATATGCACCGATAACGCCACTTGGCATTGTTCCTTGTTTGCATAGGCACATTAAAATGGGTAAATACTATACATACAAATAAGTTCTTATGTAATAGAGATTGGAAAACACAAATCTTGTAGTGCAATGGGACCTTACACCCTGAACATTGATATAATGATCTGGCGCAGGCCTCAGAAGAATGGGCATCCTCCATTCACCCCTGAACCAGGGAAGCTATCTGCAAAACATCCAAGGTTTTTTATAGCAACACCTGAAAGCAATCCTCTACCAGAGAAGTTCCTACCAATGCTCTGGCATCCACCTGCTCAAAAGAGACTTCCCTTAACACTAAGAAGACTTAACAACAACAACGACCTGCTTACAAGACAGGGTTCTCTGCTTTGCCCTTTAATTGTGAAGTGAAACAAGAGGGCACTTGGCACCATCCTGACTGCAATGTAGGATATGCATATTTCAGGATTTTTAATACAGAAACATGATACCAACAACAGAGACTGTTGTGAAAAATAAAAGTGTATTGGCACTACAGACAATGACCTGGATTGGACAAACTAGTTTGCCTGGAGCCTAGAGTTGGTCTTATGCCAGGAAACTTCAGAGGTAGGGTCTCCTTGTATTTAGGCCAATGCTTTCCTTTTCATGTCCCTCATATTTTGGTGGGCCTATGCAAACAATAATTGCCACTCTAACACTGTTTTTACTGTGCTCCTTTGACTCTAATCCTTAAGAAAAGCAACCCACTTAAACTTTTGATGTTAACTTAAATTAATATGCATGTGCATGGAAATGTAAAAAAGTACTTTGCCTTCAATGTTTAAGGAGTTACATAAGTTTTATGGCTTTAGATTGCTTTGTGTGCTGCTAAGAAATATTATGCACTACAATCTGGGGACTTGAGGGACAAAGTAATTGTACATGGGTTCTGTTTTATTTTTCTTAATGTTCTTTGGCTGAAAGTTTAAAGTTAAGATATCAGCAGTGGAACTACTGAGAATTCTGTTTATGGGTGATTGTTCTTCCACTATAACTTTACCTTGTCCTCTTTCTTTGCATTTTTGTTCTCATAATTAAAAATAAAAAATTAATTTTAAAAAAAGAACAACCAGGGTAAAACTTAAGAATATACTGGTGTGAAGGAAGAAATAGAAGAGTCTTAGTATATATATATATATATATATGACTTTTTATTCCAGAAAGCTGTTGTGCACATTTATCTCCAATGGAACGCTCTCCAAGATAGACCATGTGCTAGGCCATAAAGCTCACCTGAATAAAATAAAGATGATAGAAATTGTATCCACTCTCTTTTCAGATCCTAATGTGTTGAGAAAAAAAAAGCTAATAACAGACACAGAGAAATAACTCTAACACCTGGAAATTACAGCTCACTATTGAACAATAAGTGGGGCAGAGAGAAAATCAAAGATAAAAATTTAAAATTCCTGGAAACAAATAAGAATGAAGACACAAATTAGCAGAATTTGTGGGACATAGCAAAAGCCATACTAAGAGGAAAATTTTTAGCTTTTTAAGCATTCATCAGGAAGGAAGGACCCATATAAATAACTTAATGGCACAGCTAAAACATTGGAAAAATGGCTAACCAAATTAACCAAAAATAGGCAGAAGAAAATAATAAAATTTTAATTAGAAATTAATGAACTGGAAAACCAGAAAACAACAATGAAAGCAAGAGTTGTTTCTTTTGAAAAATAAATAAGATCAATCAAACCATTAGCAAGACTCTCAAAGACATAGAGAAACAAATTAGAAATGAAGGACAGATCACTATGGATACTACAGAATTTTAATGTGTAATCAAAGATTACTGTGAAAATTCTTTTGCCTCAAAACAAGATAACCTGGAAGAAATTGGTAAATTTTTGGACTCCCATAACCTCTCAAGTTTGAACCAATGATCTGGAATATCTATTATTCATAGACAGATAATAATATCTATAATAATATCTATTACTCTTGAGGACATTGAAATGGTAATCAAAAGCCTTTGCAAAACAAAAGTTCAGATAGATTTTCTAGAGAATTCATTCAACCTTTTAAAAATGACCTGCTACCAACCCTTTCAGACTCAGGAATTTGAAGAAAAAGAAACATTCCCAAATAATTTCTATGAAGTTTGGCATTCCTGAGCATGATGTGTATTTATGGGTGTTTCTTCATACTGTGAATGGAAACCTGCTCTACTGTACTAATATTTTTGGATGCTGAATTTGGAGAAAGAAATAAATTCCTTTTATCTAATAGAGCTTTTATTTGAGATATCACATAGCTGGTCAATTAAGAAGGAAAACTTGGAAAATTAGAAAATACTCTGTTTAAAGGTTAAATAAAAAAATATATACATACATATATATACATACATACATACATATATATACATACATATATATATATATATATATATATATATATATATATATATATATATATATATATATATATATATAAAACTGAAGAACAGAAGGCTTTCTGGTAAGAAATAGTTTTAAGTCCTATGTCAAATTCGGAAAACAGGATAGCTGCTTAAATTAAGCAAAGGAGTAAATTGGATCAAAGTAGAATCATCCTGTCTAAAGACATTTAGAATCCTAGAGTGTTACAAAAAATATTTAAAATTCACTTTCTTTAAAATAGGACAGATTTTCCTCTACTAGGATAATTTCAGTGCCATACTGTCTAAAGCAAATGAAACAGAATGAATTTAGATCATTTGGACATTCCTTCCAGAAAAAGCATTTTATTTTTTAGTTATTCCTAAATAAATTTAATCAAATAACTGAGATGATCCAGTTACTAAATTGCTCATTATTGAGTTTCAGTCATACAATTTCCAATACCCTTCATCAATGTTCTCAGTTCCTCCCATTCTTCCTCCTGCTCCCCCCCGTCAGAGACCTTTAACTTTACTCTTTTTCTTTCTCTCTGCCTTTTTTCCTTTTAAACACTGTGGTCTGCACTCCCCCGCTATGCAGTTGTTAGAAAAAAAATAAAGGCGTGAAATTTGCTTATACATTGGAGAGTATTTTATGCTGAGCAAAATGAGTCAGAGGGAGAGGAATAAATATAGGATAGTATAACTTATTTGTGAGATATTAAAAAGATAATATGTTAATAAATACAAAGACAAAAGGGCAAAGGCCTGGAGGACCAGTCTATGGTAGAAAACTTTGCACAGATAACAGATAATGGAAGAATGCCTTTAGGGCACAGAAGGGACCATTATGACAATGATAGTTGGAAAAGATTACTCTGGACAAGAATTGGGTGCTGAAAGTGGATAAAGTGATATGCATATACCCCTTCAGTAACAATATTTTACACCACATTGTTTAAAAGGAAATAGAGCCGGGGCCGGAGAGATAGCATGGAGGTAAGGCGTTTGCCTCTCATGCAGGAGGTCATCGGTTCGAATCCCGGCGTCCCATATATGGTCCTCCCGTGCCTGCCAGGAGCAATTTCTGAGCCTGGAGCCAGGAATAACCCCTGAGCACTGCCGGGTGTGACCCAAAAACCACAAAAAAAAAAAAAAAAAAGGAAATAGAGCCTTGCGCATAGACAGTACAGTAGGTGCTCAATAAATATGTGTTGAAAGACAACGCTTTATTTGCAAGCATTCAGAGTAGTGGGGGAAATGAGATAGGATGATATAAAAACATAAAATAGTTTATTTTTCCTACTGACTATTTCCTTCAGAAATGGATATTTGAAATTACTTCAATTTTTTACTGCTTTGTGCAATGAAGTAGAGGCCACATTGGCAGAAGTGTGTTTCTGATTGAAAACTCAGACACTGGATAGACTAGCTCTTTTCTTTTTCACGTTTCTCAAAGATCATTAGGTACCTCCTGTTCTGATTCTTTTTTTGCCCAGGGAATTGTCTGCCTTTCTTGAAATTATTTTTTTCTCTTCTATTATGCTTGTCCGATGTGGCACTTATACTTTAATGCCTTATAGATAAAACGCTCTCTGTCAGTCTGCACTTCTCATGCTTGGAGAAAGTTTTACTGCTCCATAAAATCCTGTAATGCCCCAGTGTTTAAAAAAGATCTATCACTCCATCACTGGGTCTTTATGGGCTCTGTGTACATTTTTTGCAATGCAAGGTTGGTTCCTGAAGTAAGCAAAAAAAGAGAAAAAAAGACAGAAATAAATGGATCTGTGGGTGCTAATGAATTTCAGAACTCAGTATTACTATTTAAAGATGGTATTAAATAGCTAAAGCAAATTGTAAAGCAAATCTTATATGCAATAGTAAGAAATAGAGAAATTGATATATAAAAATTCCCTCTTCTTTAGTGCATACAGATACTGGTTCCAGCTAGAGAGTTTAGATGGTGGCTGTGCACATTGTTTTTCCTCATGAAAGATGGTCAGAGGCCAGGCCTGACCCCTATTGTGGTAACTTGGTGGGCAAGGGAAATTGGGATTACATGCCTTTTATCACCAGCTTTATAACAATCATCTCTGTGTGGCCTTTGAGATTATGTAAAAGCATCTCTTGAATTTGTTAGCTGAGGGAGGTCTGTTGAGTTTCAGTAGAGAAACCTGTTAAATCTGTCTCTTAGGTTGGATGTTCTGTAAGCTGGTACATTTATGTCAAGTATGCTTTTGTGCACAAATGTATAAGGTTGTATATGCTTGTATGTGACCATGCATGTCCAAACACAGCCCTGTGGAAACTTTTGAAGTGATATGCACTTCAAAACCCTGTTTAAACATATGCAGGGGACACAGAGTAGCCTAATGGAATGGAATGTTGTCGCAGGGGTCTCAAACTCCCGGCCCGCGGGCTGTTTGCACCCCTCCATACAACCTTTTGTGGCCCTGCCCTAGAGGAATCTTTTTTTGTTTTGTTTTGTTTTAGTTGTTTGGGTCACACCCCCCAATGTTCAAGGCTTACTACTGACTTTGCACTCAAGGATCACCCCAACTTTGCCTCCTGCGGCCCTCAGGTAAATTGAGTTTGAGACCCCTGGAGCATGAGGTGCTGTTAAGTTGCTTGTGTCCATAGCACTGCTGCCAAGTCATGGTCAGTTTAACTCTGTGTATGTGTGCATGGGCGTATAGGAACGTGTACACCCATGTCTGTAGTGATTCTATTTCTCCTTATCCATCAGTACTAGAGAGAAAATGCAGAAAACATCCACTGTTCTGTGCCCAAGCAAGGGCCTGGCCTGATTACCAGAGACAGGGCCCACATAAATGTCAGCCCCACCTGTCCTTCAGCATTACTATACCCTTCAATGTCCCTCCATCATAATAGAATGACTTTTGTGCTTAAAAGCTTCCTGGGAGTATCTGAATACCTCTTTCCTCACACATCTAGCAATCTTTTGTATTAGGCTCAGAAAGTATTTACTAAGTAAGTAGTTTATTTAGACTCTGTGCTTTGATAACAACCTTGATGAATAAATATAGCAACAGTCACTGAAAATGGGCCCTGAAGCAGGGGTATTGGATAATTTAAATTGAATAACACAAACAAATTACACCGAAAACTGACAAATTGGAAGTAAGCAACTCCTCCAAAGGTGTGCCCTTGAATATGACTCATTGCACACATTTTCTACATCTCTCAGCTTGCATGCAGCAAATGCCCATTGTCAGGTACTAGTTCTGCTCAGAGTCGGGATCAAGAAAACAAAGCAGAAATCAAAAAGCAGTTTCAAATAATGCATCTTTTGAAATGTGATTTTAAAAACAAAGAAAAATGTTCTGTTGATATTGTGATGGTCAGAAATCTCCATTCAAAAAATACTATCTTTAAAATGTAGCTGCCATAGAAGGAGAATGCAAAAACAGACAGTGAATGTAAAGGGGATACCAAGACTTTCAACAGTTTCCACACCCCTTGTGCTTTGTCTTTGTTGTTTCCTGTTCTGGGAGGCAAGTAGGATATGTATGTATGTATATATATATATATATATATATATATATATATATATATATATATATATATATATATATGATCACGTGTGAGTGTATTTGTGAGCAAGCAAGCACCTGAGCATGTGTTTCCTGTTCTGGGAGGCAAGTAGGATATGTATATATGTATATATATATATATGATCACGTGTGAGTGTGAGTGTATTTGTGAGCAAGCAAGCACCTGAACATGTATGCATGTGTCAGACCTTCAGAAAAATGGTGCCTATGCCACAATGTTATGAAGAGAAAAGTCTTACCCTGAGCCTGTAAAGGGACTGCTTGACCTAGCTGCTCTTTGTGCAATATTCTTGGTCCCTGCCCAAGCAGCAGCATAAAGCAGAGACTCAATAAGAAGGAAACATATTTTTTATTACTGTGTTTAATGTTATTAGCATTGACTTTCTAATAACTTGTTTTCTCTCAAGAGGAGTGTTAGAAGCTCTGTGGTTTATTCTGAGATAGAGTGACTTTAACATAAAAAATATGAATCTACAAGCTGAGAGTCCAATTTGGAGGTCAATGAAAATCCAAAAACAGGTTGCTATCTTAAAATCAAAGTGAGTGATGCAGCTGGAGCTTTAGTCCTTACTGAGGAAAACAAAACAAAACAGGACATCTTTAGATAATTGGTGGGGATAGGTTTACACCCAACAAATCTCAGGGCTTACATGTGTTTAGGTGTTAGTTCTGGCAGTGCTGGGTCACCATGTGCATTACTAAGGATCAAACCCTGGGCCAAAATTCAAGGCAAATCTTTTTTATTTGTTTGTATTTTTTGTTTGCTTTGGTATTGTGGCCACACACGGTGACACTCAGGGGTTACTCCTGGTTATGCGCTCAGAAATCAATCAAGAGATGCTTTTACATAATCCTATTTATCTGTTCCTAAATTTTCAGTGTTTTTTTTTGGGGGGGTGGGGTGGGGAGTTGGGTTAGGTTGGGAGCTTGAGGAATGTAGTGCTCTGCGTTTACTCCTAGCTCAAAGCTCAGGTATCACTATTGGAAGGACACAGGGGGCTTTTGAACCCTGGTTGTGATTATGCAAGGCAAATGCCATATCCTCTGAACTATCCCTCTTTAGTTTGAAGGGTGAATCAGTAAGAGTTGAAACTTTCAGCCTCTTACCTTGGGATCTGATTAATTTCTGGCCAGAGTGAGAACTTTGTAGCCATACTCCTTCTGTTGACTCCCCACAGGAGGAAGCATGGCCCCTTCTTCATGCTTATATTTCTCCCCTATCTCCACTGGCTCCTCTGACTTCCTACAGCTCAGTGCCTCTGTGACTTGACTCTCATACCTCCTTCCCTGTTCATACCCATAGTTTATTCACCTTAGATGGAGGTACAGGTTTTTCAAAGAATTTTCCATCTAACAAAATCATCTTGTTTTGGATTATGCCCTTTTAAATCAAAATCTTAATGTCTAGATACTGAAAATATTGTTGCTGAAGCTTAAAAAGAATGTTCTGGGAATTCAGATATGGGAGTTACAATCTTTTAGTTACATGAGAAAGGTAAAGAATAAAGATTGTTTTTGTTTTGTTTGTTTTGGGGGCCACACCCCGTAGTACTTAAGGGTTACTCCTGGCTCTCTGCTCAGGAATTACTTCTGACGGGTGCAGGGACCATGTAGAATGCAAGGGATTGAACCTGAGTCTCTCACGTGCAAGTAAACACCCTTCCCACTGCACTAATACTCTGGCCCTAAAAGGTTAATACTTTATAGAGTTTTCTAAAGAAAGATTGTCTAAATTAGTGATATGGAGGCTGGAGAGATAGTTAAGTGGATAGGGTAGTTGCCTTGCATGCAACTCAATCCTGGCATCCCTACAATTCTCTGAGCCTCACCAGGAGTGAGCACTGAGTGAAGAGCCAAGAGTAAATCTTTGTTTTGTTTTTGTTTTGTGTCACACCCTGCAGCGCTCAAGGGTTACTCCTGGCTCTATGCTCAGAAATCTCCCCTGGCCACATGGGGGGCCATATGGGATGCCGAGATTCGAACCACTTCCTTCTGCATGGAAGGCAAAGGCCTTACCTCCATGCTATCTCTCCGGCCCCCCAAGAGTAAATATTAAGCATGACCTCCTTTCTCCACCTAAAGAGTGATATTCTGATTCTAAAGCAGTGGCAGAAAATTAGCATCTGGAGCAAGGGGAAAGAATCATGTTTTATGAGGGAAAATATTTTAGTCATAAAATGATAAATGAGAGTGAACATTGATGCACAACTATGATTAAGAGACGCAATTTATTTATTTATTAAAATAAAGGTATATGTCTTCATAAGGAAGGCCTCTTTAGCTGTCAGATGACAAGATGTATTTCAGAATTTGAAAGACATTCCCTGTTTCTGCATAGAAAGCCCCTCTACTTCGGTTCTGAGAAGTGGTAATTTGGGGAGCATCAGAGGTTTTATACATGTCTCTTTGTGCTGCTGTTTTCCTGAAAGTCAGTCCGGACAGTGGAGACAGGGAGACTTTTATGTGCATGTGAAAATGAGAGAAGGAAAAGACATGCATGCTGTCAGGCTGTGCTTCTAAGGATTTTATTGGCCTTAGTGAACCCATGGGGAGAAAAAAAAACTAATGAGAGAAGAGACCAGATGTCAGGCTATTATGCATTTGTAGGATACTTAGTTAGGAGAACTTGGATTGCTCTTAGAGTCACAATTCTGACACATATTTGGAATATCACTGCTGCCTGATAAATCTGCTGTTTATTATCTAAGATATAGAGATTGTCAAGACCAATTTTTGATTTAGTTGGAACCTACCTTTGACATTTTGGGTTTGCTGATATACATTTCTACAATGTTAATTCCTTAAACTCTAGGCCAAAATCATTTTTTTTCTAGAGTCAGAAATTATATGGATTCATGATATGAAGCCATTTTGTGAGAATATCAGTAATGTTCAGGAGGTAGTAAGTTAAAGAGTTGCTATGAGAAGTGAGATTAATGGAGAAAAACAAAGAAACATAAAAACAAATGGTGAAACCTTAGCACCTATAAAAAATACAGTGTATGAGTAGGATGAAAATATATTTACCTAAGGATAAGCTAAAATAATTAGGGGCACCCTTTGTGCTTCAAAAATGAAAATGCTTTATTACTATTATTGGTAACAATTTTCCAAGCACTTAACATGACTCAGATATAAAAATAAAACAGAAAATTGGGGGAGGGAAGTAAATTAATGCAGAAGTTTATGGACTAGGATATCCTTAATTTCTAAGGGTAATATAATGGAAGATGATAATTTTCTCTTCTACTATGTGCAATACCACTGTAATAAGCCATAATCTTATCTGGATGAACCATAGTATGAATCAATTAGCACTTATACTTATGTTACATATAGTATTCACGTTTTGATAATTCACGTGCTTGATTGCAATCTTTCAAATAGCAAAAAAAATGACATATTTGTTTATTTGTTGTTTTTGTGGACTACTTCTGTATGTACTTATGGCTTACTTGGGAACTGTTCTCAAGGATCACTTCTGGAGGTATTGAGAAGATTGCATGTGTTGTGGGAATGTTGCTCTGGTGAAGTGGGGTATTATGCTTATGACTGAAACCCAACTATAAACATGCTTGTAATCATGGTGCTTAAATAAAGATATTAAAAAATAAAAAAAAAAAGAAAATTGCATGTGGTGTTGGGGGTCAAGTCTAGGTTGGTCACATGCAAAGCAACCACTCTATGGCTCAAGGATTACATTTTCATTTTTTTTTAATTACAAATCTTTCACAGTAATATTTTAGGTACATAGTGACATTGAATCAGGGACATTCCCACCACCAGTGTTGTCCTTTTTCCACCCCTGTTCCCAGTGTGCATCCCATATCCCCTTCCTTGATCCCCGGCTGCTAGTATAAGAGGTCCCGACCTCTGTGTCTGGCTTGTTGTAGATTGGGTTTCGATTCTGTTGTTGGCTTTGGATTTGGTGTTTAAGAATGATCATTTTTTGTTTCTATTCAGTGTTCATACACCTGTTTCATCTTGGTACCCTCCATTATTTCCCCCTCAATTTGTGAGGCAGAACAAGATGGTTCAAGTTATGTGGTTCTGTTTGGAGGGGAAGAAAAAAAAAAGAAAAAAGGGGGGGTTAAAACTCAAATAAGAAAGAAATGGGAGGAGTCTTTCTAGAGGCTATAAATATCAATTTAAGAAAAAAGGGAAAAGGAAGAACATAAAAACTATACAAAATAATCAATCAAAAGCACCACAGCAATAATGACAGCAACCAAACAATAACCACAGTCTTGAAATAAAAAAACAAAGCACAAACAAACAAACAAAAAAAAAAAACAAGGGGCCAGAGATATAGCATGGAGGTAAGGCATTTGCCTTGCATGCAGAAGGTAGGTATTTCAAATCCCGGCAACCCATATGGTCCCCCGAGCCTGCCAGGAGCGAATTCTGAGCATAGAGCCAGGAGTTACCCCTGAGCGCTTCTGGGTGTGACTCAAAAACCAAAAAAGAAAAAACAACAACAACAATAACAAAAAATAATTTGTGCCTTTTTTTTTTTTGCATAGGCACAGTAAATATTGGGGACATTTGAAAGGGAATTCCCTTGGCCTAAGAAATAAAGGGTTTCTCAGCCCTTGAAGCATCCTGTCATGGGAATAACTATAGGCTCCTTACAAGGATTTACATTTTCATTTCTTTGTTTTTGCATCACACCTGGGGATACTAAGGGGTTTACTCCTGGTTCTGCATCTAGGAATCTTTCTTGGAGGTGCTCAGGGGACATAAGGGTTGCCACAGATTGAACCAGGGTCTGCCATGTGCATGGCAAGTGCCTTATCCACTGTATTATTGCTCTCACCTACAGGAGTAGATTTAATGAGCAAAATTATTTGTAATAAACTAAAGTTTCATAGTTAAACAAAAATTTATTGATCACATTAATTCAACACATTAATTCAACAAGCTAATTATTCAAATATGTTTATAATTTTTCTATAAAACAGTGTATTTAAAAATTAGGACTTCAATCAACAAATACATCTTGATTTCCTAATATCTTTGAATCTATTCTAGAAATGTCAAGTTAATTAAGCAGCACCCCTGACCTTATGATTCTAGAGAAAACACTGAGAACTTTTTATTAGCCCTCAATTCAATAAGCTTTCTAATTTTCCCTTAAGGGATCTAAACTTACAACTTGATGTTAGATCCTTTTTTTTTTTTTTTCTTTCAGTTATTGGGTTACACCTAGTTATGCTCAGGACTAACTCTTCCTATGTGCTCAGGCAATCACTCTTGGTAGTTCTTTTGGGACCATATGTGGTTTGGAGGATGGAACCCAAATTGTCTGCATGCAAGGCTAATTAATGCCTTATGCTTTTGCTAGGTCTCTCTCCCAAAGTCAAAGTCTCTTGAGACAATTTTATCTAATACCTCTCCTCTAACTCACAGTTTGTTCTTCCTTTTTTTTTTTTCTTTTTAGTTTTTGGGTCACACCTGGCAATGCTCAGAGATTCCTCCTGGCTTTACACTCAAAAATCACTTCTGGCAGCCTCGGGGGACCATATGGGATGCTGGGATTCGAACCACTGTACTTCTGCATGCAAGGCAAATGCCCTACCTCCATGCCATCTCTCCTGCCCCTCACAGTTTGCTCTTCTAAAAGTGCTTGCACCATTGACATGGGAATTCTTTCCAGTCGTAAAACCAGAATTGTCATAGTGGGTACATAAAGCTTATCTGGAAAGTGTGCAGCTTGAGTTGTAAGGAAGACAAAAGAAATACAATTTTCCATAATACAAGAAAGGAAGAAAGAGAGCGAGAAAAATGAAGACAAACAAAACAGATATCCTGTACATTATGCAGATTCTGGGCATAGGGAATAAGTAATTAGGGCAATCCTAATTCAATTTAGATGCTAACTCTAAAATTGAATATTTAAGTTAGAAAAGTAATGCCACACTAAAAAATAACAACAATGTTTATACAGTTAAATTTTTATCTAAATGTTATAAATACATTTCCCATTTTAAAATACAGTAGGAGGAAATCTATATTTACAATGGAGACTAACTTAAATAAAAGAAAGTTCTGCCAAGTTTCTGGTAAAAGCTAGTTAACATTATAAATTCCAAAGAAGATTCAAGTCAGAAAAATTGGAATTTGATAAAATTCAATTAATTTTGTTCCCAGATTTACTTTTTGCAGCATTATGATCCACAATACTGTTCATATTAGTTTCCAGCACCACCCCCACCCCCAAAGTGTCCACTTCTCTCATGAGGCCACCATGTGTCAGGGGCCCTTTCTATCTTCCCTCCCGTACTTCCATCCTCTGTCTAGCCCTTGGAAAACAGTCCTGTAATTCAAGTTCTCAGGTTCTGTTGCCTTTGGCCATTTTAATTTTTATATTATGTTTCATTATAGTTCACATTTGAGAGGGGTCACCGTATATCTAGCTCTCTCTTTCTGACTTATTACACTCAACATGATAAACTCCACTTCCACCCATGTAGTGGCAAACAGCACTATTTCTTTTTTTTTTCTTTTATAAATAGCGAATAGGCATTCCATTGTCTTTGTTTACCACAAGTTTCTTTATCCTGTCATCTTTTCTTGGATACTTTTGTGTTTTGGTCATTTTTGGACTTTTGTTTTCAAACTTCTCGAATCTTAGCAATTATAAATAATGCTTCAGTGGACATTATTATTATTCAGATGAGATGACAAAGGAAAATATAAAAAGATCAGAAATAGAACTGGCCCTATCTTTGAACCATTTCTAGGATTATGTATTTTATTATGTAGATTATTAAAGAAATAGGTTAGAATATCCATTGTTTCCCAGTGCTGTAGTAAACTGCAAGAAATCAAGAAATTGGATTACACATTTTACATTTTAGCTTGGAAAGAAAAGGAATCGATCTAGAGAGTATTTCCTAGATAATGATTTTTTATTATTACTTTTTAAGTAATTTCTAGAGCCTCTTTCAGTTCTAAATATTTAAGTGATAGTTTGATATCTATAACTATATCCATATCTATATCATCTATCTATAATCTATTTGTCTGTCTGTCTGTCTATCTATCTATCTATCTATCTATCTAACTATCTATCTATCTATCTATCTATCTATCTATCTATCTATCTATCTATCTATCTATCATCTATCTATCTATCTATCTATCTATCTATCTATCTATCTATCTATCTATCTATCTATCTATCGGAATAACACCTAACAATGCTCAGATACTACTCCTGGCTCTGTACTCTGGAATTATTTCATATACAGCTGGGAGGGGCTGCCATGAATTAAAGCACATTGGCCACATGACGTTTATTTTTAACACTGAAAACATACAGTTTTCTAAAATTTATATCACATTAATATAAGATATTTTTAGCAAAATTTTCATAACTTACCCTTTAACTTACTGCTTCCCACCTTCCTAATTCTGGGTACATACACAAGCCGAAAATTACTTCCTAAGAACCAGTAAGAAAAGTATGTTATAGCCTTCTGAAAAGTACGTTTAGAAGCAAGTATGGCTGAGTAGAGTGGAATTTTGACATGTGTTATACATGTATTCCATTTTCTTAGTGCCAACTAAGAATGTCATGGTCATCTAATTTCACTTAAAGTCAAATTCTATCTTATTTCCTATTCTATGGCCTCTTCAGAGAAGAATTGACAGTAAGGGCCAACGTATGAATGTCTAAACTATTAGCTGAGATAAACTTCCATAGGATCCAACTTCAAACTTAATTAGGATGATTTAGCAATTTGTTTAACTTGCCAAGGCCTCAGCTTGCAGTTCAAAACACCAATCTTATAATCTTATAAGAATGTTGGGAAGATGAAATGATACCAAGAGGAAAGCGACCATTTAATAAATTATAACGCTCCAGTATTCTTTTCTAATAAAAATAACTATTGATTCCCTGAGAAATATTATATCCTCCATTCTTTCTGAAAATACTGTTAAGGCTCTCACAAATTTTTATCTTTAAGCTATGAATACAATACCAGCTGATATGTTCCTTTCAGTTTTGGAAAGTTCTATTAAAGGTAGAAACAAACTTTAACACAAATATACTTAGGCATAATTATTTGTACCACAGGCTAATTTGTAAAAAGAACAGGGATGCAGATGGGACTCCGAGGATGCCTTCATCTGCTTTGTCACTAAATACAGTGTAGTTATAATCATGTATCACACAGCAAGGGCCCAGTGTTCAGGCCAGAAATTGCCTAAGGATTGCCAGTGCTGGCTGAAGGGGCTCAATCAACATTAATCCTTGATTATTACTTACAGAGTTTATGGGGAAGAAAATGTGATTAATCCACATAAAATGGAAAAAATAACCCCATTTCTCAACTGAGGGGGAAAATTCCTTTGAGCATAAACAGATTGCAGTATTTATACATGAAATATTTTCTGCATCTATAAACTACCATGCTCAAGTAGTCTAATTAATCGTGGTGGTTGCTAGGGAAACCAAGCTAACTCAATTATAGGTCTGCAGGAAGGTGCCGTGTATTTATGACTAAGAAGCAGGTACTTTTCCGTGCAAAAATGAAAACTGAGCAGATGCTTCAAGATTTTAAATGTTCTAGAGACACACTGTTATCTGGATGGATTTCCTTATTAAAGAATGTCTTGATTTTCATTCTTGAAACTTGGTTTGGTGACATGGACCATGAATGTGATAGATGAAGAAAGGTAATTAAGAACATGATCAGCAATAAAACCACAGGAAATGACTGAATTAGGGGGTGAGTGTTCCACTGAAAGCAAGGCTCAATTCTGCACACAGACTGTGTTTCGCTACTTCCCTATCTTAGCCTGGGAGGTCTAAAGAATATAAGAAATAAGAGTAATAGCTGATAGCAATATAATAATGATGATGATTATGATGATGATGACATCAAAACCCCTCCCAGAAGTCAGCTGAAATAACAGAGAAAATTGTGAGAAAAGGCTTTCTAAAAGACTTTTGCTTAAATGACCCATAAATGTCCACTAGTTTCCTCTAATAACTTACTTTCTCATGAAGATGCTAAAAAAAAATGCATAAAAAGACCAATAGCAGGGGCCAGAGAGATAGCATGGAGATAGGGCATTTGCCTTGCATGCAGAAGGTTGGTGGTTCAAATTCAGGCATCCCATATGCACACACCCCCAGCCTCCGAGCCTGCCAGGACGATTTCTGAGCATAGAGCCAGGAGTAACCTCTGAGTGTTGCCAGGTGTGACCCAAAAACCAAAAACCAAAAAAACAAACAAACAAACACAAAAACAAAAAAAAAAACAAAAAAAGCAAACAATAGACCAATAGCAAAGTATATGTGTTTGCTAAGGTGCAAGTTTAGTCATTTTGTTTAGTTTTTGAATTTTTACTTATTTTGATTAAAGTGGATTACAAATCTTTCACAGTAATATTTTAGGTACATTGTGATATTGAATCAGGGGTGTTCCCATCACCAATATTGTCCTCCCTCCACCCCTGTTCCCAGCATGCACCCCATATGCACCCTATATTCCCCTCTTTTACCTCCCAGGCTACTAGTATAGGAGGTCCACTCTGTGTCTAGTATGTTGCACATTGGGTATCAATACTGTTGTCTTTGGCTTTGGATTTGGTGCTTAATTTTGATTCTTTTTTTATTTCTACTTAATGTTCATATGATTGTTTGGTCTCGCTACCCTCCATTTTTTTCCCTCCTTTAGTGGGGAGAAACAAGATGGTTCAAGTTGTGTGGTTCTGTTTGAAGGAAAGAGAAAAAATATAGTGATAATAAATAAAATAAAATAAAATGAAATAAAATATAAAATAAAGTAAAATGGGGCAAAAATCAAACAAGCAAAAAATTGAGAGGAGTCCTTCTAGAGGCTATGTCTATCAGTTTAAGAGCAGAGAGAGAGAAGGAAGAAAAACCTAACAACATTATAAAAAAGATATAAATAGACAAATAAAATAAAAGAGTTTTGGTGTTTTTTTTTGGGGGGGGAGGGTTTCACGCACTGTGATCAGGAATCATTTCTGGTGGTACTCAGGGGATCTGATCTATATGGGGTATTAGGAATTAAGTCAGGATCAGTCACATACTAGGCAAACATCCTACTGTCTGTCCTATTGTTTTGGTCCCAAATTTATTCAGGTTTGAAAACCTTTCTAATATGCCTTCTCATTAAGTAAGGTTATTATAATTGTTAAACTCTATGATTTTATTCTTATATGCAAGGTATTCAATCTAGTTTAGTTTGCTTTCGTTTGTTATATCAAGAAAAATAATGCTATTCTGATAGTAGAATCATTTTTTCATTCATCTGTACACGAATCATTCAATAAGCCTTTTATTCAATAAAAATTATATATTGGTTTACTATTTTGCTTGATCTTATGTTAGAATTTGGGTATTCATAACTAGTAGAACATATGCCCTCATAGAATTAATAATATAATTAATAGACAAATCCTAAATTGCTTATTACAGAAACCTATTTCTAAATAAAATAAAACTTCATGAACACTAAAAACAGATTCGGTTCAAATCTTAGTGTACTATTCCACTTCCATTCAAATTTAACTTTCAAGGTGAGTTTCTACTTTATCATTAGTTTTATTGGTATAATACTTCCCTTGCTTTATAAAAATACTTTTGGTGGGGCAGAGCAATAGGACAGCAGGTAGGAAACTTACTTTCAAGTGGCAGATGAGGTTTGATCCACAGCATCCCATATGATTCCCTGAACCCTGCCTGAAGTGATTCCTGAATGCAGAGCCAGTAGTATAACCTGAACATTGTTGGGTGTGGTGTCTAAAACCAAAGCATAAAAGAGAAAAATAAAATCTACTTTTGTTTTACTGTATTCAATCTGCTTTAATTATCTTGTTAGCATAAAATCATGTTTATGTTTAAATTTAAGGTGTCTATTTTTATCTTTATAGTTTCATGCTGCGGACCTTTATCCTAATGAGATAAAAAATCCCTAAGCAAAACTTAGTAGGTTCATTTTCCCACTGGGAGTCAAGCGGGAGCATGAAGAGGCAAATATGAAATATGAATTATGAAATATGAAATAAATGAGACCACACAGAATTACATGGTGAAAACAAGAGGTGAGGCCTGAGAGAGACTTTATTCCTTGAGATGGGCCTATATATAGACGGATATTTGGGGCGTAGCCAGGGAGAAAGGAAAAGGGGATAGACCAATGAGATCAGAGCTAGAATTAGCATATGAAGAGACAGGTAAGGAGAAACCAGATATCTTTAAGGAAGTGAGGGGAGAAAGGGAGATCACAAAGGAGCTCTCAGCAGGAGACTTTTGGCCGGCTTCTGGCACTGTCCTCCTTTGTTAGAAAAACTGAGGCCTGATTTCTAATAATGGTCAAAAATAAAGAGAAAGATAGTTACAGCCACGTTTAGAATTATAGCCAAACAATCTACGCAAAGGGTCAACTGATTTGACTACTCTAAGCGGGCCTTTTAAATTCTTTTTCAGGAGTGCAACACTTCTGATGTGTGCCCTTCCTGAGTGGGGTGTAACAGTTTCATGTCAGATTACAAAAAAAAAAAAAAAAAAACAAAAAACAAAAAAAACAACCTAGTCCATTATAGGACACTAAGAATTAAAGGAAATTTGATTTGCATTTTCCTAGTAAGTAAAATTGAATTTACTTTTCTTTTGCCTATTAGCCATTTGAATGTCTTGTTTGGAGAAGTGCATACTCAAATGTTCTGGTTATTTATTTTTTTAATTTATTAAAATTCATTTTATTAAAGCATCATGATTTATTATTTATAAAGTTACTCATAGTTGAGTTTTAGACATTTAATATCCTAGCACCAATCCATTCACCAGTTGTCAAAATCTCTCCACTAATGTTCCCAGGTTCCCTCCCGTACCACCCTTATATTCCTGTAATCTTGACAGGCACCTTTTTAGAAAATTTTTAAAATAATTTTTATTGTGAGCAAAGTGGATTACAAATCTTTCACAGTAATATTTTAGGTACATAGTGGAATTGAACTCAGGGCATTCCCACCACAAGTGTTTCCTCCCTTCATCCCTATTCCCAGCATATCTCATATCCCCCTACGTTTCCCCCCAGGCTGCTAATATAAGTGGTTCCCTGTGTGCCTAGTTTGCTTTTCTTGTCTCTTTGCTAAGGGACCACACTGGGAAAATGGTTTCTGTGCTGCTCCTGGCAGTGTTCAGAGATGATGCAGTACTGGGAACTAAACCTGGGACTTTGGAGTGCAAAATAAACATAGTTTCTGCTATGAGGTTGTTTTGATGTTGTGATATTTTCATATTATATACATTTTGAATATTGATCCCTTTTCTGAAATACTAATTACTTAGATTAAAAGTTGGGAAAAGTCCACATCTGGCTGCACTCAGGGCTTACTCCTGGCTCTGTGCTCAGAAATAACTCCTTGCAGGCTCAAGGGACCATATAAGCTGCTAAAGATTAAACCCGTGTCTGACTCAGGTTGGCTCCTTGCAAGGCAAATACCCTACACTGTGCTATCACTCCTGCTCCCAAAAATGTTTTCAGTAGTAGGTTACCCTTTACAAAATTTGGCTTTGCTCTTGGCTTTCTGCTGACTCTGCTCATCTACTGTGTTGGACTTAAACCTTGGTTGACTGTATGCAAGACAACTGTCTATTCTAACCCTTGTATGTCCTGGACTGAATATACTAAAAAATTGTAATTCTTTTTGCTATTTTAATAAATTTTATTCCTTTATTTGTAAATTTCATTTCTTAATTCATGTCTACAATGTATCTTTCCTTTTCTTTTTCTCTTTTCCATCACTTCAAGCAGTATTTAATAGTTTCTTATGTTATTACAATTTTATTCTTTTTTATGAGATTATAATTAGCATTATATATCTTTTTTTACTCTAAATCATTATACAAATAAATACAACATATTTAGACATATTTATTTTGTATCCTTCTGTACATATTTATGAATTTTATTAGTTAATTTATTAATTAGTAATCATTAATGTGTATATTATTTCATAGTAATTAAATTTACAATGTTCCTTTATTATTTATAATATTACAAATATTTTCAATATTCATTATTTCTAGTAGATTTTTGTGTGCAAAGACTTTAATGTTTTTATTTAGTATATCATTCAATTTGCAATAGTAAAAGTTTTACTTCTTATTTTCCAATTTTGGAAAAGTAATAGTTAGAGAGACTTTGTCCTTTTTCTTATTATAGCAACAAAAATTGTGGGTTTTTTTCCTCTATATACCACATTGTTAGCTGAGGGGTTGTTATAGGTGTCCTTTATCATGTAAAATTATGTTTCTTTTATTACTGATTTATTTAAAGAATTTCCTTCTCATAAATGAAAGTTAAAGTTAAATCATGCAAAACACAATTGTTGACATAGCTATTTAATTTTTTTTGTTGGTGGTCTCATTTTGTTTTGTTTTCTGCACCATACCTGGTGACACTCAGGGGTTACTCCTGGCTATGTGCTCAGAAATCGCTCCTGGCTTGGAGGACCATATGCAACGCAACGGATCAAACCGAGGTCCATCCTGGGTCAGCCGGTTGCATGGCAAACACCATATACCACTGTGCCATTGCTCCGGCCCCAACTAATTGTTTTCTAATCTTTGTGTGGTACATTACATTAATTGGTCTGAAAAATCACAATGAGAAATTACCTCACATGTACTATATTAAAAAAACAATTATTGTGGAGTAAAAGAAACTCATACACTGATGATAGGATATAAGTTAACCAACAGTCCATGGAAAACTGTATAAAGATATTTTAATTTCCAAAGTACTTAAAGGAACTGAAAACACTAAATAATAAGAAAGTTAATGCTTTTTAAAATTTTTTATTTATTTAAACATCTTGATTACAAATATGATTGTGATTAGATTTCAGTCATGTAAATGACACCCCCCTTCACCAGTGCAACATTCCCACCACCGATGTCCCAAATCTCCCTCCATCCCACCCCACCCCCACTCTAAACAGATTTCCAGTTCCCTCATTCATTCACATTATTATGGTAGTTTTCAGTGTATTTATTTCTATAACTGCACTCACCACTCTTTGTGGTGAGCTTCATGAAGTGAGCTAGAAGTTCCAGCCCTCCTCTCATTGTCTCTGAGGATTGTTACAAAAATGACTTTTGAAAGTTTATACTTTAGCAGCATTTTTTTTTTACATTTCCCCTCTTGGAAATAACCTAAATGTCCATTCATATAGAGATCCCTGGATATGAAAGCTGTTTTCTCTCTATATATACTTAATGCAATAATGCAAAGTTATTTTGAAAAGGTGAAATGTTGCTTTTGAATTATAGATAAAACTTGAGGTAACCATGGTAGGCAGGATAAAAAGTTATAAAATGAAAGAAAACAATTGAATAGTTTCTTATAAATACAGAGCATAGATAATCAAAACAAATGAATTAACAAATAACAAAAGAAATGATTGGTAGATTTCAAAAATTGGCTGATACCTGAGGGCAAAATTATATGATTGAGAGGAAAGGGTACAAGGAGTCAATCTAATAATGAAAATGGCACTAAGAACTTTGGTCTTGAAAGACCCAAGGCTAATAGAAATATGGAAGTATAAATCTGCACTACTCCAGAATATATATAGCATTTCAGATCAGTGATCCATCAATAAAATTTTAATTAAACATAGAATACAAAATCAAGAGAAGAAATCATTCTGTAATTATATAAAAACTCATTCCAGGTTTACTTTCCCAATAAAATTGACATTTTCTATGTTTTTTACAATTTCCTTTCTATGTGTATTTGTAGATGATCAATATTTTTTTTTATTTTGGAATAATTTCCAATACCCATTTAAATTTTAAGTATGTACACCAATAACAGAGCTTTTGCCTTCTCAGAGGAGTTGTACTCAATTTATTTTGTCCCCCCAACTTTTCCCTTTATTTGTGTTGTTAATGGTATGCCCCAGCATTTCTGTGATTAAAATATCACCTTCAGGTACTAAACCTAGATTCTGAGATACAGTCAAATCATAAGTTTTATTGGCAGAAATAACAAAGATTTAAATTGAGTTATCTCCACCAATTGGTTGAGATGGAAATGTGAAGTTAGAGGGATTGTCTTGATTTACATTTACTCAGAAAGTCAAGCTCTTCCTCCTAGTGATTTTAGGAAAACCGGACTTTCTTTAACTGTCAAAAAACTAGAAGCAAGATACGGAGTAAGATGCAAAGAATATGGGTGTGTAGGTAATAAAAGAAATGAAAAGGGTCAGGGACCTTGGACATTTCAGTGGTATAGAGGCAATATATACTTAAATCTCTAGAAAAGTCAGCACTACCACAAGTATGCAGTCCAAACTACAGTAGTTAAACATAGCAATGCTTTTGCTAAGGAGATAAGTTGAAAGTGGGATGTTAGAGGGAACCCGGGGATATGGGTGGAAGAATGCCCATGCTGGTGGTTGGTTTTTGTTGGTATTACAATGACTGAAATTCTGTTATTGGTATAAATGCAAGAACAAACTTTGCAAGAGCAAACTTTGGTTTGTTTTCATTCATCCTGAAGGACTCACATTCTTATGATTTTTTAGTGCCAGTCTATTGATAAAACACTTCATTTAATTTTGGTTGGCTGAAAGCAATCTCTTATTTTGGTTTCTATTATGCTAATAAATATTTATATTACACAATGAATTGAGTTTTATATTGGCAGCAATTTCCTTTGTACCTGGCCCACACCACATACCTTTTCAACTTTCCCTTGATTTGCTTCTTTAAAGTATATATATATAATTTCCCTTTTGGCTACTTACATAATTATCTTTGTATTTACTCCTCGGAAATTATCTATGATGTAACTACATATGGATTTCTTCTTGAAAAGGTAGAGGGTATTTTGTTCTTGTTCTTGTGGCCTGGTATCTATATCTATATAGATTTTGTTATATTAGTATGTATTTAAGGTAATATTGGTTTCTAATAATGTAAATGTTTATATATTTTAGAGGTGTAATGATACCATATCATGCCCACCACAGAAAAGATAGTATGTATCTATTACAAGTACATTAAATTTTTCAGCTTGCACCATCTACACTCCCACAATTTTATAGAGTCTAAGTTTTTGTTTTAATTAAAGTTGTCAATTTTTATTTGTTTAATGCTTTATATGTGAAATATGAGATTATAAGTACAGTACTGGGTATTTGTATTCCTTTTTTTGACATATATGTAGTAGTATTACATATTATTCGTGTTGTAACAAAAAAGCAAGCATTGATCATTTTTATAGTTGAGTAATGTTCCATTCTGTTGATATACATCTTCTTTACAACTCATCTGTTTTGAGGATTGGGTTATTTTACAGATCTATTCATTATTTTTCTATTTTAAATAGTTCTGCAATAAATGAAGCTGTTCAAATATCCTTTTTTAAGTTAGTGTTTTGGTTTTCCTTAAATATATACCATAATTGGGGCTGGAGCCATGACACAGTGGTAGGGTGTTTGCGGCTAACCTAGGAAGGACCTTGATTCGATCCTCCTGTATCACTTATGGTCCCCCATGCCAGGAGCAATTTTTGAGCGCATAGCCAGGACTGAGTGTCACTGAGTGTAGCCCAAAAAATAAATAAATAAAAATAAATAAAAGAAAAAATATATATTTATATACCATACAATTTACTGTGATAAAGATATAACTGGAAGGTATCATGCTGAATAAAATAATCCAGAAGGATAGTATAGAAACAGATGCAAAACTCTTTTTCTTATATGTTGGATATAAAGAAACATGGTATGGAAATAACAGATGGTCAAAGAAAACAGAGACTGAAAATTTATTTACTAAAATTTAGAAAACTAAAGGGGAAGAGACTCCTGTTGGGAAGAAGCTTGAGATAATGGTGAAAATAAATGGAGGTTCTGGTAGAAGACATGGTGTTGGAATGTTGTATGCACAAAATTCTTTTATAATCAGTTATTGTAAATCACAGTGCTTCAATAAAAGTAAAATGTTAAGTCATGTTCTTTTCCTTTTCCTTTCTAGAATTTTCTTTTTTTAGTCTTTTTTCTTTTTCCTTCCTTTCTTTATTCTTCTTTCTCTTTCCTCTTTCTTTTTCTTCCTTCTTTCCTTCCTTACTTTCTTTTCTTTCTTTCTTTCTTTTCTTTCTTTCTTTCTTTCTTTCTTTCTTTCTTTCTTTCTTTATTTCTTTGTTTATTTCTTTATTTATTTCTTTCTTTCTTTCTTTCTTTCTTTCTTTCTTTCTTTCTTTCTTTCTTTCTTTCTTTCTTTCTTTCTTTCTTTCTTTCTTTCTTCTTCCTTTCCTTCCTTCTTTCTTTTCCTTCCTTTCTTTTCTTTCTTTTTTCTTCCTTCCTTCCTTCCTTCCTTCCTTCCTTCCTTCCTTCCTTCCTTCCTTCCTTCCTTCCTTCCTTCCTTCCTTCCTTCCTTCCTTCCTTCCTTCCTTCCTTCCTTCCTTCCTTCCTTCCTTCCTTCCTTCCTTCCTTCCTTTCTTTCTTCTTCTCTTTTCTTTCTGTTCTTTCTTTCTTTCTTTCTTTTCTTTCTTTCTTTCTTTCTCTCTTCTCTCTCTCTCTCCCTCCCTCCCTCCCTCCCTCCCTCCCTCCCTCTCTCTCCCTCCCTCCCTCCCTCCCTCCCTCTCTCTCTCTCTTTCTTTCTTTCTTTCTTTCTTTCTTTCTTTCTTTCTTTCTTTCTTTCTTTCTTTCTTTCTTTCTTTCTTTCTTTCTTTCTTTCTTTCTTTCTTTCTTTCTCTCTCTCTCTCTCTCTCTCTCTCTTCTTTTCTTTCTTTCTTTTCTTTCTTTCTTTTCTTTCTTTCTTTCTTTCTTTCTTTCTTTCTTTCTTTCTTTCTTTCTTTCTTTCTTTCTTTCTTTCTTTCTTTCTTTCTTCAGTCCTTTATTAGGCTGCACTTTGATAATCTCCATGGTCAACTAATAAACTAATCTAAACTATGGTGCTGTGATGGAACCTAGGTCAGTCACAAGGTCTGTGTTTCACCTACAGTACTATCTCATCAGCCTCAATTTTCATAAGTCTTGCTTTATTTTTTTTAAAAACATCTTTTATGCAAAGTGATTTTGTAGCTATGTCTCTCTTATTCCTAGTCAGTTTTTAGTCCTAATTTTTGTTGTTGTTGCTGTTCCACACCCAGCTGTACTCAGGGTTTACTCCTGACTCTACACTTGAGAATTACTTCTTGCTGTGTGCAGGGACCATAAAGAATGCCTGAGCATGAATCTGAGTCACTGTGTGCATGATTAACGCCCTACCTACTATAATATCTCTCCAGCCTTATATTTTGGAATATTGTCATCTTGCTCCTATCAAGGCCATCTTTTACAAATATGAATCTAAGGGTATGGCAATTTTCCATCACCTCAAAAATAATTTTTTTCAAATTGTAAATGAGTTTTACCAACTTCTCCAATTGCTTGAATCCCTGGGATATTTAGAAGGTATTTAGAGTATATTTCCTTAAAGAATTAAAGATAAAATAAATCTTAGATAATACTAGTTGTTCTATGAGAGTGCCTTAGTTCAATAATTGTATCCAGCATATGTACAGCTTGACCAAGCTGGTTTGACAGCATATCACACAATGCCTTTGACAGCACCAAGGATTGGAAAATGGTATTGCAACTATCAAACACCAAGTTATGTTTTAACATTTAGTTATAAAGGCCAGGTCATGCCCTCAGAGTTGCAGCAGGAGTATTAGGCCTGACATTTTTGTATTTCAAATGCAAATTGGAAAATCCAACCCATACCAGGAAAGGACAATGCATGTAAATGGACTAAGTTCAGTATTCCTAAATGGCTTCTGGGTAAGGCTAATATAGTCTCCAAACACACTTTGTCTTACTTCATTATCCATATAACTAAAGAGAAATTTTACTTATTAAATTTGAGTATATTAATCTCAGAAAAGTACCACCTAAGTATTTTGTTAGAGATGATTAATGAAATCTATTCACATTATAGAAGATACTATTTCATCATAAAACACTTGTCCTAAAATCTCATTATATAGTATCCAAGTGCCAAAAATCAAACAAACGGGAGGCATATACTCTACCAGTGGGCTATATTGCCAGTCTTAACCTTTATTTTTAAAAATTGGTATTTGAAACCTCCAAATAATTGTACTTACATAGAACAGAATGATCCTTTTCAAAGCTCTTAAGTTAACCTATTATCAACTTTTATTCAGAGAAATTTAGTGGTTTGACATTTACGATTTCTAGGCAATAATCTAGTTGATGCTAAAACCTATCAGAGGTCTGTTTCACTGTCTTTGTTCCAGCTCAGCATACCATACACTTCATGCCATGCCAAATACCTATGAAAAGCAATGTTTATAAAGAAAACATATATTTAGCCAGTTATAAGTTAATCTTTTTTTTTTTAAAGAACACGTTGTTTGGCGAGTAAGGATTTGCCAATAAATTTATGGATTTTTTAGTAGTTTTCACCCTCTAGAGTTTATTATATTCCTGATGAACTTTCCAAAACACAAATATGATACAGTTCCTTTCGTTCTTAAAATTCTTTCATGGCTCTCACTTACATACTGATTTTCACAGTAGAGTTACAACTGCTTGCCTTTTCTTTTCCCTTCTTGCATTTCTTTGATTATTTCTATTCCCTTCACATTTGGATCACATTTGTCGATCCCGCTATTTAATACAACCTTCTTTTCTCTCGCACATTGCCTGATTAATTTCTTTTCATTATCTGCTTTCACTTGTCACTTCCCCTAAGAAACTTGTGTATCCTTGATTTAAATTAGGTTTATCTCTTTTGTTTTTCAGAAGCTAGTACTTTTCTCATCATAGACATTAATAAGTATTGAAATTGCCTTTTTATTGGTTTTTATTAACCACTAACAATTATTTTCTGTAGTTCATGAGCCTTGAAATCATGTCCATTTTGTTCTTAATTTTATTTCTTGTATTGAACACCCTTCCTGACATTTAGCTCACACTGTACCTAAAGAACAAGTGAATAAAAGCATCCAGAACTTTTAGCAAGGACTTCAGTGAGCAAGGATTTTCATAATGACTAATGACACACAATTATACTTGTACCAGTCATCTGTCATCTATTATCTACCTTATATTGCCTTTATGTTGTATGTGTGTGTGTGTGTGTGTGTGTGTGTGAGAGAGAGAGAGAGAGAGAGAGAGAGAGAGAGAGAGAGAGAGAGAGAGAGAGAGAGAGAGAGAGAGAGAGAGAGTGCATGTGTGCTACACCCAGGGATTAATTCTGGCTCTGTGCTCATTGATCAATCATTGTAGGGTTTGGGGGACCATTTAGGATGTTGAGGATTGAACCTGGGTCTGCCACATGCAAAGCAAGTCCTATCTACTATCCTATCTACTGTGTTATTGCACTGACCCCTTTAATTCATTTTTATAGGAACATTATCTAAAAATGATCTTTTTATCATTGTTTTATTGATAAATATTCAGTTTCTCTTGTTGAAAATATATTGCTCACCCAGTTGAACCCAGATCTTTGAGAGCAGGAATAACATATGTGACTTCTATGTAGTACCTTGAAGCAGATTATGGTAGCCTACCAGGCAATTTAACACTAATATATTTTATAAAGAAATTTCCTTCAAATAAAATCTCAGCCACTGTGGAGCAGAGCTCCACCTCACTTGTGCTCATTGATAAATAGAAATGCTTGTTATTATAAACTATGAGTTACATGAGTAAGGAGTAGAGATATTAACTATTGAAAACTACAGATATTTTGTAGCATGTATGTTAGCAACAGAATACTATAGTTCAGTTGAAGAGAGATTTACTCATTTTTGGTTTAAATAAAGAGGAGCTCAGTAAAAACATTCAGAAGAATCTTAATAAGGACAAAATATAACAAAACATTAAATTTGGTGAGCTTTGATGACCACAAACTTTAACCTTTTATGCATATATTAACTCATTTCAAAAGATTTTAACTCTCCATCAGTAAAAGAAGGATGAATAACTATATTGCAAGAATACTTAAAGTTATTTAATGGCATAAGAAATGAGATTTTTTTTTGAAGAGGAGAGCAGTATAGTTGGCATATACTAAAAAGAAAAAAAGAATTTCAGAGCTTTTTTTATCAGTCCATTTCCAATATTTTATTATAAAATAAAATTTAATGTGGAATCATAAGGCCTGCTCTAGTTCTCCTAAATCATAATATATATTTCACAAAAAGCCTTGAAGATTTGTGTGCATAGCAAATACCAAGAAACACTGATGTGGATGAACAATGAAGACCAAGAAATACTCACTTTCAAGGGATGTATTTTCAATATATGTTTCATGCACTTCCAAACAGCATGATCATAGACAACCATTTGTATTTTCAGAATGTTTTCCTGAGATAAAAATGACATTCAATTTATTTACTCCAAAAATAAGGTTATTTTCATTTCATTTTGTATTATTATGCACTTTCGGAGATAATGATGAAGAAAATAACCTGAGTAAGGCCTAAGAATAACAGATGGAACAAAGTTTGAAGTAGGTTAAATAAGATTAATTAAAGGCCTGGATAGCTACAAGCAGGAGTCTGTGCTACATGTGGAGAAAGAAAATGGAGTTCTGAATGAATCTTGAGACTAAAGAATAATGTGAAAGGTAATTTTGCTAGGTTTTTCACAAGACATTGCAATTTACAAAACAGCTTCTTATAGGGTTTCATGTATTAATATTCTAGCACCACAATTTCTACCAGTGTCTGCTTCCCTCCATCATTATCTCAGGCTCTTCACCTTACCCATCCATACTTCTCCATCATGTATAGCTCAATTCTGTAGACCAGTTCTCAAGTTTTGTTACCTTTGGCCATTTGTTATTTTCTTAGTATGTTTCTGACATATGTTGTAACCGACATATAAAAGAGAACATTCTTTATCCTTCTCTTTCTGACTTACTTCCCTCAGCATGATACTCCTGGTTAGTTCTGTGTAGCAGGAAATTGCACAATTTCTTCCTTTGTTATATTCAACTAGCATTGATTTGTGTACATGTGCACAGCTTCTTTACCCAGTCATCTACAATTCTAAGGTACCTAGAGTTCACAAAAAAGAATTATAGGCTAGAGATACTACACTGGTCAGGATGATAACCTTGCTTGTAACTGATGTGTGTTCAATCCCCAGTACCCTGTATGGTCCGCTCAACACTGCCAGGAATGATCTTATAGTCAAGAGCCAGTAGTAAGCCATGAGCACTATCAAGTTGGTCCCAAATAAAAACACAAAAAAGGATCAAAAGATTTGGCACTAGGAATTACTGGAAATTTGCAAACTTTTATTGAATAAATAGTAACCATCACACAAAACACAAATTCTTCACTGACAAGAAATGCTAGAAAGGAAAGAACAGATCTGTAAGGAGGGGAAGGGAAGCACATTTGCAATGCGAGGGAAAATGCGAAAAAATGAAAATGGATCACAAATTCTAGAGAGCAGTCAAAAAGAAGAGAAAACAACAATGATAATATTCAGACCAGAATTTAATGCTCGGAAAGCAAAACTAAATACCTTTCTAAGCATTTCCAAAATAAATGATGTACACCAGGATCTACAGAGATGACATCACATTAAGTAATCCTAGAAAAAAATCACTTTCCAATTCTTTTGAATTATTAATCAATTCTGTGCTTTCAGTGTAGCATAAGACTACTGAACTCATACAGGTTTCTCTAGAAGTGGAACATAGTCTTTCCAGTGTGTGATTCATCTCAACTAATTTATTGTCAAGCCACCAATTAGTCTTTCTTTGTGAATATTTTTTTTCTCTTTCATTTTAAAGCCTTCTCTTTAGACAAGGAAACCTTTATAGGTGGCCGAATCTGAAAAATACCATAAATAAGATTAGAAAAGACATTTGCATTACACATTAAGCACAATTATGCTTAACCCCATACATTAAATATGTATTTAAATTAAATAAATTAAATACATATTAAATAGAGAGATAAATTATGCTTAAAATGTTAAATCTTTGTGTTTTCTACTCCAGATTTTAGGGATATCATCTGTGCAGTTATGATGCCCTAAATGTTTCTGATACCTCAAAAGTGCCACCTGATAAATGCATTCTTTCTACCAGATGTTTCTTTTTCTCATCAGCAGCTATGGTCGCTATTTTTAGCAATGGCTGAGTTTTATCTTTCCACAGCAGGGCTGTCACTTTGATTCCTTTATTTTGCTTCTATTTTTTTTTTAAGAATTTATTTGAAAAATTTTCCAAAGATGCTTTAAGCAAATTTCAATGGTATTTTTTCCCTAGTCACTTAAGTAGATATTCTCTTAAAGGTTAGATTTTATTTTGGGAAAACAATATGAACTGTAGTGGTTTCAAGTAAAAAAAAAAAAAAAAAAGCAAATCTAACCTATTTAGAGTTAATATCTTTATTTTAAAAGAAAAGAAATGAATAATCAGTAGGCAGTATAAAAGACATGCAAAGTTTGCAGTATAAATAATATATATAAAATAAATACATGCTAAATTCAAAATAATAATTTCATTCTATTCCACATTACATTAAATCAAAATTATATCTATAGAAAATGTTTTTATGTGACATTATTTAATTTTATTTTTTAATATATTTAAACACTTTTATTAAAAATATGATTGTAGTTGGGTTTCAGTCATGTAAAGAACACCCCCTTAACCAGTGCAACATCCCCATCACCAATGTCCCAAATCTCTCTCCTCCCCACCCCACCCCAGCCTGTACTCTAGACAGGCTTCCTATTTTCCTCATTCATTCACATTGTTATGATAGTTCTCATGTAGTTATTTCTTTAACTGTACTCATCACTCTTTGTAGTGAGCTTTATGTCATGAGCTGGACCTTCCAGCACTCCTCTCTTTTGTCTCTGAGAATTATTGCAAAAATGTCCTTTATTTTTCTTAAAACTCATAGATGAGTGAGACTCTTCTGCATCTACCTCTCTACCTCTGGCTTATTTCACTCAGCAAAATAGATTCCATGTACACCCATGTATAGGAAAATTTCATGACTTCTTCTCTACTGACAGCTGCATAATATTCCATTGTGTATATGCACCACAGTTTCTATAGCCATTCATCTATTGAGGGGCATCTAGGCTGTTTCCAGAGTCTGGCTATTGTAAACAGTGCTGCAATTAATATATGAATATATAAATATGAAGGGATTTTTGTAATGTATTTTTATGTTTCTAGGGTATATCCCTAGGAGTGGTTTTGCTGTTCTTTTCTCTCCACATTCCTGTCAGCATTGCTTGTTCTCATTCTTTGTGATGTGCACCAATCTCTATGGCATGAGATGGTACCTCATAGTTGTTTTGATTTGCATATCCCTGATGATTAGTGATGTTAATAATATAAGGATTATGGTGTTTGCTTTGCATGTGGTACACTCCAGTTCAGTCCCCTGCATTACATGGCTCCACAACCATTGCTATAAGTTACTAGTAACCCCTGGGTATGACTTTGTGTGGCTGCCTTCCCCCATGAGCAATGAATAAAAAAGTAAATTGCTCTATTTAAATTTTGTATGGTTTTTGGTTTTGGGCCACACCAGGCTAGGCCACTCCTGGCTAGGCGCTTAGAAATCTTTCCTGACTTGGGGGACGATATGGCATGCTGGGTGATAGAACTGCAGTCCATCCTAGGCTAGCACTGCTTTGGCCCCTATTTAAATTTTTCTTGTACTGATATCCCAACTGACATGGAAAAACTCACCTTCACACATTAATTTATTCATACATTTTTTTTGCTTTTTATTGATTTATTTTTTTCTCAGAAATACTGAATATTTACTATGTACTATTTTAGAGCTTGGGAATACAAATATTAACCAAACCTGTAACTAATTTTTGCCTTCATAAAATTTAAATTTAAGTTGGGATAGACAAACAATATATAAAATGATTTAAATTTAGAATCTGAGAAGATGAAAAATACTACAGTGACAAAAGGGAAGTGTGTTAGGACACATGGGGAACCAAGGATAAAATATAATTATTTTTTATAGAAGTCACACCTAGGAGTCTTGCCATGTTTGGTAATGCTTTTGGATATCATGTAATGCTAGAGCTCAAACTCAGAGCTTGTGATATGCTAGGCATGTACTCTATTACTTGACTATCTCTTCTATCCAAGATATGATTTTTGTTAATATAAGGGAAGATCACACTGAAAAAGTTTTTATTGGGGGAAATTTTTGTAGGAAATTAGGGGGAAAATCCCACCAAAGTATATGTTGGTAAAATATTACATATTAAGGAACATAATTATGAATATTTGAAGACAGGAAATTACATGATGTTTGGAAATAATGTAGCCAAAATAAAATGAAGGGAGAGAAGTATTGGGGAAGTAGTTTTGTGGAGTTACAAGCTTTCTGGATATAAATGGTATGTAAAAATTTAGAAGATAATTTCTGTTTGTAAATAGTATATAGAGAGTAGAAGACAATCCAGAATAGTTGGAGTTTTGGAACCAAAGTGAGAGCAGCTTTTCAAGAAAGAGAGATTGATTAACTGTGGTAGATGTTCCTGGTATTACAAGATGAGGATAAAAACTGTTCTGCTGGAGTCAGGAAGTTAATACATGTATGAAAGCACATGTTTGCCCTGGCTGACCCTGATTCTATCACCAGTTTGACACCTGCCACAATATGTAGTCCCCAACTACTAGCAATAAAATCTCTGAGCATAAAGCCAGCAGTGATCCCTGGGCAATGGATGCACACACACCCCACAATAAAAAAGAATACAAAAGAGCCAAAGAACAGTAACAAAAGTTGCCAGGCTGGCAAGAGAATAACAAAAAGGACTGTAGTGCAAGCACTGCATGTGAGAATTTGAAGTTCAATCCCTGGCACCACTTGGTAGAGCACCTTAGGAAGCCAAGCTATCTTCTGACCACCATAGGTCTGAGAAGTAGCATATCATTAGCTTAAGCACATTAGCATGCCAAGTTTGTCAAGCACAGTTAAGAGAGGCCTCTGCATTCCTGAACACACAGGACATTCTTTTCTCTGAAGGAATTCTCTGTTGGATTTAGTAATATGGTGATGAGTAGTTCTACAAGGTGGAAAAAAAATAAAAGCCATTTTTGCAAGGGACTTAAAACTAGAATGGGAAAATACAAATTTATCAAAGACTATTGATAATCCTTCTGGGAGTCTTCGATTACAAATAAAGGTGACATCACACTCAAGTAAAAATAGTAAGTATTAAGTAGAGTAGAAAACAATACTACACACTGTGATGAAGCAAGACATTCTGGAGTAATGTAACTTTAGGGAACACATTTTTGGGTAGGGACCTGTAATATAGAATATATAAGCATCAAAGTATAATGTATACCTGAAGTGCACGCAATTTTATAAGTTGGTGTGTTCTCCATAAAGGAAGATGGCATGAAATTGAGGAGTCTTCTACAATTGGTTTTAAGAAAACTGATTAGCCACATGCAAAAATGTGACCTTTGATTCCTAGCTCACATCATACACAAAAGTTAATTTGAAATGGATTAAGGACCTTATATTAACCCTGAATATGGAAGGATTTAAATACAGAAATGAGCTGATTACCTTAATTATCATGTCCCTCAGTACTGTGACCACTGCATGTATTTCATTACTGTGAAAAGTCACCCAGAGAATACTCTCGTAGAAAGATATATAGTGATCCCTCATGATTCCTGTCTACTAATGCTTGAGTCTCTGGAATATCCTACCATAAATGTAGGTGAGAATTTTGCTTACCTGACAAACTTAGATCAACATTATATGGCAAATAAAAAATAGATTATTCCTATGACTAGTTTTTAAGACACTATATATAGTCACTATATATCGTCATAGTAATATATATGACTATAATCATATTAATATTCTTATAGTTTGAAGGAAATAAATTCTGACATTATTAGCAAGAAGCAGATGTTTCTGCATTTAAAAAAGCAAAAGGAAAGTACTCTCTTTTATTTATTTTTATTTGTATTTGGCCACACCCAGCAGTACTCAGGGGTTACTCCTGGTTTTGTGCTCAGAAACCACTCCTGTAAGGCTTGGAGGACCATATGGGATGCTGTTGGGATCCAAGTTGGCTGCATACAAGGCAAAATTCCCACCCACTGTACTATCACTCTGGCCCCCAGTGCTAGCCTTTTTAAATTTTTTTTTTCATTTTGGGCCACACCCAATGATGCTTAGGGGTTACTCCTAAAGTTACTCAGAAATCGCTCCTGACTTGGGGGATCATATGAGATGCTGAGGGATCAAACCATTAGGCTAGCCACATGCAAGACAAATGCCCCACAGCTTGTGCCACTGTTCTGGTCCCAGTACTAGCTTTTAATAGGAAAAAATGGCAAATGTTTACCGAAATATTGATATTTAAATGTTCAAACATCCATATGAGTCAAACTCCCATATGCTTTGATCTCAAGTGTCAAAGTAATGCTATGTTCCAACCAGGTCTTTTATTGTTTGTTTTGTTTTGTGTTGGGGTCACACCCGGAGGAGCTCAGGGCTTACTCCTGGCTCTGTGCTCAGAAATCGCTCCTGGCAGGCAGGATTCAAAAAGCCCTACCGTTGTGCAATCTCTGGGGCCCCTCAAACCAGGTCTTTAACCTTGAAGCAGAAGACTTGTTAAATTTTAGACTTCAACTATGCGGTATTCTGCTTCCAGTTTAGGCTTTGTTCTAATATTTAGCTTTCTTATTTTTTCAGTATCAGCAAATGAAATATTCTTACACATAGCAATGAGTATTTTATTGTTTGTCTCAAATTTATGTTTTATTCTTTTGGCTTTTTATTATCTCCCAATGTTTACAGACATCTCCTTTGACCCAGTGACACCTAACTAATTCTATAGTTATCATAACTTATATTTTAATATATCTCAAATGCTTGAGATTTTTTGTCTCTCAGTGTATTCTCTTTTATGAGAATTATAACCATAGTTTACAAATGAAGCTAGTTTAGTTTAATAACTTTGTAACCTGCCAGAATATACTATATATCATTTCTTCAGTGACTTTTTGCTTATTGTCAACCTACAGACAAAATAACATTATAAAATATAAATTTGAAATATGCTCTCTGTGTCTAATCCTCCTACTATCTATCTGTGATAAATTGACTCTTAGATCACTTGTAAGATAAATTGATTCCACTGGTAAATCTAAGTTGGGATGGTCTTTTAAAATGTGTTTAATTATAGGAGCCAGAGCTGTGGCACAGTGGAAGGGTGTTTGTTTGCCTTACACACAGCTGACCTAGGAAGGACCATGGTTCGATCCCCTGGTATCCCATATGGTCCCCCAAGCCAGGAGCGATTTCTGAGAGCAGAGCCACGAGTAACCCCTGTGCATCACTGGGCATGACCCAAAAAACCAAGGGGAAAAAAAGATGTGTTTAATTATAATAAAACCAAATAAGAAAGCAAGTACTCCAACAACCAACTAGGTAAACCAGCCAATTTTTCGGGGCCTTTGTATCTTTATATCAACGAAATTCTGGCTGTATAGGTGCACCCTGAAAGGACTGTGACCTTTGTTCAACTCCCCTTGAGAAAGAGCAATTTTTGATTGATGAACTCAGTGTGCACCACCAAGAGCCAACAGTCTTGAGTAAGTGGCAAGTGTGTGCCTCTTTCCTGAAGTAGTGAGTCGGCACACAGACAATGCAAAAAATATGAAGTGGATTAGATGGTTCAAGAGACCTTAGAAACTTTATAGAAAGAAAAAAGTTTTACAGGAGATATGAAACAATGATGAAGTCAGTATACTGTAAATTAGAGGTTCTGACTATAAAAATAAAATATGGTATTTGGAGAATAAGCTAATAATTGATTTTGGAAAGTTTCATTCTCAGATTCTTTCATGACTATTCTAAAGACTGAATCAACAAGAAATTCCAACATTTATCAAGTTACTTGTCAAATTAAAGCTCTTCTCTATACATTTATGCACAACTTGATTAGAGTTGTATGTATTTAAACACTTCCACATATGCAATATTAAAAATGTGAAAGGTACAATGATTTTTTTGCTTCAGATCTGGAGACAAATTACATGGAAAAGTTTGGCTAGAACTTGTTCAACAGTTTTTCCATTGTCTCCTTAGAGAAATTTATGCTTCTTTTACATCAGAAGCAGATTTCCTTTGAAATCTGGTTTAAAATAGGTATTAACACAGAAGTAATAAAATGTTCTTTGTTTACCTATATGTCAAAAGCCAATTCTCTTGTTTCCTGGCTTCTGAAATTATTTTCATAACAATTGCAATGCTGGAGTTTCTTGCAAAAGAGAAGTTAGGAAAAGAAACACATATCATGAACTTCAATAATTAAAATTTTTTTTCAGATTTCTAAACTTTTTCATTCATTTTCAGAAGAAACAAAGTTATCAACTAAATTTTGAAGGTTGACAAAAATAACATGATAGAACTGTTATTTGTAAATAAACTTAAGCCTCTGATCTAAATATCAATCAAACTTAAAAGTTGAAAAGAATATTTGAACAATATATCTCAGAGATAGAGTCCTACAATCTAATTTATTGAAATTAACATACTGAGGCTCTGACTCGGTTGTACAGTATTTTGCCTTGCAAGTGTAAGGTTCTGATTTTGATTCCTGGCGCCACTATAAAACTTTGTATCTAAATTTCTTTTACTAAATACATACATATAAGCACAATTTGTGTATGAAAAGCTCTACTCTAAAGAACAGTTAACCCAATTGCTCAATTTTTGCATAATTTTTTGCATAATACTTTCTCTTAAAATTTTGACCAGGACTCCAGATTGCTTCATGGATATTGAACAAAAATAAAAGAGAGAATCTGCATTATACCAATAATAATTATAGTAATTATAAAAATAATATAATAATTTAGTTATGACTCAGAAAACTATTTTATCTGAATATGACATTTTTATTCAACTCAATCACTCTTAGTGAAACAGAGATAATATGCCACAATGCCACCGAAGTGTCACTATTCCTCAGTCACAGCCCAGTGAACCCTTTCACTCCACTTCTCTGCAAAACCCCACATCCCCACCCCCACAATACTGTCTTCAAGAATCTAAATATTTGTTTTCATTGGATCTTTTCTGTTCAATTTTTAAAATTATGTATATAGATGACACATGAATGAGATCATTGGGTGTATATTTTCTGCTGAGTTATCTTGCTTAATATTGTCTCATAGTTCACTATTCATGTAGAAAAAGAGAATGTTTCTTTTTTGTCTTAAAACCAAAGAGTTTTAAATTGTGTATATATGTGAAACACATTTTTTCATCTACATATTGTTTTTTGGTACTTAGTTTGTTTTCAAATCTTGAACTTTGTGAACTGTAATGCAGTGAATTCTATGTACAATGTTTTTTTAATTAGTATTTTTGATTGTTTCAAATAAATACCTAGGAGTAAAATTAATGGTAGCCTATTATTTATTTTTAAATTTATACACCATGATTACAAAGTCGTTTGTGATTGATTTTCAGTCTTACAATGTACAACACCCTTCATCCAAAAATATTTTCCATCACCAGTGTACCCAGTTTCCCTCCCACTCTCCCCCTTCCCTATCTCTGAGGCAAGCATTCTGCTCCTCTCTCACTACCTCTATTCCTTTTTCCTTTTTATACATGGTGGTTTGCACTATTGTTAATGAAAGATACCACGCATATCACTTTATCTCCATTTAGTACCCAGTTATTGTCCCAAGTGATCAATTCCAACTAACATTGTCATAGTCGTCCCTTCTCTGCCCTAACTACACTTCCACTATTTGTAGCAAGCTTTCAACTATGGTCTGGTCATCCTGGCTCTCCTCTCTAAAATCTCTGGATATTATTACCAAACTATCTTTTATTTTTATTATATTCCATAAATAAGTGAGATTATTCTATGTCTATCCTCCCTAATACATACTCAACATAATACTCTTCTTATCCATTTACGTATCAGCAAATTTTATAGCTTCATTTCTGTGTAGTATTTTACAGTTTCTTTAGCCACTCATCTTTTCTAGGGCACGTACAATGTTTCCACAATCTGGCTATCATATATAGTTCTGTGATGAACATAGAAGTTTAGATGACATTTTTATTTTGTGTTTTTGTGTTCCTGGGTTATATCCCTATGAGTAGGCAACCAATTTTTAAAATAATCCTACTGTAAAATAAGCCATCTGTAACTTTCCTTTGAAGTAGTGTCTGTTAAGGTCTTACGCTATTGTTTGCAATAGTCTAAAGTCTAACACCCACCCTCCCATTTCTCGATAATTTCTTTGTTGTAGTAGAGTTTTGTATATTCCTTACTAAAATTCTGATGTATGCCATAAAAATAATTCTCCATTTCAGAGGAATCTCTTTATATTTTAGCATATTTTTCATGGTGGAAAAGCTTTTTAGAATGATACTGTCCCTTTAGTTTATTTTTACATTGGTTTTCTCTAACAATAAAATTAAATCTTGGAAGAAGCCAATAAAACCAATATATAGTTGATGATTTTATACATGTCTGATGTTTTGTCTGGTTTTTTTCAAGTGTATTTTATGGGGTTGGGTGTTCATGTAATCTTTAGATTGAATTACTTTTGGGCATGTGTGAAATAGTTCTTTAATTTTATTTTTTCATATGATAAGCTAGTCTTCTAGCATTATTTGTTGGAGAAATGCTCTTTACACCAATTTTATGCAAACTTTTTCTTGAAAATTAATTATTCACATATAAATGTGAAGACATCTCTGTTGTCTCAACTGTATTAAATGGGCTGATTATCTGCCCTATAAGGATTTGATTAATTTTGTTGTATAATGTAATTTAAAGTCAGAAAATTAAATATTAATCTTGTTTCCCCTTTTATTTAATTAATATGGTTACAAAGTTGTTCATAGTTGAGGTTTATTCTTATAAAGCACATCACCCCTTATCTGTGCACAATGTGACCAATGTTTCCAATTTCCCTCCCAAACTCTCCCAGAGTGCCTTTTGAGTCAGGCATTTTACTCCTCTGTCTCTCTCCGATTTATTTCCTTTTGGACATTGTGGTGTTAATGACGGGGTACCATCAAATCACTTTACTGTCTTCAGCATCCATTTCTTCCAGATGATCAGTTCCAACTCTCCCTGTCATAGTAGTTCTTTCTCTACCTTAATTGCTCTGCTCCAGTACAGTAACTGTGGTAAGCTTTCTACCATGGAATAGTCTTCCTGGGAGTTGTCTCTATTAGCTCTGGATAGTATCTCTATTCTATCTTTTATTTCTGTCTTTCTTTTCTTTTTTTTTTTTTTGGTTTTGGGGCCACATCTGGTGATGCTCAGTGGTTACTCCTGACTATGCACTCAGAAATCGTTCCTGGCTTGGGGGACCATATGGGATGCCAGGGGATGGAACCGCCATCTGTCCTAGGTTAGCATGCTCAAAGCAGATGCCTTACCACCACTTGTGCCACTGCTCATGGCCCTCTATCTTTTATTTCTTATATTATAAAATTTATATATTTAATGTCTTATTAATTTATATATTTGAATGCCTTATTCATTATATTAAATAAAATCTATTTTATTTCTTTTTTCTTTTTCTTTTTTTTTTTTTTTTTTGGTTTTTGGGCCACACCCGGCAGTGCTCAGGGGTTACTCCTGGCTGTCTGCTCAGAAATAGCTCCTGGCAGGCACGGGGGACCATATGGGACACCAGGATTCGAACCAACCACCTTTGGTCCTGAATTGGCTGCTTGCAAGGCAAACGCCACTGTGCTATCTCTCCGGGCCCTATTTTATTTCTTATATCAATGATGAGTGAGATTATTCTCTGTCTATATCCCTGGATGTGACTCATTTCATATCATAATACTCTCCATTCCATCCATATACAAAGAACATTTTATTATTTCACTTTTCCAAATAGCTGCACAGTTTTCCATTGTGTAGATGTTCCACAGTTTTGTTACCGATTCATCTGTTCTCAGACACTTGGTTTGTTTATATATTCTGGCTATTACAAATAGCCCTGCAATGAACATAGGAATGCATAGGGCTTTTCTGATTTGTGTCTTTGGGTTCCTAGAACTGGTATTGCTGGATTATATGGAAGGTCAATTTCTAGGTTTTTTTTGAGGAATATTCATATTGTTTTCCAAAAATTCTGAAATAGTAGGAATTCCCACCAGGAGTGAATGAGTATTCCTTTCTCCTTGTAGCTGTGCCAACAATGGCTGTGCTTGTCTTTTATGATGTGCCCCACACTCTGTAGTAGGTACTGAGTGAATAGTTTCTCCTATTTTATGAATAGTCTTTGTATCTTAGTTATCATTTTCTTTCAGTTACAGAAACCTCTCAGTTTAATATAGTCCCAATTGTTTATCTTTGCATCCTCTTGCTTGGACAGAGAGTTTCTTTCTTGAAGCAGCCTTTAGCTTCAATGCTGTGGCATGTTCTACCTACATATTTCCCTAAATACCTTATGGTTTCAGGTCTGATATCAAGGTCTTTAATCCATTTTTATTTGCCCTTTGTGTACAGCATTAAATAGATCTGTATTCACTGTTTTTGCTTGTTGATGACTTGTTTTCTTACCATCAATTGTTGAAGAGACTTTCCTTGATCCACTTTATAATTCTTGCCTCTTTACTAAAGATTAGTTGATTGTACAACTATGGGTTCATCTCAGAATATTTAAGACTATTCCATTGATCTCAGAGTCTGTCTTTATTCCTGTATTATGCTCTTTTAATGACAACTAAATTCTCGTGCAGTTTAAAGTTGATAAAGTGATGCCTCCCATCTTCTTTGTTTTTCTTTTGCCCAAAAATTGCTTTAGGCTATTCATGGAGGGTTAATTATCCCACATGTATTTCAATAATTTTTAAACAAATACCTTGAAAATTCTCATGATGTATATATATACTTAACTATAATATATACTAATAATTAATTAGTAACTAATAACTATTAACTAATATAGTTAATACTTAACTATTATATATATAATATACATACTTAACTATGATGGTTACAAATTTGTTCATGATTGTTTTGTTTTGTTTGTTTTTGCTTTTTGGGGCCAACCCTGTGACATTCAGGGATTACTCCTGGCTATGCACTCAGAAATTGCTTATGGCTTGGGAGACCATATGGAACACTGGGAGATCAAACTGGTCCATCTTAAGTTAGCACAAGCAAGGTAGAAGCCTTACCACTTGCACTGCTGTGCCAACCTCTAGTGTTCATCTTAAAATGTTATGTCATGGGTATTCTTTTTTTTTTTTTTTTTATAATATATATAATTTTTATTTTGATCATAGTGTCTTACATATTGTTGACAATAACATTTTAGGTACATATTTACATAAAATCAGGGGGGATTCCATCACCAATTTGTCCTCCCTACACCTCCGTTTTTTGTCCTACCTCCCATTTCCTCTTCCCTCGACCTCCATGGCGGCTAGAATATGTGGTCCCCCTCTGTATCCAACCCACTACTTAGTAGTCTTGCCCCTGTTTGGTCTTAATGCCTCCCTTATCTCCCCCTCTAATTGTAGGCAGGACTAGCTAATTCAAGTTGTATGATTTTGCCTGAAAAAGAGAAGATAAATAAACTGGGGTAAGAGTCTGATACTCCAAAAATGGATGGAATCCTTCTAGAGGCTCTCATCATCGATTGTGGGAGATGAAGGAGAAAAAGAAGTTGAAACACTCCACCAGTACCAAAAAAAAAAGAGTCAATTATCCAGTGGGGACTCCATCTATATCGGTAGCACCACACACACAAAAAAAAAAAAAAACAGATGAAAAACAAAGCAAAACAAAACAAAACAAAACAACCAAAAACCAACAAACAAGCCAAAAACACTCCATGGTCTTGAAATAAGAAACATGGCATAGCACGTAACGAAAGAAGAGAAAAGGAAGAGAGAAAAAAAAATAAGTATAATTGGGGGACCACGATTTCAGTAGTCACACCCAAACAGAGAAATCGACCAAAATAGATAGGTATATAAAAATAATAATAACAATAATAAATGAAGGAAAAATATATGTATATATGAAATAACCAAGGTTTTGTGGTTTTTGTATTTTTGTTTTTTTCCCCTCCTGCCCTGGCACAGTAAATATTGGGGTCATTCTAAAAGGAATTCACTTGGCCTAAGAAAATATGGGGGTTTCTCCGTCCTTGGAGTATACTGTCATGGGATCAGCTCTAGACTTTGCTCAGGGATCATTATTCTCCCGGTGGTGTTTTTTTTTTTTTTGTGTGTGGAAGACTTCTGCTCTGTCCAGGGTGATACAATCAGAGCTCTGTGTGTAGAGGTCTCCGTATCTGCACAGATCCTGAGGTGGGACTTATGATGAAGTCAGTCTTTGTGGTTCTAGAGGTTCTGTTGCCTCAGTGTCGTTTTAATACATCTTCTGTGGTTGGTGATCTTGGTCTTTGCACTGAACCTAGATGCTCCTAGGATAGCATCTTTCTTTGTGCTTCCAGAAGCCCCATTCTGTTGCAGTTGTCTCTGTCAGACCTTTGGGACTAGGGATCATGATTATTGTGCAAGTCATAGTGCAAACCCTGAACTAGGGCTTTTATATTGGGCCCAAGGTGTATACTGTCTGGTCGTGGTTCTAGTAGCCAGTCATCTGTAAGTCACGATCTTGGCTTTTGGGCCTACCGAATGGTGCCGCATCTTCTGGTTTTGTCTTGTCGTTAGCTGGTAAGGTATGCTAATCTGCTCTCAGGACAAGTTGTTCGCATTTTCCTCATTGTCAGGATATCATGTTAGAGCTGGCCCTTGTTGTTGACCCCGCAGTATTAAGGCTGGCTCAGATGGAGTTTGTTTCCTGTAGCTGTTGTGAAGAGCTGTGCCAATCCTTTGACTGGGATCCAGATTTCAAGGCTGGATGAATGGTATCTAATCACCTGAGGTCTAAGCTGATTCCACATGACATATTTTCAAGGTAGGAGATATCCCTGTATTGTAAACAACTATGAGTTCCTATCTCTAGTAGATAAGAGCTCTTTTTGTTTTATATATATATGTAGGATTTCCCCTTTATTTAGTGTGTCTTTGCAGGGGAAAGTGGTGCTACATTATATTGTCGGTGTAGCTGGGGGGTGGACAGAGGGTATAACAGACACAGGTCACATACCCAAAAATGATAAAAATAAAAATTAAAATTAAAATTAAAAAAAAAAAAAAAGAAGAAATAAATAAAAATGTATGTGCTCGCAAATGTATATGTAGACCAACATTTAAAAAAAATAAATAAATTTAAGAAAAGAAGAAAAATGAGTTCGCGAAGGTTTTAAAGGGCCAAAGTGGTGCAAAAGACTACCTTACATTTGGGGGAGAGCAGGTAACGAGGTGGTGTATTACAGGTCCTATGCCTATGTTGGAAGTACAGTTTTTCCCATTGTCTTTTGGGTTTTTGTTGTAATGTGTGGGTTCTCAGGCATCTTCCTATCCCACCCCCTGACCTTCTTCAGGTTGGTAAAAATTTGCGGCAGGGAGGTCTTGGAAGAGTTCTTGCATTGGGGATACTTTTGGACCTAGGTCCGGATTCAAGTAACAGTCCACATTAGGGGGAGTAGGGAGGGAGGGCCTCGCAGCATGAGTCCGCAGGGGAGTTGGCTGTCTTTTCTTGTCCGGGACGAGGTGTGGGTTTGACTGGGTGTCCCTTCTCTTGGGTGCTGGGTACTGGTTCGTTGGGGTAGGAGGTCGATCTTGTTGCCTAATAGATTAGGAACTGAGGGTGAAGTGTTTTAATATAGAGGGAGGTCTGGATGGGATTGAGGGGTGGAGGGATAGTTGGGTTTCCAGAGGGGGGAAAGGGTAAGGTGTATGGAAGGGGTAGGGAGGGAGAAAAGAGAAAAATACATTAGAAAGAAAGGGAGAAAAGAAAAGATAGAAAGTAAAGAAAAGAATAGAAGAGAAAAAAATCAAAAAGCAAGTGGTGAGAAGAGAGGAGAGAATAACAAGGGAATGCTAGTTCGCTTGAATGTGTTCAGTGAATAGAGTATGTAGTTTGAGTCTGTTCGTTGCTGTTACTGCTTTGGTGGTTTGACTGGTCACGTGCTTGAAACCCTAAAAGAAGGTAAACCTAGAGATAAAGTGTATGTTAAAGAGATTTCTCAAAAAAAAAAAATAAATAAATAAAAAAATAAAGAGTTTTCTCGGGGTCATCTCGTAGTGCAAACTAGGAATGGTATCCCGTGTGGTATCCCGAGCTGCCATCTTAGCTTGTCCGCCCTTTGTATCCAAGAACGCCTGTGGACAGAGAAGCTGAGAGGTTATTTTACATATAGTAAGATAGAGGCATTAATACGTAGTGTTATGGGATGTTTCCATTGGAGTCAGTGGTTTGCCTTGGTATTCTTTACCTGTGTTCCTGTATACGATCTCTACAGGACTATTATGAGTCCTTGTTGTAGAAGGTTGATTACGTACCTGTTCTCTCTATGCTGCTGTTCTGGTGTTGCTGTTTTCTTCGTGGTATAATGTGTAGTCGAAAGTTTGTGTTGTTAGTTTTTTCATGTGTTTTGGGCACTGTTCCCAGGTATATGTTGACTATTACAGTGTTTGGAGTTTCTATCCTGTTAGACCCTGTTATTTGATTGTTAAGTATTAGTTGTGATTAAGATGTATGTTCTGTGTGCTTCAGAATAGTGCTACCATTCTGTGTTTATCTTTTGTCTTCTGACTTACTTCGTTTAACATAACATGATCTAGGTCCATCCACGTTGCTGCAAAATCTGTGATTGTATCGTTTCTGACTGCCATGTAATATTCCATTGTGTATAGATACCACATCTTTATGATCCATTCATCTGTTGTTGGACATCGTGGTTGGTTCCAAGATTTGGCTATTATACTGAGTGCTGCGATAAATAGTGGGGTGCACACGTATTTTGGGATGAATGTTCTTCCACCTTGGGGGTATATACCTAGAAGTGCAATTGCTGGGTCAAAAGGGAGCTCAATTCTGAGTTCTTTGAGCACTCTCCAGACTGTTCTCCATAGATGTTGGACTAGGGGGCATTCCCACCAGCAGTGGATGAGGGTTCCCTTCATACCACATCCCCGCCAACAAAGATTGTTCTCAGTATTTTTGATGTGAGCCATCCTTACTGGTGTAAGGTGGTATCTCATTGTTGTCTTGATTTGGATCTCTCTGATGATGAGTGAAGGTGAGCATGTTTTCATGTGTTTGTTAGCCATCCTTCTGTCTTCCTCAGAGAAGTGTCTATTCATTTCTTCTCCCCACTTTTTAATGGCTTTGTTTGGTTTTGAGGGGCTCAGTTTTCTGAGTGCTTTGTAAGTTCTAGATATCAGTCCTTTATCTGATATGTCTAGTGAAAAGATTTTTTCCCATTCTGTTAACTGTCTTCTTGCATAAAGTAAGGTTTCTTTCGCCATGCAGAAGCTTTTTAGTTTGATGTAGTCCCATTTGTTTATGTTTGCTGCTAAGGTTCTTGCCATTGGTGTTCCATTCTCGAAGACCTTTTTGATATATAGGTCTTCAAGTGTTCTCCCTATTTTATTCTCAATAAATTTTATAGATTCGGGTCTGATTTCAAGGTCTTTGATCCATTTTGAGTTGACTTTTGTATAAGGAGTGAGGTATGGGTTGATTTTCACTTTCGTACATGTGGTTTTCCAGTTGTGCCAACACCATTTGTTGAATAAGCTTTCTTTGTTCCATTTCAGATTCTTGCCTCTTTTATCAAATATTAGTTGGCTGTATATCTGGGGGTTTATGTCTGGGAAATCTGTTCGAACCCACTGGTCTGAGGTCCTGTCTCTGTTCCAGTACCATGCTGTTTTGATTACTATGGCTTTATAGTATAGTTTCAAGTTAGGTAAGGAGATTCCACCCAGCTTCTTGTTTTTGAGTATGTGTTTGGCTATCCTGGCTCTTTTGTGGTTCCAGATGAATTTTGTGATTGATTGTTCTATTTCTTTAAAGAATTGTGTCTGGATTTGGATAGGGATTGCATTAAATCTATATAGAAGTTTGGGTAGGATAGTCATTTTGACTATGTTAATTCTACCTATCCATGAGCATGGGATGTTCTTCCATTTCTTTAGATCGTCTTCAATTTCTTTCTGAAGCGTTTTGAAGTTTCCCTGGTATAGGTCTTTCACTTCTCTTGTAAGGTTGATTCCTAGATACTTGATATTTTTTGATACTATCTTAAATGGGATTGTATTTTTAATCTCTCTCTCCTCAGCTTCATTGTTTGTATATAGAAACGCAACTGTCTTTTGTGTATTGACTTTGTATCCAGCCACTTTGCTGTATTGGTTGATTGTTTCTAGGAGTTTTACTGTGGACTCTTTAGGGTTTTCGATGTATATCATCATATCGTCGGCAAATAGAGATAGCTTGTGTTCCTCTTTCCCTATTTGAATTCCTTTGATTCCCTTCTCTTGTCGGATTGCTATTGCTAGGACTTCTAAGGTTATATTGAATAAGAGTGGAGAGAGTGGACAGCCTTGTCTAGTTCCTGAACTTAGTGGGAATGCTTCTAGTTTCTCGCCATTAAGTATAATGTTGGCTGTAGGCTTTTCATATATAGCTGTAACTATTTTGAGGAAAGTTCCTTCTAACCCTATTTTGCTGAGTGTCTTTAACATGAAAGGATGCTGGATTTTGTCAAACGCCTTCTCTGCATCGATTGATATGATCATGTGGTTTTTGTCTTTCATGTTGTTGATGTGGTGTATCAGATTGATTGATTTGCGTATGTTGAACCAACCTTGCATTCCTGGTATGAATCCTACTTGGTCGTGATGTATGATCTTTTTGATGAAGTGTTGGATTCGGTTTGCTAAGATTTTGTTAAGTATCTTTGCATCTATGTTCATTAGTGAGATTGGTCTGTAGTTTTCTTTTTTGGTGGTGTCTTTGCCTTCTTTGGGAATGAGTGTGATATTAGCCTCATAAAAGGAGTTGGGGAGGATTCCTGTTTTTTCTATGGTTTGGAAAAGCCTATGGAAAAGTGGTAGTAAGTCTTCTTGAAATGTTTGATAGAATTCACCTGTAAATCCATCTGGGCCTGGGCTTTTGTTCTTAGGGAGTTTTTTAATTACATCTTCAATTTCCTCTGAGGTGATTGGTCTGTTTAGTCTTTCTAGATCCTCCTTTTCCAGTCTTGGAATAGGGTGTTTGTCCAAGAATCTGTCGATTTCTACTGGGTTCTCTAACCTAGTTGAGTATAGTTGTTCATAATATGATCTCATGATGTGTTGTATTTCTTGGGGTTCTGTTGTAATCTCTCCCCTTTCATTTGTGATCCTACTGATTTGGGTGTTTTCCCTCTTTTTTTTGGTGAGTTTTGCCAATGGTTTGTCTATCTTGTTTATTTTTTCGAAAAAACCAACTCCTGGTCTCATTGATTTTTTGTATTGTTTTCTTGGTTTCGATGTTGTTTATTTCTGCTCTGGTTTTTATTATTTCTTGCCTTCTGGTTGTGGTTGGATTCCTCTGTTGCTGTTGTTCCAGTTCTTTGAGGTGATCTTTTAAACTGTTGGTTTTGTTGTTTTTCCTGTTTCTTGACATAGGCCTGTATTGCTATGAGTTTCCCCCTAATTACTGCTTTTGCTGTGTCCCATAAGTTTTGACATGTTGTCTCTTCATTGTCATTTGTCTCAAGGAATCTTTTTATTTCTTCCTTGAGTTGTTCTTTGATCCAGCTGTTGTTGAGCAGCATGTTGTTTAATCTCCAGGTATTAGTTTTTCTCCATTGCTTCTTCTTGACATCAATTTTAACCTCTGTTGCATAGTGATCTGAAAGGGTACTTCTTATGATCCTTACCTTTGTGGTCTTATATAGGTTGGCTTTGTATCCTAAGACATGATCTATTCTGGAGAAGGTTCCATGTGGGTTTGAGAAGAATGTGTATTCTGCTTTCTGGGGATGGAGGGCTCTATATAAATCTATTAGCCCTAAATCTTCTAATTTTTCATTTAGAGCTCTTATTTCTTTGCTATTTTTCTGTTTGGTGGTTCTGTCCAATGGTGATAGTGGAGTATTGAGGTCCCCTACTATTATCACATTTCCCTTCATGTGTTTCTCCAGGTTTGCTAGTAGTTGCCTCACATATTTTGCTGACTCTACATTAGGTGCATAGATATTGACCAGGGTTAGTGTTTCTTGATCTAATGTTCCCCTGATCAGTAAGTAGTGACCCTCTTTGTCTCTGATCACTTTCTTGAGGTTGAATACAATTTGGTCTGATATAAGAATGGCTGTCCCTGCTCTTTTTTGTTTTCCATTGGCCTGAATAATTACTTTCCATCCTTTTATTCTAAGCCTGTGCTTATCCTGTAACTGTAGGTGTGTTTCTTGCAGACAGCAGAAGTCCGGTTTATTTTTTCTAACCCAGTTCTCTACTATGTGTCTTTTAATTGGAGAGTTCAGTCCATTCACATTTAGGGAAATTATTGATAGAGAGGACTGTTGTGCCGTTGTATTGTGTGGAGTGGTTGTTGTTACAATCGGGGGTTTGGATTATGTAATTCATCTCTGAGTAAGTTGTTTAGGATCGGCTTGGTTTGCACAAATAGTTCAAGTTCGTTCATGTTTGAGAATGTTTTTATTCTGCCCTCCCATATGAATGATAGTTTTGCTGGGTATTGTACCCTGGGTTGGAAATTTCTTTCATTCAGTCGTGTAAATATGTCATTCCACTGTCTTCTTGCTTGAATTATTTCAAATGGGAGATCCGGTTTGATTCTTATGTCCTTTCCTTTGTACTTGAGGTTTTTTTTCTCCCTTATTGCTTTCAGGAGTTCCTCTTTCTCTTTGTTTTTTGCCATTTGGATTATTATGTGTCTTGGTGTTGGCTTATTAGGGTCTATTTTATTAGGAACCCTCTTGATTTCCTGGATTTGTCCTGAAGTGTCTTTCCAGAGTGTGGGGAAGTTCTCTGTTATTATCTCCCTGACTACCTGTTCTTCCCCCTTCCCTATTTCCTCCCCTTCTGGTATACCCACAATTCTTAGATTGTTCCTTTTGTCTTTTTTCATTAGATATTGGATTTTTCCTTCCAGTGCTTTGCCTTTTATTTCTTTGTTGGTTTCTTGATCTTTTTTTGATTGTAGTTTTCCTTCGAGTTCTTCGATGTGCTTCTCCAACTCTGTGTTTCTGCTCGTAAGGCTTGTTACTTTGTCTCTTAAGTCCTTCACTTCTTTTTGTATGGAATCTCTCATGTTCTTTGACATTTCTTCTTTAATTTGGCTGATTCGTTCTTCCATGGTTTTCTTATATTCGGTAGCTAGGGTTTCTTTCATTACTGTTAGTAATTCCTGCATTTCCTTCCTCATTACCGTTTTTAAGTCTTCTTCCCCTGGATCTGTGCGATTTGGTGGACTTGGGAACTTGCTAGGATTTGTCATGGTGTCTCCAGTTATTAGGGATTTCCTTGATTTGCGCATGGTTCTTTGTATTTAATGGTGTGTTTTGGAGTGCTGTGGCTTCTTTTTTTGGCCTGCTTGTTCCCCTTCCTGAAGGTGGTTCTAGAGGGGCCTGTTGGGTGAGCTTGTTGAACCTAGCTCTTTCTCCTCCCCTTTGCTGCCTAGGGGTCAGCCTTCCCTGTGGGTCCTGTCCCTTTTCTGCTCCTTAGTTCTGTCAGCGGTGCAGTTCCGCTCCTGGCCACAATGTTTGCTGGCGCTGTTGAGCCTAGTTCTCTGTCCCCCCCTCTCTCCGAGAGTCAATGGAGCTCTGTCCCCTCCAAGCCTCCGTTGAAGGAGTTCCTTCCGCCCAACCCAGAGCTCTCGTCCTTGGGGAGTCCCTGGTCCACTCCAGGGCCCTAGGGGATGGACTGTTCTAGGTCACCTGAGGGGCCAGACGACTGGCCCTATCTCCCTTGTCTATTCGGGTTGTTCAAGTTGCCCTTCCAGGTGCCCACCCAGAGGAAGGGCTTCCCTCAAGCCACTCTCCTCAGCGCTTGTGGTTCCTGGGGAAGGGGCTTGGCCTGGCAGCAGCGGGGAACAGGCCTTACAAGGCCGTTTCCGTGCCTCCCGGGGTCGCAGGGAAGGGGCTCGGCCTGGCAGACGAGGGGGACCGGGCCTTACCTGGCCGATCCCGCGCCTCCCGGGTTCGCAGGGGAAGGGGCTCGGCCTGGCAGCCGCGGGGGAACGGACCTTACAAGGCCGTTTCCGCGCCTCCCGGGGTCGCAGGGAAGGGGCTCGGCCTGGCAGACGAGGGGGACCGGGCCTTACCTGGCCGATCCCGCGCCTCCCGGGTTCGCAGGGGAAGGGGCTCGGCCTGGCAGCCGCGGGGGACCGGGCCTTACCTGGCCGATTCCGCGCCTCCCGGGTTCGCAGGGGAAGGGGCTCGGCCTGGCAGCCGCGGGGGAACGGACCTTACAAGGCCGTTTCCGCGCCTCCCGGGTTCGCAGGGAAGGGGCTAGGCCTGGCAGCCGCGGGGGACCGGGCCTTACCTGGCCGATTCCGCGCCTCCCGGGTTCGCAGGGGAAGGGGCTCGGCCTCATGGGTATTCTTATAAGGATTGCATTAAATCTGTTCAGTGCTTAGGAAAATATTGCCATTTTAATTATGGTAATTCTCCCAACCATGAGCAGCGTATAATTTTCCATTTCCTTGTGTCCTCATTTATTTCTTCAAGCAGTGTTTGTTGGTTTTGTATAGGTTGAGGTTTCATATAGATCTTTAGATAAGTTGATTCCAGGTATTTGATTTCTGAGGCACAAGTGTGAATTATAATATTATTTAATACCTTTTTCATTAATTGAATATAGAACAGCCATGTTTTAATATTAATTTTGTAGGTTGTCACTTTACTATATAATTCTATTATTTATAGAAGCTTTTTCTAGTATCTAGGATTTCCTAAAATAGTATAATATTCCTCAAACAGTGCAATTCCTCAAACAGTGCAAGCTTGAATTTTCTTTCTTATCTGGATATCTGGATATCCTTGATATCTTTTGCTTGACCGAAAAATACTTTCAGTACTATATTTACTAAAAGTGGTAAGAGGGGGCAAAAATAGTCTTGTGCCAAATTTTAGAAGAAAGGCTTTTAATTTTTACTCAGTGAGTATAATGTTTACAATGGATTTGTGGAAATAACTTTAATTATATTGAGGAAAGTTCCTTCAATTCCCACCTTGTTGAAAATTTTTTTCATAAAAGGTGCAAGAACTTGTCAAATGCTTTATCTGAATCTATTGATATGTTAATAAGATTGTGTTTTTTCTTTTATCTTATGGTGTATTATATTGACATGTATTTTTTAAAGCATCCTTACATCTCTGATATAAATCCATTATTCATTTGTTTTACCTTCTTGAGAAGTTGTTATATTTTTTGCGGTATTTTGTTGAGTATCTTTGCTTCTGTGTTCATCAAGGTTATTAACATGTAATTATTTGTTTCTGTGGTGTCTCTTTTTGGTATCAGGGTGCTGTTAGCTTCCTAAATTATTTGGGAGATTTTCTATTTCTTCAATTTCATGGAAGAACCTGATTGGCATTAGGTTCCATTTAATAGTTTAAAAGAATTATCCAGTGAATCTATCTGAGCCTGAGCTTTTGTTTTTGGAAAGCCTTTTAATTATCATTTCCATTTTTTCAATCGTGATGGGTTTGTGTGGGTATTCCAGATCATCTTGGATCCACAACGGTTGGAGTTCAAAAATTTATACATGTCTTCCAGGTTTTCCTGTTTTGTGGTTTAAAAATTCACCATTTAATCTTTGACTACCCTTTAAATTTCTAGAGTGTCTATAGTGATACCCCATTTCATTTATGAGTCTGTCTATTAAGTTTCCTATCTCTTTTTTTTGTGAGTTTTTATAATGGTTTATTGATTGTTTTTCTTTTTTTTCCCCAAAGAACCAACTCTTGCTTTCATTGATATTATGGCTTGTTTTATTATTTATTTATTTATTTATTTATTTATTTATTTTGGTGTGTGTGTGTCCAGTTCATTATTTTCACTTCTAAGTTTTATCATTTCCTTCCACCAGTCTACTTTTGGCTCATTTTTTGGATCATTTTCTAGTTTCATAAGATGTTCCATTAAGTTTTTTATGTATGTATTTTCTACCTTCCTAATGTGACTTTTGCAAAGTATAAATTTTCCTCTTAATATCACTTTTTCTGTGTCCCACAGTTCCGATAACTTGTGTCTTCATTTTCATTTGTTTCCAGGAATCTTTTGATTTCCTGACCTATTGGTTATTCAGTAGTGAGCTTTTTAATTTCCAGGTTTTTAAGTTATTTCTTTGTTTCTATTGTAATTCACTTTCAGTTTCAGTACAGCATGGTCTGAGATTCAATTTCTGCCCTCCTGATTTTATGGCAGTATGGCCCAGCATGTCGTCTATTTTGGAGAATATCCCATGTACACTGGAGAACAATGTGTATTCACCTATATGGGGACTAAGAGCTTTATATTATGTTTACTAAGCCATTATTTTCAATTTCTTCCTTCAATACCAATATGTCCTTATTAGTGTTAGCCTGGTTCTTCTATCAAGAGGTAGCATAGCAGTGTTGCATTCTCCCACTACAATTGTGTTCCTATTAAAGTGTTTCATCAAGTTTATTAACATTTTTTTATGTATTTTTTGACCTCTCATTGGGTACATACATGTTTAGGAGTGTAATTTCTTCCTTACATACACATCCCTTAATTATTACAAAATGACTCTTTCTGTCTCTAATAACCTTTTTGAACCTGTGTCTTCTGATATACATATGGCAACTACAGCCTTTTTAAGGAAGTTGTTTGATTTAAGGACTGCATTTCAACTTTTGACTTCGGGTCTGTTTGCTCTGAATATTAAAATGTGCTTCAGCCAAAACAAAGTTGTATTAAATTTTTTATACTTTTTGCCTTCATGTGTCTCTTAACTGGTACATTTAGTCCATTAATGTAGAGAGAAATTCATATTATGAAATGTTGTGCCATCTTTTTGTAGAAGTTAGGTTTGTTTGTGGGGTCTATCTTGTCTAAATCACTTTAGTTATTCATTTAAGTTTGGTTTTGACTCTATAAAGTACCTGAGTTATTTATTCATGAACGTGTTATCCTTCCTTCACATCTCAATGAAAGTATTGCTGAGCAAAGTATTCATGGTGAGGCATTTATTTCATTGGATTTTTTCACTATATTTTTCACTATTACCTTTGGGCATGAATTGCTTGTGATAAATTTGCAGTAAATCTAAAGAATGCTCCTTTTTAAGGTAATTACCTCTTTGATCTTTCTGCACTCAGTATCCTATCTGTAGTTTTCATTATTGAGACTTGGATGTGCCTTCGGGTAATTTGGTTTGGTTCTATTTTAGCCAATACTCTTTGATAATCTTCAATATGTGGGTTCATGTACACTCTAGCTCTGGGAACTTCTTAGCAAGATGTCTTTGTTGCTTCTTCACAGGAGTTTTTTTCCTGTTTCCCTGGGACCTCTATGATTCTTGTTATTTCTGTTGAATTTGTCCCAAAAGTCTATTGTTGTCTGTTTGCTTTAATTGAGGATTCTTTCCATCTTTGTTCAATTATTTTAAAGCTCTTTTCCAACTTCTTCTGTTGTATGGAGGCGATATGCATCATCTTCCAGCTCACTAATTCTGTCAATAGCAGTTGCTACTCTGCTACTAAAACTTCTCAGTAATTTTTTTTTCATTTTAGCTACCATGTTTTTCTTACTGTTTTTACTGTTTGAAGTTTTCTCATTTCTATTCTCATATCGTCTTGAAAATTTTGGGTTGTTATTTTATGACTTTTTAGAGTTGTTTGATCATCCTTCACATATATTTCTCTAAAGTCCTTTTCAGAGAGGCTATGTAGGTGGCTGATATTAGTTGGTGACTAATGTCAGAACTACCATCTTTGTTTATTGAATGTGGTGGGGTTTTGCAGTATTGTTTTCCCATTGTGATCTTGGCAGTGTGGTGATATTTTGTCTTTGCAGTAGTGAGATTCCTTGGCTAGAAGAAATGTGTGGTTATGGAGCAAAGCATGGTTTAAAATTCAATTCAGGCCCAAAGACTTGCAATGGAATATGGATCAAAGTCAGGCAAAAGGATGCACAGCAGTAGAGAAGCCCTCGTTCTCACTGTGACTCTTGCCCATCTTGTAGAGACCTTCTCACAGCCATGCCCTCAATTCCAGAATGACCAGATCACATTAATGTCCCACCTACTTGTTTAGCTTTGCCTGTGCTGCACTCTGCTCTAATGTTGGTATCCTGCATTAGAAGGAAATGCCAACTTTATTTTTCTTAAGATTACCAAAATATTTTATCTCATTTTTAATTTAAACTAGTTAAAGTACTTTTTTAAAAAATATTTTTAATTGACTCATCATGAGATAATTTTCAGTCATACTATATCCCAACACTCAAATGAGTGCACATTTTCTGCCACAAACTTCCCCAGTTTGGTGAAAGTATTTTATATTGGAGGTATTTTTCATAATGATTTTGATATCTGATTCTTTTCCTTGTGGTCTATGAAGATTTAGTAGAAAAATCTGCTGTGAGTTTTAGTGGGTTCCCTTACAAGTCACTTTACTTTTTCTTGATGCTTTTAGGATTATTTAACTTTTGATTAGAGTATGCTTTGGTGTGAATATGTTTAACTTATTTAATTTGAAAGAAAGCTTATAGTCTTCCTGTATTGGATATTATTTCTCACTCTCAGTTTTAACTCAATTTAAAATTTGCCTCTTTTCTTGTTTTCTTTCTGCAAACTCTCAGCTTGCAAATTTCAGTTTTGTTCATATTGAGTCATAAATATTTTATTCTAATTTCATTAAATTATTTTTTCTGAGCTTTTATTCCTTATTTTGAACCACACCAGTTGTGCTCAGGTACTACCCTTGGCTCAGTGCTTGAAAGTGCCCCGATGGGCTTTTTTTTTTTTCTGTGATGGTTTCATCTATCTTACATCTTTTTTAAAAATAATTTATCTATTTAAGTATCATGGTTACAAAAATGTTCATAGTTGGTTTTCAGCCATCAAATGTCCACCATCTGTCTTATGTCTGTTATCTCAATGACTCCATTTTTGATTTACACATTATGCTGTTGAGTCACAATGCTGTGTGTGTGTGTGTGTGTTTTACTATTGTATGCTTTAATTCAATTATTAAGGGGGTTTCCAAGTCCGTGTTTAGGAGGCCTGAGGGGCCCTCTTAGTGATTCTTGGCCACATTTTAGGACCTAAACATATGCTGTTGTTCAGATCCTGAGATACCAGTGATTGTGCAGGTCATCATAGTAGTATTCAGGGTCTTCCAGGATCACACCTGGAAATGCTCAGAGCAAGGACAGAACCTGTAATGAATCATGGTATACTTGGGTCTGTCCTGGGATAGAACCAGGATCAGTCAGATACAAGCAATGAGCCTTCACCATGGCTCCAATTCAATGTTCCTTTATTTGATTTTTTTCCTGCTATTGAGGATTAAACAAACTCAAGGCTTCTCACATGCAAAGTAAATGTGCTGTACTGCTGAGCTATTGTTCCAACCTCTAATTCAGAGATTTTTGTTTAATTTTTTTCAAAGGCTTTTTACACCTTTATTGAAATTCTTTCAAGTTTCTCATTTCAGTGAGTAACATTAGGATACTCATTTAGAGGTATTAATTAGAAAAATCTGACATGCATGAAGATTTGTCCTAGGTTCTTTTTATTCTTTAAGCACTGATGAAATTTGTTTCTTCATATTGCCTGATGCTGTGGTAGAGTGAAAAGTAATGGCTTGTGTTTCAGCACTCAGTCAGACCTTCGTGTAGATGCCCAAAAGTGGAATCATATAGTGGCACAAGTATAAATTTAATGAGGATTCTCTGTACTGCAAAACATCCAGTGCTGTTGGAAAGGTTGACTAGTTCAAGATTTTTTATTTATAATAATATAGGTGCACTAGGTTCAAAATAGATAAGCATTGGAAAAACTATTTCTGAACATGCAAACCTGCAAACACATCTTTTTTAATTAAAAGTTCTGATATTGAGGAATGCATGACTGATATTACTGAGAAGCTATTTTATGCTTTGGGCCGCATGAAACTGCTATTTTGAATGGAGGGGTCCCAAACAGTTCTCATGGAGGTCAAAGTCACTCTTAACAAACTTTACTACTAGTGATGGTAATTGGGCAGCAGAAACCTCCATTTAGAGGTTAAGGGGTGGCAGTTTATCATTCTCTTTACTCCTAGACAGAAATCAGGATATATAGACACAAGCTGCAAATATCTCTGGCAACCACAATAGGAAGATAAGTATTTCTGCTAGCCCCTCTGCAGGGTGTCTCCACAGGTTTTGTTTCAATGAGACAAGACCCAGATGTTGAACAAAATACATATGAAAGGGATGCAAGCTGAGTGCCAAGAGAGAAGTGCATATCAACAATCTTTCTTTATTTCCCTTGTTTTGTTTTGTTTTGAAGGACAACTCCTGCTGATGCTTAGGAGTTACCTCTGGATGTTTACATAGGGTTTACTATTAGCAGGACTGAGGAGATCAAACGGGTCCTGGAGATTGACCATGTGTCTATTTTATGTCACACATAGTTTTGCCCCCAGCTCAGACTTCAATCACTATAAGGAAACAAGGGGAAGACTGGCTACAGTTGAGTCTTAAGTAGATGGACTATGAATATATTATCTGCTTAGGAAAGCAGCCAGGATAGTAAGCATCTTTTAAGTAGTAACTTATATTTTCATAGTGCCACCTAACTCAATGAATATTCAATATTATGGAGATGCCTAAATATATACTTTTATTTGCACTGAGAATATTTGTAATATATGAAATGTTGGCTACATCTGGAGGTGCTCAAGACTTACTTCTGGTTCTGCATCCACATCACTCTTACTCCTGACAGTTCTTAGGGTTTGGAACTGGGAGTACTGTAAACACTGCATTGTCTGGGTTAACTTGTTTCTTATTTTAATTAATAAATGTAAGTGAGATTATATAGTATTTGTCTCCCTGGCATTTACTACAGTATAGTGGAGCTAACTTTTAGCAATATGTTGCAAATGGCAAGCTTTCCTTTTTAATGGTGACATAATACTCCATGTTATATATACCAAACTTTATTTATTTATCTAGAGCATTATATAATTGTTTTAGTTTAGTTGGAAATGATCACAAGAACTGAGTGCTGAAAGGAGATAAAGTAATAAGCATGGTACACCTTCATTAATAGTGAAAATTACAGTGTCTAAACAGAAAAAAAATACAAAGGAAAGAGATAGATTATGTCATGAGTTTTTTTTTTTTTTGTGCCATCTTTTTTTGTAAAAGTTTGCTGTGTTTATAAGGTCTGTATGCCTAAAAGTATACCCATTAGTTGTTATTTTAAGATTGGCTTTGAGTCTTTAAAGTTCATGAGCTGTTGTTTATCCATGAAGCAGTGTATTCCCTTTCAAAACTAAATGAAAATCTGACTGGATAAAGTATGCTAGGCAAGGGATTTATTTCATTGAGTTTTTTTCACTACATCCCACCACCGTCCTTGGGCTTTGAGGGTTGCTTGTGATAAATCTGCTGTATATCTCAGGGATACTTCTTGTATGTAATTTCCCTTTTTGACTGGCTGATTTCATTATTTTATCCTTTGGTTTTTTTTTTTTTTATCATCGTGACTAGGATGTGTCTTGGGTTTCTTTTCTGTGGGTCCCTTTGAGCTGGTACACTTTGGGCATCTAGGATAAGGGTACAAACACTGTTCAGTTCTGGCAACTTCTCAGCAATGATGTCTTTGTTTCATCTTCATGGAGACTTTCTTCCTAGATTTCTGAGATTGATTCTTTTGTTGTTCCTGTTTTGTGCCAAAGGTCAATTTTTGTCTGTTTGCTTATTTTGAAGTTTTTCTCCATCTTCTGGAGATGGAGAAAATCTTAAATCATTTGATTTAAGACTCTTTTCTTCTTCTTCTTCTTCTTCTTCTTCTTCTTCTTCTTCTTCTTCTTCTTCTTCTTCTTCTTCTTCTTCTTCTTAAATTTTTATTGTGATTGAAGTGCATTACACAGAATTATATACAGAACATGGTGACAGACATTTTTTCATTTCTTTCTATTGTATGGAAGTTGTTATGCAGCTCATCTTCCATCTCACTGATTCTTTCCTTAACAGCTGTTACTCTGCTGGTGAAGATATCTAGTGAGCTTTTCATTTTGCCTACCAAGATTTTCAGACCTGTTGTTTCTGTTTGAAGTTTTCTCATTTCTTCTTTCATATCCTCTTTAGTTTTATTTGCTGTTTATTTGGTTTGTTCCATGGTTTCTTTGAGTGGTTTGAATAACCTCCAGGTTATTTCTCAAGTCTTTATACAAAAGGCTGAATAGGTGGCTGAAATTGGTTAGGGTTAGGGTTAGGGTTATGTATTTATGTATTTAATTACTCAGACATATGTATTTATTTACTGTGATGTGCTTTGTGTCATCCTCTCATTGAGACCTTTGCAGTATGCAGTGATTTTTACATGTTGTTGGTAGAATTTATTGCCTATGAGCCAATGCTAAAAAGCAAATGTGAGACTAAGAAGCAAATTGCTTGTTTGATTTTTGCCCCATTTTATTTTATTTTATTTTTCTTTCCTTCAAACAGAACCACATAATTTGAACTATCTTGTTCTGCTTCACAAACTGAGGGGGGAAATAATGGAGGGTACCAAGACCAGACAGTCATATGAATGTTAAGTAGAAATAAAAAAATGATCAGACTTAAACATCAAATCCTAAGCCAACAACAGAATCGACACCCAACCTACAACATGCTAGACACAGAGGGGACCACTTATATTAGCAACTCGGGGCATAAAGGAGGTGGATATGGGATGCATGCTGGGAACAGGGGTGGAGGAAGGACAACACTGGTGGTGGAAATGTCTCTGATTTAATGTCATTATGTACCTAAAAAATTACTGTGAAAGATTTGTAATCCACTTTGGTTAAATACAAATTTAAAAAATTATTCACACGAAACTACGCCGCCCAATGGGGCCCAACTGGGAAACATTGTGAGTGCTGCCTGTGTGTGTCTGTCTACTGACCTGTTGCGTGAAACACTTGGGAGTGGGCCGAAAAGAGGCTCCAGAAAACTCGCTCTCCTAGAGGCCCATTTTAGGGCAGGAACGCCAAGGAACTGCTCCATAACATGAAAACCGACAATAAGCAGTACTATGCAGAAGCCAGGTCCCCTGTTTGTGATGTCAGGCTGGGAAAATCTATGAAACTAAGCCTGCCCAGTGGGGCCCACTGTGAAAAATTGTGAGTAATGCCAGTGTGTGTCTGTCTACTGTCCTGTCGCGTGAACCTCTTGGGAGTGGGCCTAAAAGAGGCTCCAGAAGAGTACAGCCTCTCTGCTTCACTACGTGGCAAGGCCCTCTTTCTAAGGAAAGAACGCCATCACAACAAGAAGAAAAAAAATCACACTAAGAACTGTACTGGATCACTGAAGCCCAGCATTTCACTCTGGACTATCCTCTGCTGCATGCTCGGGCCTAAGATTTGATCCTGTGTGAGGATTCATCCACAGAGGACTCCCCTGCTTTGGAGGCAAGTCGACCCATCCAGAAAGGGCGGAGCCAAAGGAGTGTAGTTGCCTACATCATTTAGCCAATGAATACCACCACAACATGTAGAAAAACCCACAATACAAGCATGACAATGGGGAAAAACGCAGGCTGGCATCAGACATAGAGAATAAAGATGACAATTCTGATGACCAGATAATGACCAACCAACTAATCAACCACTGAGATAAGAACTTCAGACAAGCAATATGGATGATGCTCAAAGAACTCAAAGAAACCATGAATCAAGTTGAACAGAGAGTAGAAAAATTAGTCAAAGAATGGGAACAGATGAAAATAGAAGTCTATAATAAGCTCAACAGAAACAACTTAAGAACAATTGGAGTCCAAGAGACCCAGGAAAAAAATTTCGAGGAAGAATCAATGGTCAAGAACATCATTAAAGAGAAACTCCCAGAGCTAAAGAATATATGTGATCAAATCCTGCATGCTCGAAGAGTACCAACCAAAAGAGACCCAAGAAAAACCACCCCAAGACACATCCTAGTCACAATGACAAATCCCACAGATAGAGACAGAATTCTGAAAACTGCAAGATCAAAAGGGGAAATTACATTCAAGCAAGCATCCTTGAGATTTACAGCAGACCTGTCACCAGAAACACTCAAAGCCAGAAAGCAGTGGTGGGATATTGTGACAAGACTGAATGAAATGAATGCTTCATCTAGAATACTGTACCCAGCAAAACTCACTTTTCGGTTTGACGGAAGAATACATGGTTTCACAGACAAAAAACAGCTCAGAAACTTTACAGACTCAAAACCAGTCTTAAGAGAAAAACTGAAAGACCTAATTTAAGACAAGACTGACCAAAACACACGCCAAATTTCGATAGAAAGATGGCATTAAATCCCAGGACAATACTTTCTCTCAATGTCAATGGACTAAATGCACCAGTTAAGAGACACAGAGTGGCTAAATGGATCAAAAAACTCAATCCAACCTTCTGCTGCCTACAAGAGACACAACTGAATAGTCAGAACAAACATAGACTCAAAATAAAAGTCTGAGAAAAGTTATCCAAGCAAACAACACCCATAAAAAAGCTGGAGTGGCCATACTAATATCAGATAATGCAAACTTTATACTCAGGAAGGTTGTAAGGGACAAAGATGGACATTTTATATTAATCAAGGGGTATGTAGAGCAGGAAGAAATAACTCTCCTATACATATATGCACCGAATGAAGGGCCAGCAAATTATATAATACAATTGTTGACAAATCTGAAAAACAATATCAATAACAAAACAATAATTGTGGGGGACCACAACATGGATTTGTCAACACTGGATAGGTCAAAAAGACTGAAACCCGACAAGTATATACTAGACCTGAAAAGAGAAATGGAAGAAAGAGGCCTAGTGGATATATACAGGACACTCCTTCCCCAGAAACCAGGATACACATTCTTCTCCAATGTACATGGGACATTCTCTAGGATAGACTACATGCTGACACATAAAACATACCTCCATAATATCAGGAGGATAGAAATTTTGCAGGCTACATTTGCTGACCACAAGGCTCTGAAATAATTTGTGAATTCCAAAGGGACACAGAAGAAAAACTTTAACACCTTGAAGTTAAACAGCCTCATACTGAATAACCAGTGGGTCTGAGATGAAATCAAGGAGGAAATCAAAAGGTTCCTGGAAACAAATGACAGTAAAAACACAAACTATCAGAACTTATGGGACAAAGCAAAAGCAGTACTGAGAGCAAAATTTATAGCTTTGCAAGCACACATCAGGAAGGAAGAAGGGGTTTACCTGAGTAGCTTAATGACACAGCTAATAGAACTAGAAAGTGCTCAACAGAAGAAGCAAAAAATAGGGAGACAGAAGGAAATAACAAAGCTGAGAGAAGAAATCCATGAAGTGGAAACCCAAAAAACAATCCGAAAGATCAATGAAAGCAGAAGTTGGTTCTTTGAAAAAATAAACAAGATTGATAGACCACTGGCAAAACTAACAGAGAGAGAGAGAGAGAGAGAGAGAGAGAGAGAGAGAGAGAGAGAGAGAGAGAGAGAGAAACATGATAACTCGTATTAGGAATGAAAAAGGAGAGATCACTATTGATATGGCAGAGATTCAAAAGGTAATCAGAAACTACTTTGAGAAATTCTACGCCACTAAAAATGAGAACCTGGAAGAAATGGATAAATTCTTGGACTCTTATAATCTTCCACGGTTGAAGGAAGAGGATGTAGCATATCTAAACAGCCCCATTATTACTGATGAAAGTAATACAGTAATCAAATGTCTGCCCAAAAACAAAAGCCCAGGCCCAGATGGATTCACTAATGAATTCTTTCAAACTTTCCAAGAGGAACTACTACCAATCCTGGCAAGACTCTTTCATGAAATTGAACAAACGGAAATTCTTCCAAATAGCTTTTATGAAGCGAACATCACCTTGATACCTAAACCAGACAGAGATGCTACAAAAAAAAAAAAAGAAAATTACAGACCAATATTGCTAATGAATACAGATGGAAAGATCCTCAACAAAATCCTGGCAAATAGGATTCAATGCCGCATTAAGAAGATTATCTACTACAATCAAGTAGGTTTCATCCCAGGAATGCAAGGATGGTTTAACATCCATATATCTATCAACTAATACACAACATCAACAACAAGAAAAATAAAAACCACATGATCATATCAATAGTTGCATTAAATGCATTTGATAAGGTCCAACACCCATTCTTGATCAAAATTCTCAGCAAGTTCGGAATGGAAGGAATCTTTCTCAATATAGTTAAGGCCATCTACAACAAGCCAGTGGCAAATATTATCCTCAATGTAGAAAAACTAAAAGCCTTCCCTCTAAATTCTAGCACAAGACAAGGCTTTCCTCTCTCACCACTCCTATTCAACATAGCACTGGAAGTACTCAATATAGCGATTAGGCAAGAAAAAGATATCAAGCTCTCACTGTTTGCAGATGACATGATACTCTACTTAGAAAATTGTAAAGACTCAACCAAAAAGCTTCTAGAAACAATAGACTCATATAGCAAGGTGGCAGGCTACAAAATTAACACAAAAAAAATCAAAGGCCTTTCTATACATCAATAGTAGTAAGGAAGAAATGGACATTAAGAAAACAACCCATTCAATAGTGCCACACAAACTCAAATATCTTGGAATCAACTTGACTAAAAATGTGAAGGACCTATACAAAAAAAACTTAAAACTCTGCTCCAAGAAATAAGAGAGGACACGTGAAAATGGAAATGCATACCCTGCTCGTGGATTGGCAGGATTAACATCATCAAAATCGCAATACTCCCCAAGGCATTATACAGATTTAATGTGATCCCTCTAAAGATACCCATGACATTCTTCAAAGAAGTGGATCAGGCACTTTTGAAAATTGTTTGGAACAATAAACACCCTAGAATAGCTAAAGCAATCATTGGGAAAAAGAATATGGGAGGAATTACTATCCCCAACTTTAAACTTTACTACAAATTTGTAGTTATCAAAACAGCATGGTATTGGAATAAGGACAGGCCCTCAGATCAGTGGAATAGGCTTGAATACTCAGAAAATGTTCCCCAGACATACAGTCACCTAACTTTTTTTATAAAGGTTCAGGAAATCCTAAATGGAGCAAGAAAAGTCTCTTCAACAAGTGGTGTTGGCATAACTGGCTAGCCACTTGCAAAAAATTGAACTTAGACCCCCCAGCTAACATCATGTACGAAGGTAAAATCCAAATGGATTAAAGACCTCAATATCAGACCCGAAACCATAAGATATATAGAACAACACATAGGCAAAACACTCCAGGACATTGAGACTACAGGCATCTTCAAGAAGGAAACTGCACTTTCCAAGCAAGTGAAAGCAGAGATTAACAGATGGGAATATATTAAGCTGAGAAGCTTCTGCACCTCAAAGAAAATAGCACCCAGGATACAAGAGCCACCCACTGAGTGGGAGAAACTATTCAGCCAATACCCATCAGACAAGGGGCTAATCTCCAAAATATACAAGGCACTGACAGAACTTTACAAGAAAAAAACATCTAATCTTATCAAAAAATGGGGAGAAGAAATAGACAAACACTTTGACAAAGAAGGAAAAACAAATGGCCAAAAGACACATGAAAAAATGCTCCACATCACTAATCATCAGGGAGATGCAAATCAAAACAACTATGAGGTACCACCTCACACCACAAAGAATGGCACACATCACACAAAGAATGAGAACAAGCAGTGTCGGTGGGGATGTGGAGAGAAAGGAACTCTTATCCACTGCTGGTGGGAATGCCGTCTAGTTCAACCTTTATGGAAAGCGATATGGAGATTCCTCCAAAAACTGGAAATCGAGCTCCCATATGATCCAGCTATACCACTCCTAGAAATATACCCTAGGAACACAAAAATACAATACAAAAACCCCTTCCTTACACCTATATTCATTGCAGCACTATTTATCATAGCTAGACTCTGGAAACAACCAAGATGCCCTTCACAGAAGAATGGCTAGAGAAACTGTGGTACATATACACAATGGAATATTATGCAGCTGTCAGAAGAGATGAAGTCATGAAAATTTCCTATACATAAATGTACACGGAATCTATTATGCTGAATTAAATAAGTCAGAGAGAGAGAAAAATGCAGAATGGTCTCACTCATCTATGGGTTTTACGAAATATGAAAGATATTCTGGCAATAATAATTTTTAGACACAAAAGAGAAAGGAGCTGGAAGTTACAGCTCACCTCAGGAAGCTCACCACAAAGAGTGGTGAGTCTAGTTAGAGAAAAAAACTTCATTTTGAACTGTCCTAATAATGAGAATGTATGAGGGAAATGGAAAGCCTGTCTAGAGTACAGGTGGGGGTCAGGTGGGTAGGAGGGAGATTTGGGACATTGGTGATGGGAATGTTGCACTGGTGATGGGTGGTGTTCTTTACATGACTGAAACCCAAACACAATCATGTATGTAATCAAGGTGTTTAAATGAAATATAAAAAAATTATTCACATAGTTATAAAAGGAAAACTATCCACATTTACAATTAAAATTTTGCATATCATGTAAAAAAAAATGAAGCAAATTGGCCTCACTGTAACTAAGTGCCCTGGTTGGATATTTCACAGCCATGCTGCTATGAAGCCCTCATGTTAAACTTGACCTTAGCTCATTCTCTCAAATGTAATATCCATGTCCCTTAAGCAAATGGGTCTGGGTCACAGAAAAGCTGCTCAGAGTCAGCCTTAAGGGGTAAGGGTGGTATTCCCAGACAGTCTCCCAAAAATGTCTGCTCTGGTTCCTCTTGACCCAAGTTTAATCTGATTAAATGTAGAGAGGTAGTGAGAGAGAGTAAGAGACTATGCCATTATTGATTTTATATTTTAGAGTTCTATTATTCAGATTGTTATTTGAAATTTTTATTTCAATGGACTTATTTGACACCAAGTTGAGTCAGCTATTGGTTTTCTAATGACTATTAAGGGAACCAATCCTTTGAATATGATTAATCACCTGATTAGACCTATTTATTTAATTAATAGTTAATATTTAATAATATTGATTTTATTTTAACATTTATTGCATTTCTAGTATTCGCTAATGTTCTTAAGTTTCTTGAGTTCAAAATAAGTAATCTTCCTACCAGTCTCAGATAATTTACTGATATGATATATTGCTAAAAATAGATTAGACTTTTTAAGAAATAGAATCTTGCATTTTTCTAAGTGAATTTTCCCTTAAAGTCTATAATCAACTAATTATTCATTTAGTTGTTCAAAAATTTAAATAACTATGCAAAAAGCCTCATTAGACTGTGATTTTCTTTAAGGCATGGACAAGAACTTACTCATATTTTCTAGGAATTCAGAACATGTGGTTTCTGAAGAGGACAACAGAATTTTTAATGCCTGCTTATTAGCATAACTTGTGAAGTCTTTATAAAAAGTCAGTGACTCATCATATTAGGAACATTAAATCTTAGGTTCAGTTATTGATATTATACTGTAATAAGTCAGATAATTCTAATGTACTATTTTAAACGACTGGTTTCTATTGACAATCAGTCTTATTTTTGCCACATCCTGCCTTACTACTCCTAGATTTGCACTTGGAGATTATTCCTGCCCATGCTCAGGGACTATACGGTGTCAGAAATTAAAACTGGATCAGCCAATTTGATCTGCACTACTGCACTACCCACTGTACTATTGGTCTGACCCTTATTTAATGATTGTAGTTCAAGTTTCTTTTATCAACTTCATAAAGTTACCATATGTTAATATTTCTTGTAATTTTACTTTCATCACTTTTTGAAGTTATTTAAAATACATGTAAAAATATTTCTCTCCTATTGCTTTGCAAATTGCTTCAAATTGTAAAAAAAAATGTTTTTTCCCTCTATAACAAAAGGTATAATACCTTATATGCAGTTGTTACTCAGTATAGACTTAAATAGAAGTAAAGAGCAAAGATTTTAAGTAATTTTTTTCTTGGAAAAGGTAATCTAGGTGCTGTGCTTTTTTAAAATTATGCTTTTAGTGATAACACACCTATTTTTGGAAATTGTCTACTTTTTTTCAGATAATCTTTTGTTAGAGGCTTTAAAAATACTTGCTATTTGTTTGCTTATGTTTCCATTATTCTGCTAAATTGATGGGGAGAGAATATAGAATAGTCAGTCAGTGAAAGAGAGTTTTAAAGAAGGGATTTTCACCATGTATTTTATATATGTATGCCAAATGTTTGTATAGTGGATGAAATAAAATTATGTACAAAAAATATGTAGCATATTATATATGTATGTATAAAAAGAATCAAAATTATGTCCTGTTTTGCATGTGCAAAGTTCTAGATTTTAAACCTCCCCAGTCTCTCTGTCCTTTTCTCTCTCTTTCTATCCCTCTTACGCAAACATGCACACACACACAAATACACACACTAAAAAATAACCACTTGCCATGAATAATTTTTAGTTCTGAAAATTGTTAACATTGAAATATTTATTTGTATAAAAGAAAGTAGAGGGGCTGGAGTGATAGCACAGTAGTAGGGCATTTGTCTTGCATGCAGCCAACTCATATTTGATCCCAGATATCCCATCTAATCCTCCAAGCCTCCTAGGACTGATTTCTGAGTTCAGCATCAGAAAGTAACTTTGAGCACTGCCATATGTTACCTAAAAAACAAACAAAAACCAAAAATCATGAATTGCTATATAAATGTATTAGAAAATTATTATGAATTAATGTAGGATAGGTAAGTTCAAAGTAAATTATTTTATTAATTAATTAATACATTGTTTTTTCTATTTTTATACTGAGAGTCACATATGATTATTATGTATAAAGAAATTAAGTAAATTTTCTGAAAAATGTGAATAAAAATTATACTCATTCTGATAGGCACTGAATATTGGCCTAATATTGCAACCAAATAATTCTCAATGCAAGAGATTTCTTTGTGGGTTTAGAACTCTAGTGCAGATCTTAGTGCATTTGCCTTGAACACAATCTACTTTGGTTTGATTTTCAGCATCTCAAATGGCCCCGTGAGCTTTGATAAAATTATTTCCTGGTTGCAGAGTGAGTCAGGAATGAGCGCTGAGCCCTGTCAAATGTGGCCCCAAACTAAACCACAGCCAAAAAAGAAAGAGATTTCTTCGTGGTAACTGTTGAAGATTGCTGTGCCACTAAGTTTGTTTTCCTCAACTATTTTTTGTACTGTGATATTTTTCTTTTAGAGTAATAGAACTATAACAGTGTGGTTTCCATTTTCCTCAATCAAATGAAAGAACTGAATCACACAAGTGACATGTCAAATGTTATAATAAAGTCAGAATTAAGTAATAATTTTTAGACTTCCCATATATACTATATGGTTTTATTTTTTTTTTTTAAAAGGGACAGACTTTTAAGGGCATACATGTTTCTCCATTTATTTGTACAGTATTGGTTTTCTTATTGTCTATTTGTTTTAGGAGGCACACAGAAGGTGCTCAAGGCTTACTCTGGACTCTGTGCTCAGGAATTACTCCTGGCACTTTTCAGGTGATTATATGGGATGTTGATGCTATAACCTAGGTTGGCAACATGCAAAGTTACCAGCTACCCTACTCATTGTGCTATCACTCCAAACTGTTTAGTTTGTAAAATATTTCCATGATTATTTTAGGTAGCACTTTACGTTTGATATTTTATCTACTTGTCAGGTCATTAAAAATATTATTCCACCACAGAATTTATATTAGACAAATCAGATCATTGACTTGGACATAAATTACTTCTTTTATTGTTGAATTTCTATGCATCCTAACACTATAATTGCAGTGATTTCTTGAAGGAATATTTTGTAATTATGCATTATAACCAAAGTCAGGATGATCTATATTTGTAAGTTTACTAGATATAATAAACAGTCAATTTTTAAAAATAATATCACCATTAGTATTGTTTGAGATTTACCATACTATGGTAAAAACATTGCAACTATTTTATAATGAAATTGCATGTTGGATAAAATCTTCATACCTCTTTCAAATGATGTAAATGATATAATAAAATTTTTTATTTATTTTAGTCATTATTTGTTCTTGGAAGCAATATAAATTTATAGAAAGACCATGATATTTGAGGCCAAATTGGGCTTCTGGAATCAAGACCCAAAACTTCTATTTTATGCCTATATTGCATTAAGATAATTAGTTGATGTGTTTAAGGTCACTTTCTTCATCTACAAATTGATGTTGACATTAAGGTTACATTTTTTCTTTTATCTTACATTTTTTTTTCATTTTTATTGTGGCCGAAGGGAATTACAAGTCTTTAACAGTAATATTTAAGGCACATAATGACAATGAATCATTGACATTCCCACAACCAGTGATATCCCCCCTCTATCCCTATTCCCGGTATGTATCCCATATCTCCTTCCTTTACCCCCTAGAATACTAGTATAACTGGTCCCCACTTGTACAGATGCTGTGGGTTAGGTATAGATTCTGTTGTCATTGATTTGGTTTTGATGTTCGTGTCTGACTTTTATTAAAGCACTATGACTTGAAAGTTATTATGATTACTTTTAAAATTAAAAGAAAATGCACCTAGGAACCAATGTTTTCTCAAAGAAAATTAAACACATTTATATAGACTATGACCAACTTTTAGGAAAACAATTAATATTAGGTTCTCAATAATTGTACACTGGATCTTAAAAGTTTCAGTAGATCTGGGCCCGAGCAATAGCACAGTGGTAGGGCTTTTACCTTGCACATGGCTGGCTCAGGAAGGACCTGGTTCAATCCCAGTGCCCTATATGGTCGCCCAAGCCAGGAGCAATTCCCGAGCATATAGCCAGGAGTAACTAACCCCTGAGTGTTACCGGGTGTGGCCCCCCCAAAAAAGTTTTAGTAGACCTAAGAATCAGTTTGTTCAGCCAAACAGAATTGCCTTTTTGCCTACTAGAAAATTCCAAGAATATTTTTGATACTTTATGTTTTTGCATATGTTTACTTTATGTTATGAGTTAGATTGCTAGCAGAACAGGAATCAGTGACAGAATATTTGCATTCTATAAATTACTGTCCTAGAAAAATATACATTGACCCTAGGACATATCTAAGTTGAGGAAAATCAGAACTCTAGAAAATTTCAATGTATGAACGAAAATTACAGTTACAGAAAATTTGGCCCAATTTTATTTCCTACATTTTTGTTTATAAAGAATAAGATAAAATACATTACTTTAAAAGACACATAAAATATTTAGACTTTAGGCTTCTATGATGCAATCAAATACACTTTCATGCTTTAATCAACCAAATAAATATGCAAAACACATGAAACAATTTCCCACTGAACTCCAGTAAATGTAGTCAAGTGATGACCGGAAGCTTACATCCTTCCCAGATGTAAACTTTGAAAAAGTTTGCAAGATAAGAAGTTACTGAAGGAGGAAATTGCACAGGGGCCATGCTAATCTTCTCTGTATTATTCCAAATTTATTATATGTGCTGCCAAAATGAGCACTGAAGGAGGAAATTGGAAGCAATCTGGAAGCACCAACGACTTGTGGTGACTTTGCTCCAAGTCTATGAAGAGACCCAACCAACTGAAATTCACATAACAGAATAACATAGAGAAGAGGATTAAAATTAAAAAAAATCAAGAATTACAGAGTTTTTCCTAAGTATCCTGTGTAGGACTAATAAAAACATAAAAATATACTAAGATCTAGGTAAAGATCTATTTAAAATTATTATGAATGCTTAGTACTCATAGAAAAACAAAAATAGTGCCTGTATGTCTTTAAAAAGAAATTAAAAAACTTTATAATTCATGAAGCACTAAATAAATCATTCAAAAAGTTTATCTCTAAAGTGTAGCATTATTAGTTCTATACCAAGCATTTCAAATCTAACAAACATTAAAACCAAAACGAAAAGATCACAACTAAGGAAATCATGTAGTATTTATTTATTTATTTATTTATTTATTTATTTATTTATTTTGCTTTTGGGGACACACCCTGGTGATGCTCAGCAGTTACTTTTGGCTATGCACTCAGATATCACTCCTGGCTTGTGGGACCATAAGGGACACTGGGGATTCACCAAGGCCCATCCTGGAACAGCCACAAGGCAAACGCCCCATCTCTGTGCTATTGCTCTGGCCCCAAAATTAAGTACATTATAAAGCAAAGTTTAAGATTACTTATTTATAGTAATGTGAAAACATTTTGCACATTGTATATGTAGACAAAATATGTAATCTGTATCTTCTAAGGAAAAAATATTTCAGTCATGCAAGTAAAGAACATATGAACTTGATGAGATCAATCAAAATCAGCATCACATATATAAAATGGTATAATTAGCATAAATATTAAAATAGTTATTGTAATTTTATGTAATATATGTAATTGTATGCAACATATATTCAAAAAATAAAATAGCTAGGAGATATAACTAAGACTAAAAGTAAATTTCTAGAGACAGAATACTTCTGTGAGAGATCAAAAATACACACAATAGACTTGAACAATTAGGCATTACTGTGAAATATAATAATAATTATTATTATTAAAATAAACTTAAAATGTTATTAGGATAAAACAGTTAAAAGCAGTAATAAAAGAGCACAAATTAACTGTGAGACAACTTCAAATAGCATAATATATATTTAACTAAAGTCTATTAAAAATGTAGATTAATGGGTGGGCAAGTAGAAAAATTAATTAAAAAACATAGCTCAAGTTTTCATTAGAAACCTAATGAATACCAGGGCAAGAAGCAAGAGTGCTAAAGAGTGTCTATGCCATGACAATACAAACAAAATATATATAAGTGATAAAAAGATGATTTTAAGTATAGTCAGAGAAAAATGATGATAACAAGATAAAGATTACTGTGGATTGAATATTAGAAACTGCATGAAGAAGTAACATCTGTTAAAAAAGAGAGATTAAAGTAAAAAGCAACATGTCACCATATTATCCTATATTCAATACAACTTTATCTCAACAACTTAAATATCCTCCAAAAAACCTCTAAAATACAATTTGTCTAAGAAATCACTGAAAAAGTATTTCTAGTTAGTGAATCAACAATAGAGATTGGGCCAGGAGCTATAGCACAGCATGTAAGGTATTTGCCTTACACACGTCAACGTGGTTTGTTCCCTGGCATCCTGCTTGATCCCCCAAATCTGCCAGGAGTAATTTATGAGCACAGATACAGGAGGAACCCCTGATGCTACCGGGTGTGTCCTATCATCTCCCACTATCTAATGAGAATCTCATCAGAAGGCCCACTGAGATACCTTCCTTCAGCATGGATGGCTGACTAAGATTTTTGATCGCGAAGGTGATATTTCTCATGTTTAGTAATAAACATTTATTTGTCCAAAATATGAACCTCCCTTTTTCTGTATTAAGTGTGTATATATTTGAACATTTTACTTCCTAATATATGGATTTTATAGGCAAATATAGCCTTAATTAAATTTCTTTTTTCTTGGAAAACTCAAAACCAAATTTACTGAAAAACTACTTATGTTCTGCATTGTCTTCTAATTGCCTTTGTAGTTTTAAACAGAAAGGAATGTTCTGCTTTTGTGAAATCTCTAAAGGACTTTGAGTACTTGCTCACTAATTTTTACCTTAGAATTAACATAAAAAATTTTTGGCCAGGTATAGGTTTTTATCTCTTTCAGATTAAGTTTGTCTTTTTTATATGCCTTAATACAAAAACCTCTTCCTTCAGAAATAGGAAGTTTGATAGGGAAACCCAGCTCCTTGCTAAATCCCCAAATCTACATCAGTATTGACATCCAGGGACTAGCTGGACAGGAACTGCTTTGAGATGTTAAGATTCACCTTCTCCTTTTAACTCTGGACTCTTACTTAAAATGTGTCTATTCATCAGGTCTACATACCACTTAAACCAGGTGAAACAAACTATGCATATCAGTGCTTCTCAAATAATGGGTCGTGCCCCCCAGGATGGGTATGAGGTTCCATAAAGGGGGGTGCGTTTGACCTTGGCAAACACTGTCATAACAAGCTAAGCCCCATGTTTATGTCTTTGTGTGTCTCTGGAGCTGAGAGTCACTGTGTCCTGCTTCAAACCCTGCTTCGAAAAGCTGTGCATTGCAAAACATGCTCATTGTAGCTATTAATCTAGGCATACACCTGATAAAAAAAAATCAGCTCAAATTATTTTATATATTTTTGTTTTGCAGGTTAAAATTTTTTTTAATAAAGATACAATTTACAGTCGCGGGGGGCATGAAAAGTGTTTTCTTCTCCCTAGAGGGGCATGACAGAAAATAATTGAAAAGCACTGATGTATGGTAATATGAAGCCTCCATTTACAAAAGAGATGTTATACTTTGCATAGAAACCAATGTGAGCTTTCTTTTCATACTTGTGACTGGAAGAATCTCCCATACATACCCCTGAATCTTCACATTAAAGATCAGAATGCTGTTCTCCCACATAACCTTGCATGGCCTCTCATATCTTCATACTTCATAGTCCATGTTTCCACTCTCCTAGAGGGAACTTACCCCCAAAAGAAAACATGAGTTCAAAGTAAATAATGTGAAAGGAACTGGAGAGATAGTGCAATGGGAAAGATGCTTACTTTACATGCAGAAATCTGAGTTCGATTTTTGGGATTACATTGCCCTGAAGCATTTCTAAGTGTCAGGAGAAAGCTCTGAACACTCCTGATCATCCTCCCTCCCTAAACATAATGTAAAAGGCAACAGAAATAGAGGAAGAATAAAGAACATATGGGATAAATAGTAAGATATTGAATTTGAATTGTGAATATAATTAATCAAATTAGATATAAAAGGTCTAAACAAAAATTAAAAGCATATTATTAGGATAAAAGAGCAAAATCTAATTATATGCTGCTTAGAAGAAATGAACTTACATGTAAGTATATAAATATTTTAAAGCTAAAGAGAAAAAAACAGATTATTTAAACAGCTGACAACGATTTGAGAGAATTACAGTTTTTTGTACACAGCTGAGTTTAATGTAAAACAGCATAACCACTTTGAAAAATTAGATATTTAAAAAATTATGTATATAAAATATGTAAATCAAATAAATCTGAGCGTTTTATTATTTTAAAAAGTAAAAATATGTCCATAGCAGCTTTATTCACAGTAATATAAAACTAGGAACAAATGAGTGACCATCAACTTATGCATAGATAATAAACTGTAGATTCTATATAAAAGGAAATACTATTAAATACTTAAAAGAAATGGAATATTGGGTGAAGTACTAGCTTAAAGACCTAGTGTCTTTGTACATGGGGCCTCTGGCTTCTATCCTTCGCATTGTCTGGTTCCTCGAAGCACTATTGGGTATGTCCCATAAATTAAAAAAAAAAAAGGATTGAACTGTAGATAAATTGAAAAGTGGATTAATTTAAAAGTAGCTAGATTGAGGGGCTGAAGTGGTAGCACAATGGTAAGGCATCTGACTTTATCCTTGTCATCCCATATGATTCCCCCAAACCAGGAGCGATTTCTAAGTGCAGAGCCAGGAGTAACCCCTGAGCACTGCTGGATGTGGCCTCCTTAAAAACATAGCTAGGTTGAAAGGAGTAGGATAGAAAGAATCAATGTATGTTTCCATAAGTTTTAAAGACAAAAGAGAGGAGGGCTGGAAGTTCCAGCTCACCTCATGAAGCTCACCACAAAGAGTGATGAGCTTAGTTAGAGAAATAACTACATTGAGAACAATCCTAACAATGAGAATATATGAGGGAAATAGAAAGCCTGTGTAGAGTACAAGCAGGGGTGGGTGGGGAGGAGGGAGAATTGGGATATTGGTGATGGGAATGCTGCACTGGTGATGGGGGGGTGTCTTTACATGACAGAAACCCAACCAAAATCATGTTTGTAATCAAGGTGTTCAAATAAAGTATTATTTTAAAAAAAGAAAAAAAATGCAAGCTAAAATAATAACAAAATGTAGAGCTTCTCTAGGTGACGGATAGGCAGACTGGCATGAAAGAGAATAATATAAATGAATACTGTGAAATTTTGAGTGGTGAGGAATATATGCTCATTGTCAGGATGCAGCTATTACTTCAGAGAAATATACACATATCAAAACTTAACAAATTGCAAAGTTTAAATCGGCACAGTTAATTGCATATTGAAAAGAGACAAGCCCCACAAATATCTCTTAACTACAAAGAATAAATGTATAAACACCATAATAGCAGTATCAAATTCTATTTCTGTGGTGCTCTCATCATATAAAACACAAAGAAGATTAAAAGTTTTCATTTTCATCTATTACATTAATGTACTGAGTCAATGAGGCTTTGTGCATCTAGTTTCCTTCCCCAACATAAATCATACAAAAGTGCACGTAACATGAAAATAAGACATTTCTCTGAGGAATATCTTTAAATTCAGCATAGCAAAGGTAGGCAAAAATCTCTTAATAGTTGGGAATTTTTCCAGGTAGACACACTCGATTGCAACTTGAAAATATCAACTAGATTAAATTTTTTAAGGAAAAATATGCCAATTATATAGAGATTTAGTCATCAGTAGAAGGCTTGGCAAGCATGCATCTTTCAGGCCACTTGTGACAGTAATCACTAAATGCTATCTAGGACACAAAATGCCCAAGAACCAAAATCTTTATCTTTTCTATTTTTGTTCAATATCTATTTTTGTGATTAACATGGATTTATAGGTCCGAGTACGCTTTACTCAAATACCTATAGTCAGATAATTTAGTGCTCTGCATATACAGAAAGTATCTCAAAATCTGTCTTTCAATAAATCTTACATTCCAGAAATACTGCACTGGACAGAGAATTTCTGTACCCCTGATAGTTATCATTTCCTTTAAAATTGAGCATAGACTTTCAGTGGTTATATCTTAGTTTCTGTCTGTAAGGCTAATGTGGGGCCTCTCTGGAAAAATGAAGTCATTCTCCTTGTCACTAAGCCTGCCCAATAAAGATGGAGAGCTGGACTTTGTAGCATTTGTCATATCAATAGAAACTTGTGGTTACCTTGCTGCAGCTGTCGACCAGCCATTTCTGTGAAAAATTTCTTGAACTATTTTCCGTCTGTTTTAGCGCATTTACAATCAGGTGTTGTTTAGCCATTTTCACAAATGAAAAACCTGAGACTTGATGTTATTATATTTCTTGCTCCAGTTTGCCCAAGTGGTAGAGGACAAAACTTAAAATCCTACCCAGGACATTGGCTCCAAATCCAAATCCCTCTGTTTTTGCTCCCCAGTAATAAATTTGGGTAATGCAAAGTGACTTAAGTTTGTTTTACCCGCAGGCTCTGTAGGTAGAAGGCCCAAGAGCTGATGACTGGCTAGTGGAGGTGGTAGAGAGAGTAAAGAGTTTATTAATAAATACCTACCAAATGCACTTAAGACAGATTTTTTTTTTTAAATCACCAGGCTAATTTCTGCTTTTCTAACAGCAAAATCATACATTCAGCCCATTGGCATTTATTGACTCATTCAGGCTCAGAGAATCTGTGCTGTGATTCAGGGATAATGTGCTGACAAGTGCCTCTTGTGTTCTATGTATACAAATGGATGGAGCTAGGTGGAGTGTTCATGATTCTCCTTAGACATTGTTAGTTATTGGAAATGATTTTACTTCAGCAGCGAATGCTGAGCAGGAGTCTGAATGGGAATTAGTCCAAGCCTCACCGGCCTGGATGAGTCTCAAGGGCTGGGATTATCAGGCTTAGTTTAGCAGCTAGTTCCATTAGAGTTCATTATATGTGACTGCGAGCCTCCTGGGATTTGGAGGGCCCTGCTACGGCATTCAGCAGATAGCAGTCTAGATGGTTTATATGTGGAATGGAGAGACTATGGCAATTTTTCCCCCTGTGTGTGTTACAGCTGAGGTAATTAAAAATGACAGAGCTAATCTGTTGTTGGGATCAGTATGGCGGTTGGTTATTTCTGCACATTTACGGATGACAGCATCATCGCAGACTGTCTTCTTCCCAAATGGAAGTCAGCACTTATCTATCTTGCTAACTAAAATGCTCATGACAGATTTACACTCAAAGCTCTACCTAAGGGAAATGAGGGGTGGGTATTGTAAGAAGTGGAAACTGAAAAGTCTTTACTAAAAGAATCTACCCCTGAAATAACTGGCATTTTCAGTAAAATTAGAATCCAAATACCTTGAAGAAAAGGATATATTATTTTCATTTTGTTTCATAAAAGAGGTATTGGTACTAGTAAATGTTCAATTCAAATGTGCAGTAATTAACTGACAATGATTCAAAAAAAAACAAATTAAAATTCAATGAAAGTCATGTTATTAATACTGTTTAAATTCAGTTGCCCACTGTTGATTTAAAGCCACAGGGTGGTGGCGAATTTTCAGTAACAAGTTTGTATAGTTGTATATAGCTTTATATATTTAGTTATTTATGTATGTCTGTAATATTACATATTATTTATATATTTCATATATTTTCTGTAGAAGAACATATGAAGACTTTTAAATTTTTCTTTATGTTGAATTTATCAGGCAATAAGTGAAGCATACAAATATAAGAAGAAATCTAATATGGGTATATTTTTTAAAAATAAATTGAGTAATTTCCAATATATAATGAGACCCAGAGAGTATGAATTATTACTAAACAGCTGTATTACTTTTATTTTAATAAGAAGAATAGTTTGTATTTAAGAAAGTTATTTAAAGAAATTGTGAATATGTATATGTGAGTGAGAGAAAGAAAGAAAGGTGTGTAAGAGAGAACAGATTTCTCCAGAGTGGCAAAAGCAGAGGAAAGAGATACATGATAAAGAGAGAAAAAAGGCTTGGAAAATAGTGGTTTACTTTTATGTCTTTAAGACCATAATTCTGGTCTGGGTCTCTAAGCTTTGACTTATTTCAAAGAGGAAATATTTCTAGTGTTTCTACATAACTATTTTCACCTGAAGAATCTAAGTAACTTCTTGGATCATGTCTTATACTATTTAAAATTAATTTTCCAGTTAATATGTTAATCAACACCAACTATGTGGAAATAATTATGATAGAAAAAAAAACAACAAATAAATAAAACAAAAAAGAAAAAGAAATATTCTTATAACATTGTAAGTTTATTTGTGGAACAGATTTATAATATTTTCTTTGTTCATTTTGTACCTTTATACATGTGATATTAGAGTAGCTCTTTTAAGGCTATAAGAAAAAATGAAAATACGAATCTCAAGTCAAAATACTAACTTTTGGGGCTGGAGAGATAGCATGGAGGTAAGGCATTTGCCTTTCATGCAGGAGGTCATCCTTTCGAATCCCAGTGTCCTATATGGTCCCCCATGCCTGCCAGGAGCAATTTCTGAGCCTGGAGCCAGGAATAACCCCTGAGCACTGCTGGGTGTGACCCAAAAACCACAAAAAAATACTAACTTTCTATTAGAAGAAATAAAAATAGCATACAAATATTTAATGACATTAGGACTTATAAACTGAACTAAATAATGTATTTTGGAATTCAGTAGGTATGAAAACAAGTTTAATGTCAGGGGTTTCACTCACTAAGCAGGTGGTCTTGTGAATAAACTTCGACAGACATAAAATACCAATCACTTTCTTGTCATCTTTAATATATCTAAAACACCATAAAAGAGTTTGGCACTTTCTGTTTTTCTTAATAGATCTAATTCTCGGTGACATAGGGAGATGACATGTGATGTGTGTGAATGAGTGTGACAGTTAATAGATGTCATCTACTTTTAAATGTATCTCATATCCAAGGCTTGAAACAACAACATACATCTATGACTAACCTATATGTTTAACCCAGAACTTCTTTGAGATGAGTTTCACAAAATCAACTTGACCAATTACTTTAAATATTTTAGGGAAATCTCACACTGAACATAACTACCACTTATTATTCTATGGTAGTAGTCATTAGGCATGTTTTTTAGAGTTCTTATTTTTGGTAGCATTTCTTGGTATCCTGAAGTTTGTTGTAGTTTTTGGACATGTATCACGTCCATATACAGACCTTAAGTACTGCTGTGAAACTTGTGATAATCCCTTTCTTCCAGCTAAAAAAGTTAGTATTTTAGATAGTGGAAACACTATTTGTCTGGTATTCTAAAAAATGTGTTAATAAATCAAAGCACTGTCTTATATGAACTATGAATATGATATGAATGAAAAATGATCTACATTTCTTTTGGTGGGAGGTACAAGCAGTGGTACTCAGGGTTTACTTCTGACTCTGCACTCACAGAACACTCCTGGTAGGATTGGGAACCATATGAGTGATAGTGATCAGCCTGAGTCGACCACAAGCAAGGCCATGCTCTACCAAGGCACTATCACTCAGGTCCTGAGCTAAAAGTTTTCTAAAGTATTGTTTAGCTATAAATCTCAAATCATAATATCCAAAGTGCTTTTTAGTATATTTTCATTATGTAGCCATGATGATTATATAATTTTTGAATATTTTAGTATGGCCAAAAAAGAAATTCTGTATAGTATACATTCCTTGTTCCTATTTATCCTAATCTCTAGTTCCAACAAAAACTTGAATGGGCTTTCTGTTAAACCTCTATTCAAGACAAAATTGGAAGATGCTTGTTTTCAAAGTATAATTTTTGAAGTCCTGTTTTATAGTTTAATCCTTAATAAATAAAATCCATAATAATAAAATAGATGTAAAATTAATCTGGACATTCTATTTCATTCTCTATATTCATATCTGATAGATATGGTTTCTTAGATATTTGTTAAATTTATCTATTTATTTGATCTACATTATTATCACAGTAGTATAAGTTAGAATTATCTTTTCTGTATATTTCTGATAGTATCTACAAATTCCTGATAAATATTTAGTTTTCAGGATTTGTGAATTAGAAAGTAGAAATTGGGCAAATCCTTTGGAAACTAAAATCACAAGCTCTCTATATACTTCAAAACATTTATGTAGATTTTCTTCTTGGTGGGAATGTCAAATCTTCAGCAATACATATATGTGCTATTTAAGAGTATGGGTCTATAACAATAAAATATGAATCATTTTCTATAGCCTCTATGTTACAAGTTTAGCAATCTTTAAAATGTCATAATATATGCTTAGCTTACTTTATTATAGATAAGAGTTAAGATATCATAAAAAGAGTCTCATAAATAATTTATATATATAATTTCTGATAAAAATATTAAAAGAACATTAGCATAAAAATAAACGACAAACAAAATTACTAAACACAGAAAAAATCACAAACACTAGGTAAGTAAATTATTATTAAAGTGACATTTAAGAACAAATCACATTATTTGTTCTAACAACCTTAAGCTTTATATCATGACAAACTATATAAATATAGAAATGTTTCTTCTGTTTTTCATTAATCAATTTTTTTGATTTCTTGCTTTTGTGTCAAACCCAATGATATTCAGATATTACTTCTGGCTCTGCACTCAGGAATTGATCCTGGTGGAATTAATGGAATGTCTGATGGAACCAGGCATGCCTGAAATGGAACATGGGTCAGTCTAATGTAAAACCAGTGCCCTACTCACTATACTGTCCCTCCAGCCCTGATAACCATTTTTTTTTTCACTTTCTGTTCCTATGTTTCTGCTGTTGTTGTGTGGTTCCAACATCATATGTGGTTTCAACATCTCTGCAACATCAATTGCAGTGCCAGTATACTTGGATGTAGTTCTTGCAGGGGACACATAATGAAGACATTTTTTTACTTCATTCAGAAACTATTTAAAGTTGGTCACTAGGATCCTATTATATAATGCAACCCATTCCCTTTCTTATTTTAATCAACAGAAATATTGTTCCCATTTCTCCAATTTGGATTTTGCAATAAAATCTTCATTGCTTTTGTTAATTCATATGGAACATTCTGGTTTGGTATTATAGTGTCCGTAACAACCCTCTTTTTTGCATTTTCTTCTTTTACAGTGTTAAACTGTAGTTCATGGTAAATTATTCAAAAACTAAAAAATGTATTGAGTAATTTGTTGCACATTTTTTAAATAACTTAACTTCAGATATCCTATCAAACTACTAGAATCATACTCGAAAATTGAAAAATTAAGGATTTTGCATCTTAACTTATTTGTTTTCTGGAACAAATACTATTTTTATGCATATTTGTGTGACTACAACCACTAAACTAGTTTATATCTGTTAAGAATAACTCACTCTTGAACTTATGATTATGTCTTTCTTTGTGGTTCTAGAAGTTCTGTTCCCTCAGCTCCTTGATTCATGCAGATACCGAGACTTCTATATACAGAGGTCTGATTTTATCACCCAGGATGGAGCAGAAGTCTTCCATACACCATAAAAACACCAAGGGGAGAGTAAATGAACCTAAAAGGAGTCTATAGTTAATCCCCATGACAATATACTTCAAGGGTGGAGAAACCCTGTTTATCTTAGGCAAAGGAAATTCCTTTACAAATGACCCCAATATTTACTGTGCATCTGCAGGAGGGAAAAAAAAGCACAAAAATTTTATTATTATTATTATTATTTACTTATCTATTTTTTTGTTGATTTCATTGTTGTGGTTTGGCTATTGAAGTGGATGTCTCCATTTATATTTATTTATTTATTTATTTATTTTCTTCTTTTCTTTTCGTATTTGCTCTGCCACATTGTTCTTTATCTCAATACCATGGCCTTTATATGGTGCATACCCCCTTCCCTTTTTTTGGAAATGCTCACTGGATATTTTATTTGACAGTTCTTTATGTACTATTGTTGTGTTTCACCTTCTTTTTCCCCTTTATCACTCAAACCAAAGATGAAAGCCTCTAGAAAGACTCCACCTATTTCCATTTTTTTTTCTTTTTCTCCAGGTTATTACTTTTCTCTTCTTCAAACAAAACCACATAATGAACTATCTAGTCCCGCCTCCCAATGGGGGGGGGATAAGAGAGGTACCAAGACCAAACAGGTGTAAGACCACTAAGTAGTAAGCTAGGCACAGAGGGGATCACTTACTCTAGCAGCCCAGGGGGTGAGGAAAGAAGATATGGGAAGTAGGACAGGAATGGATGTGGAGGGAGGGCAATTTGGTGATGGGAATTCCCCTGATTTTATGTTAATATTTACCTAAAATATTATTGTCAACGATATGTAAGCTATTGTGATTAAAATAAAAATTATATTAAAAAAGAATAACTCACTCTTCTTTTCACACAGGCCACAGAAGCACACATAATCTGACAAGATTTGCAAGCAAAGTTGACTGATAGAACTGGGACCAATTCTCCTCTGTGCTCAATCTCTGTTCTTAGAAATGCTGACCTTAGCTTTCCCTTCTGCATGTCCATGTCAGTGTTTCCTGCTCCAGCTTGTCATTTGATGTCAGTGGATTCCATCAAACTAGTAGTTTCTATGAGGATTGTGCAACTTTAATTCTCACCAGAGGATGAACCTACTTTTCACGTCTTCTCTCTCCCACTCCAATCTTTGACTGCTTTTTCTTAAAATTCATATTAAAAAATCTAAAGGAAAGTGGGAAGGAATTCTTGATGAAAATTGGCGCTTTTATGAGAGTCTTCCTATATTTAGTTTGGCTTATCCTTTGTCATATCAGATCAGACTAGTTCTAAAATACAAATGAGGACCTTCTTTATCTTTTTAAATTATCTTTAATGGCTGTCCTTTTGCTTTTAGGATAAATATCAGGTTTATAAAATGGTCTACACAGCAAAGGGAAATATCTCAGACTCTTCACACAAAATTCTTCCTCTCAGCTTGCATATTATACTTGATTGACATAGGTCTTCCTTTACTTTTTAAATTGAAAAGAATTTTTGGTGTGGGGGCCATAACTGGTGGTGATCTGGGGTTGCTTCTGATGCTGCCACTCTGGAATCACTCTTGATGAGTTCAGAGGACCATCTGGGGTGCCAGGGATCAAAACTGCTCAGTCCCACAGTTCTCTTATTACTTCATGCCCTTCCTGTCAAAAGACTATTGCACATTTCTGCATTAGAAATTGTTTCTCGCTACTCATTTACCTCAGTTAAAATGGCATTTCTTTAATTAAGGTCTGCTTACTTCAAGTTATATCAGATATGTTTGTAAGTGTTCTTGAAATTTTCTTCCTACCAAATACTTAGCTCAACTCATAAATATATAGTAATTACTGTGGGGTTATCTGTTTTAAGAGTATACATAACACTTAAAGGCACTTAAAATATAAGCTGCGTGATTACCACATGAATAAAATGTTTAGAAACAAGCAACACAGGATAAATGTAAAACTTATGACTCTGTCTCACAACGGTAAGAAATGAAAGAATATCTTGTAACAATATTCAATAATACAATTGAATACATAATATATTTTAGACTATGTAATTCCTGGTGTACAAAGTAATCCAACTATAAAAAAATCCATACTCATTGGAATTTCACCATCATTCTAATGGTAAGTACATCCGTCAACATGAAAAATTAGTAAGTAGGCATATTATGCTAGCTGATGATAAATACTAAGAACACAATAAGTCAGAGTTAAGATAACAAATTTTGGGTAAATGGAAATTGCACGTTTATTAAAATGGTTCAGAAAAGCTTCAGTAAAGTTGGCAAAGATGTAAATATTTAACAGAGGTCATAGTATGATGCTAGATTGCTATATGTGAGAAGTATATTCCTGGTAGGATCCTAAAGTGGATGGATGCCTCAAGAATATGAAGAAAGTCAGTGTTACTAGTGAAATAATGAACAAGATGAATGAAACACAGAGGGGATACAATTAGAGGTGATGAGGCATGGAAAAGATAGTGGAGGGCCTTTTGGTTATAGCACTTCTTTTTCTTTTACTCTAAATGATGATATATGAAGCATAAAAATATTTTGAACAGAATTGTGATATAACTTGGTCTATAGTTTGAAAAAAATATTGATTCTTTTTAAGAAAGATGATTTAGGGTAAATTGAAAAGGTAAAAGGGATTGTAATGCTAGCACAGTGGGTAGAGCATTTGCCTTGCATGTGGTTGATCCAGGTTGGATCCCCTGAATCTCATATAGAATGCAAGCCTTCCAGAGTGATTTATGAGTAACAGAGCCAAGAGTAATCCCTGAGCACTGCCAGGTGTGGCCCTAAACTCAAAGTAATTAAATGAATTAATGTCTAGTACTCAGTAATAGCAGAATTACAGGGATTAAATAAATAATATATCAATGTTTATCATTAAAAGTATAAGAATCATTATGATAGCAATGAAAGGTGGAAAAGTGTGTGGATTATGAATATGATTTTATGTTAAAACAATAGTATTTGTTTAGGGATGAGATGTAGGTTATGAGAACAAGAAGAATCTGGTAAAGATCAAGCTGATAGGTATAAGCCAGTGATCTGAAATGGTGTGGGGGATTAGGTTGTGGGCCAAATATTTGAATTAGAGGAGATATGGAAACTAGGGTAGAAATTGTTAATCCTAAAGTGTCTGAAATCTATCTAACAGCAGTTTCTCAATAGGTACTAGAATTATTTTGATAGCAAATAAAAAAATGGACTGGAGATATTAGCTTGATATTTCTCAGTGTACACATTGTATTTGAAGCCGTGAGACTGGAAGATGTACTAAGAAAATGTCTCAAACTAAAATAAAAGATCTAAGGACTAAGACCTAACTTTTTAATAATAGAAATTTTAGAAAATAAAAAAATAATTAGATAAAGTGGTTTAAATCATGACTAAAAAGGTAGGTGCAAACCTAGGAAATGATTGGAGGTGATTTTTGGACAAAAACTATGATCCAATTTGCAGGTTATGTAGTTCTTATATAGTAGCCAGCTGACAAGAAGTCTTACATCAGTCACAGACTACTTGACTTCTGCTACCTTATCAGCACAAATGTTGACAGAAGAGTGATAATGTTTGGGTACATAGATTATGTCTTGATTCAAAATGTTAGATTCTATCAGAAAGTCATCTGAGATCTAACACTGTTTTTTTTTTCATTCCTTTGATGAAGGTATTGAAGCTAGCCAAGAGATGGTTTTATTTAATATAAAATATAAACATCCATCTGTTTGAATGTAATTATATGTTGTACAGAAGACTTGCAGCACATAAACTATTGCACTGTTATCAGGCTACTTACAGAAGGTGTCAAATTGACTGACTTTATTTCTTTTGTCCCACATCTATGACAAAATTTATACCCAAAATTTGGATCGGTCACAGATTCCTATCTGAGTCCCAATGACCAAGCATATGAATGAGCCAATCCACAGAGGGGGAGCAGTATCTGGTGGAGTCACTCTCTCCTCAGAAAAGAAAATTCCCACAAAATTGGTTGCAGTGCAGAAAGAGAAAGAGAAGAATTATGTCTACACAGGATATTGCTAAATTACCAAACTCAAAAACTATTCTGGGAAATAGAGGTTATATTGATGTTCTTGCACTTCAACTTTAAAAACTTATTAGAGAATACTATTTATGAAATCACTTAGCAGGTACATGAGACATCTGAGAATATGTGGACTGAAAAGTACATCTAGCTACGCTGTCACAGAAGAAAAAATAATAAACATCATTATTTAAAAATTAGGAAACAAAAATTATAGGGATGCAGAAAATGAGTCATTAATTTTGTTATTTTTACAGTATTCATTTCCTAAGTGTATGGTACTTTTACCACATGTGGGTGGTCTAAGGCAGGAACACTGAATGTGGGCCTGAGTATCAGGCTGTGGGGTGCATACAAAAGCCACCCCAAAATTTTAGCTGGTAATAAAAATTAATAGCAATGATTATTAACAATTATTTAGAAGGCCCACCTCCTTTATATAGTTACCGAATTGTATGTTATCACTGTCATTTTAGTGATGAGGTAATTAAATAAAAAACATTTAAGTGACTTGTTCAAGATTTCTTAGGAAACTTGAGTGAAGTAAGCCAGAAGAAGAAAGATGAACACAAGATGATGTCACTAATCTTTGGACTATAAAATAATTGTATTAGGAAATGTAATGTAGTAAAAGGTGGTACCTAGATCACACTTGACCCCAGGTCCTATGAAAAGGGACAGAGAAGAAAACAAAATAAAGAGGGAGAGAAGAAAGAAAATGAGAAGTGAAGTAATGGGGGAACAGGGGTCTGGGCTTTAATTATATTGAAGAACTGGGAGAGTGGTAGAGCTGTACATTCAAAGCCCAGACACAACAACAGTGAAAACATGAGCTCTGGGGCCGGGCGGTGGCGCTAAAGGTAAGGTGCCTGCCTTGCCTGCGCTAACCTTGGACGGACCGCGGTTCGATCCCCCGGTGTCCCATATGGTCCCCCAAGCCAGGAGCAACTTCTGAGCACATAGCCAGGAGTAACCCCTGAGCATTACCGGGTGTGGCCCAAAAATCAAAAAAAAAAAAAAAAGAAAGAAAAAAAAAAAGAAAACATGAGCTCTATGATGCGATCACCTAACTGCCTGCCAATATGCCTGCAGTGGTGACAAAATATGGGAGCACTGGTGTATGGGAAGATTGATGTTGAAATATTTGATGTCTAAAACTCAATTATCAATAATTTTAAAATAACAGTTATTTAATTAAAAAAAAACTAAAAAAGTTACTCAGGGGAAGTATCTAGGAAGAGTTTATACTATATCTTTTAAAAATGACTAAAAAAAGAATGTCACTAAGTGTGTAAAGTTGATGGTTGACAACTGAATAAACAGTAGTTTAGAAATACATAAATATTTCTTGTTGAAGTCATTGAAAATATGCTGAGTATAGGCCATATTTAACAGGCAGCAAAATAACAGCAAAACTCATTTAGACAAAAGTATACTGTGTCATCAAGGCTTTTGTGATGATTAACACTTATTTGCTTCCTTCCAAAGCATATACCAGTGAGAGAAAAGCTGAGAATGCATCTTATTCACAGTCAAATGAAAGATTTTAGGCCTAGAGCCAAAGAAAATATTTTAATTGAATTTTTTTGGACCAAAGTTATGCTGGGAATCTGAGATAGCCATGTTCAGGGCAAGTGCTCTACCTGCTAAACTATTGTTCTGGCCAAGACATTAATAATCCTTATGACAGTATTATCTGTCACTTATATAAATATATTGATATACTATATTTATATTATCTAGATATAAAGCAAATCAAAGACAATAAATATCCCTATGTCCCTTAGTCCAAGTCTTAGGTTTAGTTTTTTTGTTTTTTTGCTTGTTTGTTCATTTTGGGGCCACACCTAGTGCTGCTTCTCAGGTGCTATTTTGGGCTCTGTTTTCAGGAGTGATTCCCAGTGCTGTTCAGGCATAGAACCTGGGTGGTACACCTGTGAGACACGTGTCTCATTCCTTGTACTATTTCTATGGCTCAATCTTGTCATTTCTTGTCACTTCAGGGGCTGGAGTGATGAGAGTACAGCTTGTAGGGTGCTTGCCTTTCAGGCTACCAAGCCAGATTTGATCCAATAGGTCCTCATTTGGCGTGATCTTTGAGCACAGAGCTAGGAGTAATCCCTGAGCATACCTGGGTATTGTCCAAAACTATTGTCACTTTTTCATTCTGGCTTTACAGACTAGGAAACAAAAGCATATAATTTACTGAGTTATAATATTGAAATTTAACTTTATTAGAAAAAAATAAAATAACAGTATCATGATTTTTGGTAATTTGCCATAAAATAAAACCTATTAAATTAAATGTTATAACATTATTATTTGAGGGCTTTGTAAAATATTTAAGAAAATATTAGTTAAAGAATGTCTAAATTTGTCTTTTGTTCCATAAGTGATGTTATCAAGTATAAATGCATTTCAGGAAAATAAGAACTCCGAGTGCCCAACCAAGGTTTTAGCCATGATGAGATGGTACTTGTTCTGTTTGTTTGTTTTTATAGCCCTACCTGACTGTATATGTGTTCTACTCTTTTCTCATGTGCTCATGTGGTACTTGGAGCTATGTGACTCTGGGGATCAAAACTATAGCTTCTGCATGTAAGCATGCATTCAAGCTTGGTCAGCTTTCCATGCTCCTGCTCCATAACAATTATTTAATATATAGCATGTGTTGCTATACTCTCCTTTTCTTTATATGAGAGTAATACCTGTATTAGGCAGATAACTCCATTCTCTCTTTAAAAAATATCACTGTACCTAAAACATGTAAAATATTATTCTACATTGAAAAAGGGACTGTATATGAGATTGAGTATCTTAAAATGGGCAGATATTACTAGCTTATTTGGGTGAAACAATGGAATAGACATTCTTTTTTTGTTTGTTTGTTTTTTGTTTTTTTTTTTTGTTTTTGTTTTTGGGTCACACCCAGCGGTGCTCAGAGGTTACTCCTGGCTGTCTGCTCAGAAATAACTCCTGGCAGGCACGGGGGACCATATGGGACACCGGGATTCGAACCAACCACCTTTGGTCCTGGATCGGCTGCTTGCAAGGCAAACACCACTGTGCTATCTCTCCGGGCCGGAATAGGCATTCTTAAAAAGGGAAATGAAAATGAAAACTTGAGAAGGAAAGGTTGCAATGATATGATTACTAAAAAAAGGACCACACGCTAATAGACATAGGCAGAGTGCTCTAAGAGCTGAAGACAGTAGAAAACACATTCTTTAGAATCTCCTAAAGAAATCCAAACTTGTCAGTATTTTTATTTTACTCAATAATACATTTCAAATATCTGACCAACAAAACCATAAGATAATTTGTTTAAACTGTTTAAAGCTATAAAATTTGTTGTGATTTGCTATAGTGGTAGTAGGAAACTAATACACTACTAGTACGTCAAGTTTCGATGATAATCAGTGCATTTGTTGGGTTTTGGGGGGGAGAGGATTAAAAACCGCTCCCCAAACCATTAATTGGAGAACCTCTCAGGTCTTATTAGCTTTGAAATCTCTTAATCACACACATTATATATACATATATAATTTGCCATGTGCATTTTACATATATACATATAGGTAATGGCAAATTATTATATTAATCATTAGTTTTAAGATGATGCTTTGGAAATTGAATTTATAGCAAGTTACAGTGATATATAGAATCACTAATTTCCATGCCATTTTTATATATTCCTTAAAATTTCTTAAAACAACAAATAAAGTTTCATGTTTGTCTTCAAATTTTTATATCCAGATGATAGTGGATATTGACAGTAAAATATATAGGCGAATCTGAAATGACAGTGCAGCAGGAAATGCACTTGTCTAGTATGCAGCCTACAAAGGTCCACACTCAGAACTGCATATATTCTACGAGAACCGGCCAAGAATACTACCTTAAGTCAGACGTGAATAATCCCTGAGCACAGTGGGAGTAGCTCCAATGTCTCCATTCCCCCCCATATTTATGTGGCTTAAATTTTCTTTGGGGGAAACACAACTGGAAGCACTCAGGGCTTACTCCTTTTCTATGTCAATGCTTGGGAGACAGACCATTTGTGGTGCTGGATAGCATCTGAGTCAATTAATTGCATGCAAGGCAAGTGCTTCAATAGCTCTCTTATCACTATGATCCTCTAGTTTTTTTTTCATTAGTTCTGTTACAGAATTCAGAAATTATGCAACACAATCAACTGTTCCACAAGAGAATAGATGAATGCATTATCTTTTTAAGAAAAAGGTAATATCTATTAGAGTTTTACTTATAAATTTTAGAGATAAACTTCAACTACAGTCAATGTAGAGTGAAATGAAAGTTTTAATTCAACATTGAAGTTAGTTTGGAAACCTCTATTTCTTTTAAAAGACCAATTTTCTTATTCTAAGAAAAGTTAATTACAATGTAAGGAAGCCCTTAAACTTCATTATGTGTCTCAATAAGTAGGAAGATTAATTGTAACTAGAGTGAACATGCATGGTAGTAAAGGTGAGGTGAGAGAAAAATACGAATTTTAATCTATCTTATTTCTAAGAATTCTCTGAGTCATGATATAGTAAGGAGATAGTTTAGAAAAAGAAGATTATGCTAAAAGCACAGAAGGAATAATCTGTGTGCATGATACTTTATATAATAATTTGATGTGCTTCTTTAAAATTTTAGAATATCAAGAAATTTAAAGCTATTATTCTGACACTATTTAGCTGACATAACTGATTTTTATATTGTCTTATGCTCAGAATTCATACAAAGGAATTTTTCTTATACTTACCTTCAGGGATATCAGATATCATTTCTGAAATGAACTAATTGAGAAACACTGTAAGAGACACTTGCTCAGAAGCATATGAATTATAGTATTTCATAATATTTTATAAAGTGCTGAAATAATTTAGAGTATCAGGCAAGGAGCAAAATCTCAATAGAGCTTTAACTTTTTTAAATATCTACAGATCTCTAGTATATGTGGAGAAAGTATTTCCTAAAAAGAATATAATAGTGACTAAATTTTAGAATAAAATTGCTTGGGTAACTGAGCTGTTTTATCTTTGATATTATTGTTATATAAATTGAAAATGACTGTATACATTTGCTAAAAAAATTGCATAATCCCAAAATAGCATCTTCTGTCAATTGTGTGGTGTGAGAAAGTTTATTTTAGTAGGCTAGTAGTTCTTAGGGAACAGGGCTTTATAAAATATATATTTCATAATCACAGGGAGAGAAAAAGAAATCCATAAAGTGCAGTAACTAGGTAATAAAGTATCTATTTAGATAAATAAGACATGAATATATGAGGTAAGTTGGAAAAAAATGACATACACAAAAGATTAAACAGTGTTGTGAACTGGCTACAACGGTAAGTGCTGAGGGATGTTGAGGTGAATGTCAGTGCCAAATCTCATTAGAAAGGGAATATGCTGGAGGGGACAAATTTTCACTTGTGATGTGACAAAGTAATTCAGGATTTAGATAGTTTTAGGTGAGATATAGAATCTCAGGAATATGAGGATGAGAAAACTAATGTTTGTTTATTGGCTCAGAAATATTTGTTGAGTGATGTTTTCTGACAGTAGTCCTAAATGTAAACAATACAAGAATAAAATAGAATTAACAACAACAACAACAACAACAAAACATTTTGTGGGTAGGAGATAGAAGAGTGGTTTTATCTTGATTTGATTCCATGCACTTTATCCCCTTATCATCTGCATAAGGTGTGGCTCTGGAAGCACCTCAGCATCTGGATCATGGGGTCAAGGTGATTCCTAGCATGGGTGCTACAGAGCCTGAGAATGGGGCACTCAAATTATGCTATTTTTTCCAGGTGGTCCAGTATCACTAGGGATTGTCCTCATCCCTTGAACTTTGTTTGGCTGGTTCTATCCCAATTTGTTGGAAAAAAAAAAAAACATACCCTTTACAGTTTGTAGTCATAAAAATAAATAAAATAAAGTAGTTATTAATTCTGATAAAGTCTGAGTAGTATTCTGGGGGAGAACCGTAAATAAGGCTACTAAGGTATTTATATTTTAGTAATATTCAAGAAAGTGCTAGAAAGAGCAAATTATGATTATATAAGGCAGTATTGAGGCAGGAGGATCAGATACTGAGAAAACTCATACTTGGTATATTTTAACAAAAGTGGGCAGGAAATTGTGACTTGAGCAAAGTGACAATAATAAGAAGAGAGATAAGTGACATAAACCACATCATGCGTCCACAGAGATCATTTTTAAGATTTAAGCTTTTAACTTTGAAATGAGAAGGCACTGCAGAGTTAAAACAGATGAATCTTGTGAACTATTTATTGTTAAAAGGATTATTCTGTATGATTACTGAAAAGTGACAGCATATGTAATAAATAAAAGAATAGAATAAGAACATAGGTGGGAAGTTAGCAGCTGCAAGGATCTAGAGGACAGATGATAGTGGTTTAGATCACAGAAATTATGTTGTTTATAAAAATAAAAATTTTGACAATAAATTAAAAGTTAAGGAAAAGGAGATGGAGAGAAAGGAAGGGAAGGAGAGAAAAGAAAAGGAAAGCGGTGGTAAAGAATGAACAAAGGGGGAATAGAGAGAATTAAGTTTAATGTCAAGCAATTGAAAGGATGTTCCTATCATCACCAGTAATAGGAAGACTATATAACAAATACACAGTTTAAGCTAATGTCCATTAGATTTTCCAATGGAGTGGTTTTAAATCTAAAGTAAAATCTTTAGAAAATCTAATCTAGAAAATCTTTGGTAGTTGTAAATATACAATATACGTATATCCTCTTTAATGTTTGGGATAGTTGATTAGTTATATGACAAAAAATGGTTCTGGATCCTTATCTCACACCATACACAAAATTATTCAAAGATAGATTAAAGCATTAATGCCCATGCCTGCTAGGAGCTATTTCTGAGCAGACAGCCAGGAGTAACCCCTGAGCATCGCCAGGTGTGGCCCAAAAACCAAAAACCAAAAAAAAAAAAAGAAGTACTAATGTTAAATTTAAATGAATAAAGTAAATAGGAGAAAATGTAGAAAGAACTTACATGATATTTTTAACATGATATTTTTTATACAGACATATTCAATGATTCTGGCTAAGGGATACTGCCAGTGACAAAAATGGAACTAGATCAAAATAATAAGCTTTAGTACAAAAAAAAAAGAAATGAAGATAAAAATGAAAAAGACACTCTATTTACTGGGAGAAACTAGTTGCTCATTACAATGTGATAAAGGGCTAACAATTTAGCTTTATAAGGTATTCACAAACATTTACATTATATTTAATTATTTTATTTACATTTATTTCTTATTTATTTATTTATATTTTTAAAAACATTTTACAAAACACCAGCACCAGAAAACAAACTTCCACCTGTGTAGGCTCTAATGCCACCCTGACACTGACTTGCTCCAGGGCAGGTTCAGATGACACCCTGACAACCAGGAAATAGCAACAACTTGCTCTCAGGGCAGGTGAGATGAAATCAGATACTCTCCCTGACACCCAGGCTTTGGCACAGGGGCTGTGCAAAAACCAAAATCTTTAATTACAGAAGCTGACTACAAAAAATACGATTGTACAGAATTTTTCATGAAGAAAGACTTGTGTTTGGATCATTAGTATGCTCAGACCCTGTATTTGTCCATCCTTATGACAGGATGTTTCATGGGTAGAGACATTTTGTTATTTTAGACCAAGGGTATTTTCTTTCTAATTACCCCCAAAGTTTGCTGTACCTATGCAAAAATAACAAAGCAAAACAAGAAAAAATCCTGCCACCCCTCCTTTACAAATTTTTTTTTGTATCTTCTAGATATGTGCTCCTGACTTTTTCAAAGAACCTTTGGATATGAATTACTTTGTTTTATCTCATATTTCCGAGTTTTTCTATAACTTAAGAAAAGAAAAAAAAAGGATGCGCACAGGGGCCAAGTGGTTTCAGGTGCATTGGTGGAAAATTAATAGTCAGAATTAAATACCCAAGCCAAAATCAATGACAATAATAATATAAAATATCATTAAAATATAAAATAAAATAATGATATAAAAGTAAAATAGACCTGTTATGCTGGTAAGCCAGTGGACTAGTAGAGGTATGGGATACATGTGGGAACATTGGTGGAAGGAGTTCAACAATGGTAGTGGGAATGGCTCTAATTCAATGTCTCTGTATGCCTAAAATACAACTATGAAGGACCTGTAATTCACAATGGTTTTAATAAAATAAGTTTTAGAAAATAAAGAAGTATTTATAACACCAAACAATAACCAAAAAACAATTCTATAAAGAATCTGGAGAAAGGAATGAACAGACATTACCTCATGAAAACATACAGTTGCCTATATGTATATGAGAAAGTGTCCTTCATCACTTGTCATCAGTGAAATACAAATCAAATTATAATGATATATAATCATACATCACTTCACACTAAATAGATTGACACAGTCAGAAAGAGTAGACAAACAATGCTGGATAGGATGTGGAGGAAAAAGCCTCATCCACTGTAGGTGGGAATGTTTTGTTTATCTCTATGAAAAATAGTATGGAGACATAAATTAAGAGCTAAGCTTATATAGATCAAGCTATTTCTTTGGGTATCTGTCTTAAGAGCTAAAAAAAACCTGTAGTATAAATACAATAAAATACTACTCAAATATAATAGAAAAAGGTCGTGCAATTTTCTGCTACCTGATGGTATTAGAAGGAATCATGATGAATTAAATCTATTACAAAGAGAAGAACACTTGAAAAATAATCTCTTATATTTGGGTTATGAAGAAATGTAGTATGCCATAATTAAATAGTCAAAATCAATGTAAAGAGCTGAACTGGAGAATGATGGTGATTGTTGGGATAAGACCCCAAGTTTTATTTAATTTACCTGATTAATTATTTTATTTATTTTTAGTTTTGGGTAACACCTGGTCGTGATCAGGGGTTATTCCTGGCTTTGTACTCAGGAATCACCCCTGATGAGCTAGGGGGATCATACAGGATGCCATGTATTTCAAATAACAATGTAGAATATTAAAAAAGTAATCTATAGCCTCATGGTTCTTGCAGTATTTTTCATAATAGCCAAGAAGCAACACATTTCAGTGACCAGATGAATGGATAAAGATAATGTGGGATAGATATATAATAAAATATAGCTGAACTATGATGATTCTGCTGTTTGCTGCTCAAAATGGATCTCTAGTATATCAAGTTGAGTAAAGCAAGCCAAAGGGAGATCAACAAGCACAGAATGATTATTTATCTGTTTAGTATAATAAAAAAAATTTTTTTTGGAGTGAGTGTGGGCATCCTCTCCACCTTCTCAAATTTTCAGAAGCCCTTATGGCCAAAATCATGCCCCATGAACACAATTGTCCAGTTCCATCTATTCTCAAAAGAAATGTTTGCAACTTATAAAAGTCATAGGCACATGAACTATGCAGCTGAAAACATCAAAATCAGGAGGAGAACGTAAGCCATGCTCCTGCCCTGCCAAATCATGCCAGCTGCATCCAACAACCACAAGTTCTGCTTTGCCAATGGCTCTGCTACACCACTTAACCACTGGTCTCTGTAGAGATATAAAATCAACGAAAATTCCAGCTATGCTGGTATTTTAGAGTGATTTTGGGTATCCTCTCCTGCCTTCTTATATTTCGGCATACTTCTGGCAGAGAAGACTGTCATTCAAGTAGGATAATGCCAATTTAAATGTAAATGCAATTTTAAAGTAACCTAATCTTCAGAAATAATACAATAACAGAAAATCAACTAGCAACAAATAATTTAGCAAAACTTCTGACAATACTTAATAGCCTCATTGCAAGATACATTAATTTTCACAAATTTTTTATAGGTTCACTTAAAAATTATTTAATTACCACTTAACTTTAAACAAGCAATATGAAATATATTATTTATTCAAGCCAAGGGGGAAGTGTGGGAATCCAAGGACAATGGTGGAAAAAATTTTTCATTGGTGATGGGATGAATTGATCTTTGAACAAGTGTATTATGAGCAACTGTGGTTTTAAATAAAGTAACTTATATAAAAATAAGAAGCATAAAAAATAAAATTAGTCAGTAATAACAAACCCTGAGTGCTGGCATATAGAACTGAATTTACAAAGGGAGTGAGGTTAAAGTTGGGAAAGAACCATAGAAACATTGGTGGAGGGATGTTTGCACTGGAGGTGGGTGTAGTGTGTTCCAACGCACATACAACATATGCAGTTCCAACACACGCAGTTTTCCAACTGCATGCCTTAAATTTTATTATTAACTGTATTGTAAATCATAGTACCTTTTAAAATTACAGGAAATATTTAAAAAAATACAGAAAAAGGAAACAGAACATGACAGTTATTTTCTACTCCTTTCCCTCTATTTAAACTCTTGTAACTTTGTAGGCTAGATTGTTACTTTCAGTACACTCACACATTTCAATCTGCCAGCATGTATCTAATAAAGCTCTTTCTTGATTCATTGGTGGTGGTGGTGGGGGGGAGAAATGCGGTGCATGGAATGTAGCTGGTGAAGTCAGAAAGGAGTGATACACTGGAAGCCAAAAAGAGAAAAATAACTTTTAAGGCATAAGGAGTGGTCAGCTCTCCCTGATATTATTGAAAGGTTAAGTAAGATGGATAATTAAAGTTATTTATTAGATTGAATTGTGTGGCATTTAATAGTAAATTAAAGCTTAGGGAAATCCCAATATATGAATGTAGTTATCACTTTCCTGTGCCATATCTCCTTATTTGCTTTCAGTATTAGTTATCAAATAGTTTCAGGCTTCTGGTTGCTGTTATTCTGCAGTTCAGAAATTCAACTTTTACTTTTTAACATTACATACTACACTCTTCATTTCTCATTTCAGTTATCTTATTTTAGCACTCATACATTTTTTTCTGCTTTGTTGACTACCTATGCCATTGTTTCTTTGAGCTCATTAAATATCCTCACAATGGGGTTTTTAAAGTTGTTGTCCATGGATTTACTAAACAGATTGGTGGTGGGCGAGTCTTTCATTATTGTTTTCACTTACTGAGCTTGGTAGGCTTCACATGCCTTTGCCTTTGGGTTTGCTGAGCTCCTGCTGTGTTGAGGATGAATCTTTTTACTTAGTCCCTTGGGACTCTGAGGAATTAGGCTGTGAATTGCTCTTTACAAATTTCACACTGTGCACAGTTTATAGTTTGTTTCACTGGGTAAGGAGAGGCAGGAAAGGAAACAATTAGGAGCTGACATGTGGCCACAAGCTTCAGGAGTTATGGGGCAGTTTTAAATTAGTATGAAGTCTACAGTACAGTTAATTGTAGGATTTTATGAAACACACTAAACACCGTATTGTCCAAATCCCTCTACTGTTTTAGTGGACTCCCTTCCTGTTCCTATTATTCCCCAACCACCACTACCACCACCATCACCACCATAAGCCTACTAGTATAAAACAGTTCTCAGTTTTGGTTGCTTCTGAGCATTTATTATAGACTTAATATATTTCCTTATATCCAACATATGAGAGAGATCATCCTGTATCTGTCCCTTTTCTGACTAGATTGTAAACTAACATTATATTGGAACATTTTGGAAGCAATTAATGTATTTTGTATGTGGAACAAATATATAATAAACTGTGGCTAGAACACAAATTACAATGGTTTGAAATGTGCCTATGGATTCTTGATATATCTCTAAGATATAGATTTTAATGTTTCCATTGGGTATGGGCTGGACTTAATGACTCATTTTAAATGAATAGAGTAAGGTGGGTTCGACAGAGTGTGACTCCTGTGATGAAGAAATAAAAGGCATTGTATCTTTATTCTTTATTTCTGTTTTGGATTGCTTGCCTGGGGAAAGCCAACTGCCATATTACAAGGACACTCAAGCAGCTTTATGGGGTGAAAACAGGCTTCTAGAAAACCCCAACTGAGGGTGTTTAGAAGCAGATGATCAAGATCTAGTTAAGACTTCAGATGGCTGAAGTTCTAACTTAGATTTTCATTTTGACTTCATGAGAGATTCAACCAGATCTAGTCAAGCTCATGATCCACAGAGACTGTAATAATAAATGTTTGTTGCTTCATGTCATAAAATTTTGGAGAAACTTGTTATATACTAATTGAAACCCAATGAGACTGAACATTAGCAGAATCACTGAATTCTGATTTTGGAGCATGTGTATATGTTAAGGGGTGATAGAGGTAAAAATTTCAGGCCTCATAAATGGGGCCATGTGTCATGCTTCCATCTGGATTTCAGCTTTTGTTTATGTGAGGTCTAGTCATGTGCCATACCCCATATGCTATTGTTATAGAATATAATTTAATCTTGTTCCAGCTCTCATCATGCTTTCTAGGAGTACATTTCCTCCTCATTAAAGTTACATATTGTTTCTTGGTCTCTAAGTATGTCATTTCTCTATTCATTTGTTTTAGGTTTTTATCCCTTCATTTCTAGGATATTTATATACTTATATCTAAAACACAAGGTGAGAAAATAAATGGAAAGGAGCATAGTTTCTGCTCTAAGACACCTATTATTTGACCAGATTAGTTTTCTGAATACTAGCTCCCTCTAATTAGTTCAACTACTATGTACAATGAACATATGCTCAAAAATATAATTAGAATGATCAAAATATATTTTTAACTTTATGCCCTTAATAAAAGGAAAAAGATTTCCTCTAAAATATAGTACGTGATTTCTTCCTAAATTATATATATTTGGTATTTTAATAAATATTATAATGGTACAAAATGTCACTCTCCAGCAGCAATTATAATACCAACTAGTGAACCAACATGTGCTAATAATTTTATAGATACTCTTTATTACAACCTCCAGGTAAAGTATAAATGAGGAAGGCTCCTTGACAATGAATTTGGTAAGCAAAATGAAATATGTCCTAAAAGTTAACTCTTGCCCAAATTCTATGGTGTTTTGTTTTGTTTTTGTCAGCCCAAACACTAAAGTATTTCCCTCTTTATGAATACTATTCTATTTTAACTAGGGCCAGATATGATTCTAAGTGACATTAACCCAAATGCACCATCTCAGAAGAAGAGAAATCCACCAGAACAAAAGGACTTGATAATACTGGGATTAAAAAGGCAAAAAAAAAAAATTGCAAAACAAAACAAATCGAGCAACCAAAAATTTCACCCAAATATTATTCTATTTTCCTTGACAAAGCACTCATCATCTACATAGAAAGTCTTTCAGTTAGAAAAATTTGAAACAAGGTCTATAGAATTAACTTTCAAACAGCAAGTGACTTATGCTTTATTTCTAATATTTCATGCAATACAACCTGGTTTGCCATTACTTTATAGGTCCTCTCTTCTTTCAGAAGAAGCTTATGGTTTTGATTGAGCTGTTTCTTTTTATTTTTTTTAATTTATTTTCATGTTTTATATATTTGTCTTAAAATATAATAATAGAGGGTACCAAGTCCAAACAATTGCATGATAATTAAATAGTAATAAAAATGATCAGACTTAAACACCAAATCCAAAGTCAAAGACAACAGAATCAATACGCAATCTACAACAAGCCAGATAAGAGGGGATCATTTATACTAGCAGCCTGGGGGATCAGGGAGGGGGATATGGGATGCATGCTGAGAATAGTGGTGGAGGGAGGTCAACTTAGGTGGTGGGAATTCCCCTGATTCAATGTTAATATGTACCTAAAAGATATGTTATCCACTTTGATCAAAAATAAAAAAATAAAAAATATTTTAATTAAGAAATTCTTTATTTGGATAACCATGATATTCACAGTTGCAATCTTTATGAGATTAGGAAAGGAAATTTGAATGGTGTCAGAACTGACTTTTTCCGTGAATAGCAAAATCTCACTCCAGTCTGAGATCCATAGCTCCTAAAGAACTAGAGAACTGGGTCTACTTCTCTAGTCATACATATCAAGTCTCAGGACCAGCAGCCTAAGCCTATACCAGTGATTTTGTAAAGCTGGAAGGAACTTAGTGTCCATACTTAGCAAAATCTCATGCCTCGTTTTTCCAGTCCTGACATATCCAAGTGCTTCACTGGCAAAAGCATAGTGAGCCAAGCAAGAAAAAAATTGTACTCCCTAGCTAATGTGACCACCATCTTTCTGGTCTCTGGCTTATCAACTTTCTACTAGAAACAAAAGCAATCATATCACAGTAAAAGTCACTTTTTTTGTCTTTTTGTTTGTTTGTTTTATGGGACACACCAGGTGCACTCAAGGATCAATTCTGATAGTTTCAGGGGTCCATGTGGAGTGCTGGGGATTGAATTTGGGTCAGCTGTGTATAAGACAATGATCCCATTGACTGAACATGTTCTCCATTCATTACTGGGGTGCTGATACTTGGGGTCCAGGCATTCAACTAAATTGAGGTATCCCAGGGTAAATGTCAGGTAAATGTCCCAGGTAAATGTTGGAAGATCAAATCACCATGCAGAAAAAGGGGCTTCAGGGACGGAGGTCCTGGCATGGGGCACTGGGTAGAGTGAGGGGTCTGTGCAGAAAACAAACCCAATAGGACCATTTCAGGCTGAGTACCTGGCCTTCATTCTGAATACACACAAAACATGTCTGGGGTTCTTTCTGGAGAGGCCAGGCAGCTGACTGTTTAGGGATCACTCCCAATACTTTTTTTTGGAAGCAATCTAGTGATAGAAATCAAGCTCTGAGTCTCATATATGCATGACAAATGAACATTCTAAAATTTTTTGTTTTGTTTCTGGGCCACACCTGGTGACACTAAGGGTTACTCCTGGCTATGAGTTCAGAAATCAATCCTGGCTTTGGGGACCATATGGGATGCCAGGAATTGAACCCAGGTCCGTCCGTCCCAGCCACATGCAAGGCAAATGCCCTATCGCTGTACTATCAGTCAGGCCCCTCATTCTAAGACTAATAACAGTATATTAAAAAAATCTTTTAATTATCTTAGGCAAAAATATCCAAAATTGACTCGACAAATAAACATTGTTAAACCTATGACCATTTGACTTTACTTTTCCAACCAAGCATTATACAACACTACACTAAACTCCACTCCACTCCACTCCACTCTACTCTACTCTACTCTACTCTACTCTACTCTGCTCTGCTCTGCTCTGCTCTGCTATGCTATGCTATGCTATGCTATGCTATGCTATACTATACTATACTACAGTATATTATACTAATCTATACTATACTACGTTATACTACACTATATTATACTACACTACATTATGCTATACTATACTATACTATGCTATACTATACTATGTTATCGGACACTATACTACACTATAATAAGCTATGCTATGCTATGCTATATACTATGCTGCAGATGTCCTGCGTCTCAGCAAGTCTAGTGGGATGGAGTCCTCGCAAGAAGAAAGTGGAAAATAATAAAAAAAATAAAATAAAAAAAGAAGAAAGTGGGAGCATGGATGGACGAAAGGAATAATAGTGAAATAATAATAACCACACACAGAGTATGTGGGGTCAGCACAGCTACTAGCAGGAGTGCGACCACTTTATTCTCAAGACAGAGGTTTTTATAGGGGTAAGCCAGTCACAGGTGTTAAAGATGATAATTATCATAACAGAGCAAAGTTACTCAAAAACAGTTTTTAACAATTAACTTCAAATTGCCCCAGAACTTCAGCTGCAAGAACATAAAAAAAAAAACATTTTAATTTATAAGTTCCAAAAAAGGGGTTCTCTGTCATCTTTGGTGCTGAAATTTCTTTTGCTAATTATTTAATAGAGACCACATTTTTTCCTTAAGATGTTATAAAGGAGAGATAGTCAAATAACTAAAAATGCAATGCCAAGCATCTCTAACAAAATTCCTCAACCATCCGCGCAGGGGAAAAAAGACGTCCACAACGGGTCTTTTGAGGAATCCCATGGGGGTTATTTCAGTTCACCCTACTAGGGAAATCTGAGGATACATCTGGTGGGCTGAATTCCCCTAAAATTTTATGGAGGCGTGCCAATACTATACTTATACTATAAGTTCAAATACACTCCTAGTTACCATTTGAGTTTGCCAACTTTATGAGGTGACTTGACATGAGGACTCTACTCATTTTGAATCATTTGTACTGACAAAACTCTTTAAAAGAAATAAAATTTTGTTATGTACTCTGGAGACACAAAGAAAGATGATAATAGAGCTCAATAAAGACATTTCAGAAAGAAAAAAGAGTTGTGAATTATGTAGAAGAGCATCTGTCAGTTGCAGAGCCGGAAAATGATGGACTGTTAGACTGGTGATAAGTGCTATAGGAGAGCTAGAAAGTTATATATTTCTGTGAGGCTTTATTATATTATCCAGAAAACTAATTCCCCATCTTCTTTTTTTATACACCTTTATACTAAACCACTGTAATTTCTGAGATATGATCATTTGACTCTTACATGAACAAAATCAGGCACAGCAGCTTTCTTTGTTAGGACTAATCATTTTATATTCTGTTGGTCTGCCTTTGAGTTACCCTATATCTTTATAAAGTATTTCTGGTTGACCAACTCTTTCTAATTCCATGTTCAAATAATACCAATGAGTGGTATTTATTGACTTAGCTCTGGTTTTTATGCATACCATAAAGAATATTTACAATTTTACAGGTTAACCTGAGATGCACTCAGTCAACAAATAAGGATTTAATCAAAAGATTAAGAAATGGTTCAAGATCACAGAGGCAATAATTACCAGAGCAGAGAATTATTTTAGACCTGACTCTAAAAACACAATATTTCCAAATCTGATTTTAGACAAGAGAATTTTTAATTCAAGTAAATAGCAAGAAATCAATATATGCCAGTCTCCAATCTAGACACTGCTGATGTAGCATGGACAAAATCATCCATATTCATAAAGATAGAAATAATTAACAACAAAAAGATTTATCATCAGACCAGTGCAATAGTGCATCATCAGGTCAGGAGCTTACCTTGAATATCACTTACCAAAATTTTTTCTTTAACATCTCATATGGTCTCTTGAACCTCACTAGACATGAATCCTGAGCACAGAGCCTAGAATGATTAATCCCTGTGCATCACTGAATGTAGCCCAAAACAGTGATTAACAGAGACACTTAAAAGCAAATATTCTTTGGTGTTAGCTCTGAAGATGATGAATTAGTAGGTCACAGGGATTGGTCTATGCACCTTATTAGTGCTGTCTATCTGGTTATTTCTCTGTGGTGCTGCAGAGAGTCGATCAAGAGCTTCATGTAAGTAAAGCATACATACATAAACTACATTTTAAGTCCCTGAAAGGATTTAATTAAGATTCTAGGTAGTATTTTGATACTTAGTCTTTTAACTCAATTATACTAAAGAATGTAAAATTCATTATGAAATTAATTCATTATGGATATCTTGTTTAAGTCCTCACTCTTGAATACTTCTTACATAGATTTATTTTTAGTTGAAACATTAAAATCCCTTCAAATTAAAGATTAGCCCTGGGTAGTGTGATATATGCTGATTGATGGCAGGGATTCTGCAAAGTACACAATTCTAAATATCTGATTAAGATTAGAGAGAAACTTGAAAGTCTTAGAAACTACTAGCAATGAACATTCCTATTTAAAAGGCAAAGTCATGGGGTTTATACAAAAGAATCACTACTGGAGTCATAATGACTTTATACATTCACATTTTATAGGCACAGCAGCACCTAAGAAGAAATAACAAGAATCTCTTAAGATAGGTTATGGGTTGAAAGGAGTAAGGGACTGAATTTCTTGTCTAGGAAAGAAGTCCTGTAAAGGAAGGTAAGAGAGAGTAGGCTAAAAGGAGCAGTCATTAAAGGCCAAAGGTTGCTAACACATGCTTGGATTTATTTTTTTGTTTTTGTTTTGTTTTGTTTTGGGGCCACACCCGGTGGCAATCAGGGGCTTGTCCTGGCTCTTTGCTCAGAAATTGCTCTTGGCAGGCACGGGGGACCATATGGAATGCTGGGATTTGAACTACCATTGGTCCTGGTCCCCCGCTTGCAGGAAAGCATCCTACTGCTGTGCTATCTCTCTGGCTCCACATACTTGGATTTAATATGGAAAATAATAGGGAGGTATTTTATTCCAAACTAGAAAAAAGGGAAATGTAATTTAAATACATAGTTTGTCCCAGGAGAGGACAGCAGCTGCCAAATTAATTTATTTGCTCAGGGAGTAGGAAATGCTGGTGAATTATTGGCACCATGAAAGGCTTTTTTTTTTGTTTAATGGAAAGATCACTTTGAGGCCCAGAGTTGAAGACCCGGTCCTTTAAGCATAACCTTGTCTACACTTAACATTGTTTCCTAAGTTTCCTGTATCTCTAAACCTCCCTCAAGTGACCTGGTACAGAAATGTATTTAGTCTACTCTAACTGTGACTTGTCCTTAAGTATAATACTGGGATTTTCAAATTAGGCCAGCACGTGACAAGAATATTTCTAACTCAGATACTAAAAGAAAACCTGTATTTCTCATTGTTTTCTTCTCCTACAACTAGGACTCTAGAGTATATATTGAATAATAACTATGCAAGAAATTACCAGCATGAGTCAGCCTTATTACAGATGAACAGTTCATTGCTAATGTATTTAACTCAAGTTCTTGTTCTAATGAATTAACTGCACTTAAGTGGCCTGCAGCTGAGAACTTGTTTTGGGAAAGCAGCTTGGATACAAATCCCATCTGTAATCACCCTTTTAAAACATTTAATACTTCTGTGGTATTTAAAACAAAAAATTATTTCCAATTCCATTGTCAGCACATCTTTAAATAAGTAAACAAGTAGTGATTTTTAAAAATAAATGGACAATCTGCACTGCATGCAGGTGACCATTAGGGATAGGTAAAAACAAATTTAAAAGGTCTTTATGGTGGGGATCTTTTTTCCCATTTGGATTGTGGATAATTTTACTGTGATGGTTAATAATTTTGTCAGAGAACATTTCAACTGATTATTATATTTACAAAGCACAAAATCATATTGTAGATCAGCTTTAAGTCTTGTGAAGTCAAACAACCATTATTTTATTTCCCTCAGGTGTACAGAAAAGAGATACATATGCCTAAAGTGATTCTTGGGAGTTAATATCAGAAGTGCCATAAGCTCTCCTAATGTGTGTTCATCATGTAGTGATTTGAGCAGCATTTGGTAGACTCTTGTCACTTCATTGAAGGAGAGTCTATAAATAAACACTGTTTAAAGTGTTTTTCCAGTGCCCTGACAATGTCAATGCTGTCTATAGAGAGCCAAAGTCTGAAAATCCAGGAAACCTTCCTTCAGTCAATTATAACTGATATTATTCTATCAAATTATTATGGGTTTAAGAGGTTTCAGCCAGATTCTGAGCTTGACTGTAAAAGGTCTTCCTTTCAATAACTTTAGTGTTTTAATAAGACACAGAGCATAGATGTTGTCCAAAATTGCTGAAGACTTGGATAAACATTGTTCAGATTTTTTCTTTTAATGAAGTTTACTTTATATATGTTGTTCAATATTACTAAATTTTCTTGTTTTTATTTTTTAATTTAAACACCATGGCTACAAGGTTGTTCATATGTATACTACATTTTTCTACAGATAAAGTTGTGCACGATTGAGTTACAGTCATACAATGTATAATAACATTTACCAGTGTGCATTTCCTGCCACCAATGTCAACAGTGTCTCTCTCACCTTCCCTAATACCAACCTAATTTCTATCAAAACTCCTCCACCAGACTCTGGGGCAGGCATTTTACTTCTCTCTCTCTCTCTCTCTCTCTCTCTCTCTCTCTCTCTCTCTCTCTCTCTCTCTCTCTCTCTCTCTCTCTCTCTCTCTCTGTCTCTCTCTCTGTGTCTCTTTCTCTCTCTCTGACACTGTGGTTTGTACTTCTGTTAATGAAGGGTGTCATACATGTCCTTTTCATAATATATTTTTCTCTAACTGCACTCTCCACTCTTTGTGGCAAGCTTTTTGTCATGAACTAGTCCTCCTTGTCTCTATTGTTTCTGGATATCATCCCCACACTGACTTTTATTTTCCTTATATCCCACAGATAAGTGAGATTATTCTATGCACTAAGAAAGATATTGCGAAATTGGAATGCACATAGAGGTGGAAATGAGAGAAAAGATGAAAAGGAAAAGGAAAAGAAGAATTCATAGAGAAGCATAAGAATTGACTTTTTTTTTTCTTTAGAAAATGGGTGTTGGATCACCACTTTTCCTATGGCCCATCATCACTGCCCTACAATTATCTACAATTCTCTTCATGGGTGCCAGTCTGACCAAACTTTAGTATGCAGTATATTGGCTGTTATCACTGGAAACTTTTGGTTTGAGAGTCGGTACTCATCCCAATACCTTCCCTTTTCTGGGAAGCCTGGCAGCTATAACCATGCCCACAAGCATAGTTACTATGGTCCAACAAGACCAGCTTTCATGCTTTTCTCAAACAATTTTCTGAAAACAATTTATATTATGGTCAACTATGGCATCTTGAGATGCAAATTTTTTAATAAAGTAAATAAAGAAAATAGGTATTGGAAATTTTCTAAATATAATTCTCTTTATGATAAAATATTACAAAGGTAGATTAGAAGCAACTTATGATATGGTTTGTAAATTTTTCAGATGCAAAAAAATATCACAAAGTATGGTACAGATTCCATGTTCCTTTGTTTTTGAAAATCAACATTTCAGAAGCAGAATTAGCATTAACTGGCTCATTTCCCTATTCATTTTTGTTTTAATTCATTTTTATTACAGTTTCCCACAGTACAAAAGATAAGTTGTGATAATTTTTTTCTAATCCTGTTTCAGAGATTAGTTCTGTTGTTTCTTTTCTATTTTTTATAGCTGAGATTTAGGTTCAATCATCTGTAATGCTTTATGAAATTCTGATTTTGCTCAGCCTTAATTTCTGAACACAATTTCTGCATACCAACCTTCTCTACTTTACATATTGTACATTTGTAACAGAGAATCTTTAGTTTACAAATCAATTAAATTCCCTTTCTACTTGTTCCAAAGTTATAGTTATACAGATTGCAAAGCCATTTCTAACCCTTCCTAGATCAGATAATAAAATATTCACCTAGGTAAATTGTCTACCCTTCACAGAAAATATTGAATGTATAGCCTCACATATAGGAGGCATAAATTCTACCACTGAGCCATAATTTATTATTATTATTATTATTAATTATTAAGTTTTGGACCACAACTAGATACTCATGGCTTTCTTCTGGCTCTACTCATGGAATTACTGCTAGCAGGCTCAGGGAACCAAATATGGTTCAGGGTATTAAGTTTATGTTGGCTAGTGAAAGACAAATGTCAGACTCTTTGTGCTATTACTCTGACCCAATAAAATTTTTCTTATTATTTTGAGTTTTGGGATAGCTCAAGTTTTAGTCCTGACTCTGTGCTCAGGGATCACCCCTGGTGGGGTTTCAGGAATCACAATGTCTACCAGGAATCAAACCTGAGTTGGTCAAGTACAAGAAGTACTTTACCTCTCTGGTTTCCCCTCAATAAAATTATTTTTACTAGTTGTTCTATAATATTACCAATTATCTTTTAACAAGCTATGTATTAATATAACACTAGCTAAATGATACTTATGCTGTTATAACAATTATTGATAAATAAGTCGTTTTAAAAATAGTTTCATTAAATGTACAACTGATTTTCAAAAATGTACAGTGATGGAAAGCTTATATTGTCGTTGCCCAAATATTTGCCCTTTCCTAGAGGAGCACAAGAACATTGTTTTTGCTCTATAATAACATTTTTTTCATCTTGAATTGGTAATTTAGTCAAACTTCTCTTTTACCATAAACAATGATTAACAGCACTTAGAAAAATACAAGCTGCTGGAGAGATAGAATAGTGGGTAAGGCTCTAGCCTTGATGTGCCAGAACCAGTTTCTCTCACCAGCATCCAATGTGGTCCCTCTACCACCACTATGAATGCAAAGCCAGTAGCAATTTTTGAGTGTTATTGCTTTATTTTTGGTGCATACCCATAATAAAATCAAACAAAAAAATTATATGTCTAGCAGAAAAAAGTGTTCTATACTGTTAGCTCAAGTATAATTCTATAAATAATGTCAAAGACTTTCATTGTATCTCCAGTACAACACTGAATCATTGCACACTTTATACTGCTCTGGGATGTGTTTAACAAATCTTTAAACATACCCAAAAGTATTACTCATAATTTAGTCTGAAACACTTTGAAATTTTATAAAGTTTTGCATTCTGCTATAAAGTGAACCTTTAGAATAGAACTTAAATGTTAAATGTGTTTTATGTAAGTAGGAGTGATGTGAATTCATATATTACTAAATGTTTTTATACTTCTTTCTATGTAACCATTAATGCTTTCTTCCTCCATGGCTATAAATTTTTGTTGTAGCCAACAGATAGTAAACTCTGTCATGCTAGCTTGTAATGAAGCTTATAGATAAGGTAGTTTAAAAGAAAAAAGAGAAGCTTTTTAGAGACCTATTTGATGTCCTAGAAAGCCTGAATGCTACTGTTAATAAACTTTCAGAGGCAGAACTCAGGAAGTGTAAGAAATGATAGTGTCATTGTTTGCTGGCTTGGCAAACTCGCCCATACAGATAGAAAAGATAAATAATTTTAGTGAAGAAGGTAATGCCAGAAACTCTCACAAAATCTCAAGCAACTACCGAGTCAGTTGTCTCCTTCCCTGTCTCTGTTTCCCTTTCTGCCACCTTCTTTTCATTCTTAGTCTCAGCATCTGCAATAAGATTCATTATTTTTCACCCCTCTCCTAGTCCAACTTCCTTTCCTAAGGTGTTGATTGTCAGTAAATCCAGCCCCTCTGTATGGACGCACCTGCTCCTTTTGTTTCTGCGCCATGCAGACAAGTTGACTGAAGAGGAGTAGGAGTAAAGAGAATTATGACTGAGATTTTCCCCATTGTTCTATATTCATCTCCCGCACAGCTTGCTTCTCATGCTCTAATCTACAATCCTAATTTAGAAAGCCACGCATGTCTGTCTTTGTGAAAGAAACTTAAAGACAAAAACAACATTCAAAACTTATTTTTATAGGATTTTTCAAAGAGGAGTGTGAAAACATTTTGATCTCTTAACAATTAGGTGGCATTTTACTGCATAGTGTATTTGATATATGCTGCTAAAGAATAGTTTTCATGTGTTGTTGCTTCACAATTTTCATGGATTATGAGTGCAACAATAACTAGCTGGGTCTTGTGAGTGGGTTCAGGATCTCACGAAGCCTCTGTGAGTCAAGGATGGGGGTCCTAAGTGCAGCTCAGATTCTCTGCTATGCAAATACAGTGATGGCAAAATTCATTTCCTAGACATGTCAGAATACGGTCCTGATCTCTTAAATGCTGACGTTTTTCTTTCTCCCACTCATTTAAAATCTATCACATGGTCATTATTTTCTATTTGGCTATATGTTTTCTCTGGCTTCTTCACTCTCTGACTTTTGGTTATCCTTTATGAACTCATATAACCAAAACAGGTTCACCCAGAAAAATATCTCTTCTTGCTTAACTTGCAACCAAATGCTTAGGGATCTTATACATCTTGAAAATTCTCATATATGATTTAAAACATAACAAAATCATGTAGATAATATTCCATCACTTTTGCATATTCTGATGATCAAAAGCAAGGTAGAAGTCCCATGTACTATCTAGGGAAAGGGGAATTCTACAAGAGTTTGGGTCATCAGAGGAAATTAAGTATTCTATCAATCACAAGTATGAATCAACAAATTTTATAATTTCCTTATTTTTCCTAAATTTACTAGCAGAAATTGTCCACAAGTCATAACAATTATTTCTACCTTTTACCTCACTGAAAGTGACTTCAATGTCTATTTCTGTATTTACTTCAACACACCCTATTCACATGTTTCATTACTCCAAAACATTTCTCATATGTATTAATCAGGTCAAACACTTTCGTTAAATTAATTCACACTGTCAAACAAAAATCTGTTTAGTACTGTCAATATAGTCAACATTCTTTCCCTTTTAATTCTTAAACATTTTTTGAAAAGAGTTTAAGTGTTATGCATGATATGATACCCCTTCAGTAACAATATTGCAAACCACAATGTCTAAAAGGAAAACTGGGAGAGAGAAATAGAGAGAGAGAAAGAGAAAAGACAGGAAAGGTGATGGAGGAGGAAGGGAAATGGGGGATACAGTTGGTGAGAAATGTGCACAGGTGAAGGGATGGGTGTTTGTAACATTGAGTGAAAGCAACTCAATCAAAACAAATCTGTAGCTGTGTGTCTCACAGTAATTCAATTGGAAAAAATAATCTGTTAAAAAAAAAGAATATTTGTATTTTGGTTTGGGGCCACAACTGCTGTTGCTCAGGTCTTGCTTCTGGCACTGTGCTCAGGGATCACTCCTGGTGCTTTGGAATCCTAAGGGGAACCAGGGTTGAAACCCTGGTTGATTAGTAGCTATGTTAAAGGCAAGCACCCTATTTATTATACGCTTTAGTCTTTAATACTCACCTTCTAAAATTAATATCTTTTTCACCAAATGGGAATGTACTTTGTATTTTCTTTTTAACATAATACCAGCTCATTCCTTTATTTCACTGTGATCATGTTCTGCTCTAACATCTATTATTTCTTTTTTTTTTTTTTTGGTTTTTCGGGCCACACCCATTTAATGCTCAGGGGTTACTCCTGGCTAAGAGCTCAGAAATTGCCCCTGGCTTGGGGGACCATATGGGACGCCAGGGGCTCGAACCAAACTATAGTGGCTCCATTGTTTTCTAGATAATCCACTGTGTCTTTGTTTATATATTTTCCTAACTAGTTTAAACTACTCAGAATTTTTTAACAATTCACTTTTTTTTAACTAACTTATTTTGCAACCCAGTATTTCTTCCATATCTTCCTTTTATAATCCTAAATCTTCATTTTCTTCCAACATTAAAGTTGCTTAGTATGTAGAAAAAAAATCAACAAAATGTCTTCAAAGTCTACAAATTTGTAGCAGTTAATTATCCTAATTATCCTCAGATTTTAATTTTTACATATTCTCTTTCACTCTTCAAACTCAATGTCTTGAATTCTAATCAAGTCTTCCACCCAATTCCCCTATTTACTTTTTGGATTTTTTTGAGCCACACCCAGCAGCTCTCAGAAATTGCTCCTGGTAGGCTCAGGGGTCCATATAGGATGCATATGGGACCATGTGGGTTGCAGGGGATCAAACGCAAGTCTGTTCTTGGTTGGTCACATGCAAGGCAGATGCCCTACCACTGTGTTATCTATCTGGCCCCTCCCTTATTTTTTAAATAGCCATCACTTATTTGCCAAAGAAGTTGATAACTTCAGAGTCAGCTTGTTCTTTTCACCAAAATATACCTTTAGCTGCACTTTCTGTTTGACATTGCCTTTAAGATTATGCATCATCCTCTTATCTTCCATATAGCCAACCATCCCTCTTTTTTTATCATATAAATATTTTATCTTTCAATGAGAACAAAGCACCCAATCCTTTTCTATTACTGTCAATCTAGGCCATGATCTCATTTTTTATTGAGTTGATAGAAGTAAACTCCTAACTAATCTTTCTAAATTTCCAATATCATGACAACAAAAAATAAAAACATCACGATTTCTTCTTAAGTATATTTGATAATTTCTTTTATTTCTAAAATAGAAGTATGATAGCTTTTACCAATACATATTTCCCCCAATGATGCAGTACTCTTTCTATTATTTCTATATAACCCCTAATGTTCTATTCCTATACTGAACATTATCCTTAAGTTTTAATTTTAGAAATAACATTAACTGTTCAAAATGTGAGTTGGCTTTCTTCACCATTGTTGAATTGCTCTCTTCCCTAATCTCACCCCTGGCTCTCCACCAGAACATGCTTCCTACTGAAAACCACTTCTTATGCTTTTTTGTTTTTATTACCTTTGTGTAATAGTTATGCCTCTACTATATTTTTTGTATCTAACATATGAGATCATTTCATGTTGGACTCTCTCCCTCTTCACTCAGCCTGATAATTTCCCACCAGATCCATACATGTAGCAGCAAATTTCATGATTTTATTTCCTCCCCCCAATAACCAAGTAATAATCCATTGTTAATATGTACCATAATCTCTTTATCCAGTCATCTGCTTTTGGACATTGTTTTGTTTCCAGATTTTGGCTATTGAATATAGTGCTACAATGACCATGGAGGTACAAATTTTCTTTTATTACTTATGACTCACCTCACTTAACATATTTACTGTTGAAATCCATCCAAGTTTCGTAGCACTATTTTATTTCACTGTTCCTTACAGATACATTGTAGTCTAGTATATTTATGTACCTCACATTCATTACTCAATTATCTGTTATTTGACACCTATGCTGACTCCATATCCTAGCTATTGCATTAAATACTATAATGTATAATTCCATGCATATGCCACTTTGAAGTTATTTTGTGTGTGTGTTCTGAAGATATATACTAGAAGAGAAATTTTGATATCTTAAGGCAGATTTGTTCTTATTTTCTAAGAAATTGCCATATTATTTTCCATAGGGATTTAACCAGGTAACATTCCTACCAACAGTGTATAGGAAATCTGTTTCTACTATATTCCTGCTAACAGTGATTGTACCCATTTTTATGTGCCAATTTTATTTGCATCAAATTATATCTCATTCTCTATTGCCACACATATTCTTAATTTTATAGTCTCATTTGCTCAGTTTGGTTTCTATTGCACTTGCCAATAGAATCATATGATTGTATCATTCTTGAGGTTCAAACCTTGGAGAATTTTGTCTATGTTTTTCCAAAAGTATTTTATGAATTTTGGTTTGATATCAAGATATTTAATTCACTTTGAGTCTACTTTTGTGTAAGATGTGAGATATGGGTTCCATGTCATTTATTTGCATGTGGTGGTTTATTTTTTTAACATTATTTGTTGAAGAGACTATCTTTACTATACTTCATGTACTCAGCTCACTTGTGAAAATTAATTGACCATAGACCTGGAAATTTGATTCTAATCTCTAGTAAGAAAGTCTATCTTTATTCCAGTTCCCTGCTTTTTTAATCACTATAGCTTTGCTGTATAACTAAAATTAGGCAGTAAGTTATCTTTTAGTTACTTATTTCTCTGTATGGCTTTGGCTATTCTGAGTGTTATATAATTCCAAAAAATTATTATTTACTGTTCTAAGTTCTTGAATAGTGTCATCTAGATTAGGATGGAGGTTTCATTGAATCTATGGGTTACTTTTGACAATATGGATTCTTCCAGTTGATGAACTTGGAGTATTTTCCATTTACTAATATCTTCTATCTCTTTCTTAAGTGATTTATAATATTAAAGTATAGGTTTCACAACTTTCATTATGTTTATCAGATACTAGATGTGTTAAACACCACTTTAAATAAAATAGATTCTTTGATATCCTTCTATTCTTGTTATTTGCATAATAAAGCTTTTTATTTCTTGATTTGTTACTTATAAGATCATTTTAGTAGACTCAGATATTCTATACATATCATGTATCTAACAATAATTTAAATTTTTCCAATTAAAATTTTTTTATTTACTTTTCTTGCCAATTTCCTTTGCTAGGACTCCTACTATATTCAATAGAAGTGAAGACAGCAGACAATCTTGCTTCCAGGTGTTAGTTTCCCTATCATCTTTTCATGTTTAGAGCCACCATTTTCTATCTCCAGAAACGTGGTTTATGCTACTTTGATCCTTTGAGTATTCTATCTCAGAAGCACCTGATTCTACTACCTGAGTTGTGTAGCTTCCAATCAAGTGTCTCCTTGGTAATTTAACAATGTTGCCCACATATAACTATGACTTGTTGACTTTTTGCTTGAAACATTGTAATCCTTAACCATTGGTCTTAAAACAATTTTTTTGTTTGCTTGTTTTTGGGTCACACCCAGTAGTGCTCAGGGGTTACTCCTGGCTCTACACTTAGAAATTGCTCCTGGTAGGCTTGGGGACCGTATGGGATGCTGGGATTCGAAACAATGTCCTTCTGCATGCAAGGCAAACACCCTACCTCCATGCTATCTCTCCGGCCCCATTAAATTAATTTTTTACACCCAAATTGCTAACAGATTTAACAAAGCTATTTCCAAGTTTCTTCCAGTTAAAATTTCCACCTGTAGCTATTTTTTTATGCATATTTCTTTCCAATGCCTTGAATGTTCTAAATCTACAGTGCAAGCAATCTACAGTTTTATCTATTTTGCATCCTTACCTTCATAACCTAGTTTATTTCCCAAAAAGCCCAGACTAAGCATATTTCATTACTAAGTAAACTACATAACAGTTTTCTTTAAAAGTGAGAAGTTCACATTTTGTCCCCTTATTAAGTTGACATTTCACAATTATTTTTATGACATCTTTCATAATGTCTTTGTTTCATCTGTTTTGAATTAATTTTGTTTTAAATTCAGATGATTCTTTTAAAGTCTGATTGAGATTCAGACTTGTGCATAATTCTCCTAGAATTTAGCCATTGCCAATTAAGCTATTCTCAGATACAAACTTTATAAAATAAAGGCTTAAGAAATTAGGCTAAATAATCTCTAATTAGATAAACCACAAATGAGCAATGTAATTGATAAATTGTTTTTTCCCCAATTTCTGTAAGCTCCTTAAGGGCAGGAACTTAATTTAGTTATTCATTTCTTGGTTTAAAAATAATCTAGTGCATTTTTTTTGCAATTAATAAATGCTGAATAAATGTTCAGTGCACTTACTTTTATGTCTTCATCTATTTGCTTACTTGTTTATTTGATTCCACAAATTCAAGTTAAGTTCCTTGAAGGGAAGAAGCTTATCCTATTAACAGCTATATAATTTTTTCAACATTTAGATATTTATGAAGTGAATAAATGATGTGAAAGTATCTGGCATAAAATAGATAGTCAATAAGTTTATGATGTACATTTGCTCAGGCTCCAAGTGATTAAGAGCTGAGTTAATTTTCTTGCAAATCAGCTTCTTTTGCTATTTATAGAGAATACATTTTCATTCAAGAATATATTTAAGCCATCCAAATAGTGGTGTAAGGATTGTTCTTTCTCTCTGATTTTTAAAAACCTAATGCAGCATAAAAAGTATCTCATTGAATGACACAAGGCATTATCCAAAACACCAGGGGTGTCTTAGAAGGTAGAGTTAGACATTCAATAATATGATTACATTGTTTTGAAGTTTCATTACTTTTTCATCTGAATGAATATAAAATGTAGAACATTAACGCAATGAAGACTGGCAGTTGATGACCTTAGAGAGACTGCTCTGAGTTGATGATAAAACACAGACTGTGCTACTTTCAAATACCAGTCATTTGTAGACGTTTTATCTGTAATCAGGATTTGCAAGGGATGGTGAATGAACCATTCTCTGGTCATTGTTATTCAAGGCCATCATCTACCATTGTCTGCAGTCTTAAATGGGCTGTCTTATCTATCAAACTTTGCCTTCCCATATTCAAAAGTATCAAAAGATCAACAAAGCATGCAAAATCAGCACTTTACTCAGTCCTTGAGTGGTCCTGCTTCTGACTTGAGAGTATTTCTGTTTCTTTCGTACTCCCCATGACAATTTATAGACCACTTCGTATTTGACTTTTGCAAATACCAACCCTCAATATAATGAGACTCCCTGGGGTTAAAAGGTGGAAAGGGATTGAAGCGCTATTTTCTTTTCTGATTCCTTAGTCTCTGAGTATCTTGTAGAAGATATAATACCAACTATATTCCATTGATGCAGATGACAATGTAATATCCTTTAATTGCATCTGTTATATCTTTGTACAAAAAGGAAAAAAATCTTTGCAGCAAGAACTACAAAACTACACACTTAAGACTATATATTCAGGGCCGGAGAGATAGCATGGAGGTAGAGTGTTTGCCTTTCATGCAGGAGGTCATCGGTTCGAATCCCGGCATCCCATATGGTCCCCCGTGCCTGCCAGGAGCAATTTCTGAGCCTGGAGCCAGGAATAACCCCTGAGCACTGCCGGGTGTGACCCAAAAAAAAAAAAAAAAAAAAAAAAGACTATATATTCAGGTATTAAGATAGATTTTCCTGCTTATATCATAAGGGAAAATATGACACTAGAGAGTATTTTTATTTTTATTTGGCATTTCATACACTATGGGAATAAAGGAGCTGGATTGGGTAATTGTACTACTGTTTTAAAATATATGGCTCATGGATATTTGACAAGAACACCAGAAATGGTGATATAAAAATCTTCTTTCAAATAAAGAATGAATAAATCCATATTATAGCATTTTTGGTGATATTAAAGATAAAGAGTGATTAAATTGTGTTCCTTCAAACCAGTATTTATTTTGTTTTTATCACTTCCATCTATACATAGATGAACATTGCTAATCCTTGTCATCTTTAGTTAAGTACATTTTGCCAGACGATAAAACAACTTGGTTACACAGCTTCCCAAATTTGACCATTTGCACTATGAGAGTTGAAGCTGTGCAATTTGCAAATTCTCCTGCACTTGATGGACACTAAGTAGAAATAAACTAATTTCAGCTGAGTGTGGCTCTGTCACTAATAAAATAAAACCATTTAGTAAGTATCCTACTGGCTTCCTCTGTGGTACTTTTTTTTTCTTTACTTTAGTCTTTAAATAATTTATCAGTTTAAATCACTGATAATGGCACAGATCAGCTAATAAATGGCAATGGACATAAACTTGCCAGTGTTTTTGTTTTAAGTAAAGATGTTGTTGCTACACTCATGACATTTCTGTAATAAATGATTCCTGCCCAGTTTCCTGCAGAAAGGTAGATGAAAGCACATATAATAGGATACCTGAGTTTAAAAAATTCTTCATAATGTAAGCATATCATATAAAAATGAATCACATTATATTTTATTTACTAGCATGATTTGACTCAAGACAGTCAAGGTAGAATACCCACACTCCTACTTAAGGTTTTTTTTTTTCATTAACTTAAGACTTTTTTTTTTACTTAAGGTAGTTAAAAAATTATTTGTTCTACAGAACCAACTAATTTGTATTTTTCAATGAAATCTTTGCTCAAAAGGGGGCTAGAAAGATAGAAGAGAGAGTAATATACTAGCCTTGCATACTGCCAACCCTGGTTTGATCCATGGCACCCCATCTAGAGTAAGCCTGTGTACCATTGGCTGTGAATCATAAAAAGGAAAAGAAGTTTTTATTGTATAAAACATTGCAAAGATAAATATGTAAATTATAACTTATCAGAAATGGCTACCTTCTCACTAACTTAGGTCAGAAATTTTTTCATTTTTATAATGTTTTGCAAAGAGAAGATAGCTCTCTTTATATTTGCATTCTTTTAGTTCTGCAAACCTTATTAGTAACAGAAAAAGCAAAATTATCTAGACATGTTTTCTGACTTAATATGAAGTAAAATTAGAACTAAGTAACAAAAAGAAATGTATGAAAGTTCACTAGTATTTAAAATCATGTTTTTAAATTTTGGGAAGAACATCTATTAGTATACTAAAATGAAAGAGTACACAATGATTTCAACCACTCTTACTATTTTTATTTTATTTGGCCATAACTAAAAATGATTAAATATCAAATTATGTTTCATACTAAAAATCAATAATAATTATGCTATATAATATTGTAAATCATTTGAAAATTAATTGGTTTCCTTGTTTCCAATGTAACTCCTAGCTATATTTATTTATATATATTTATAATATCTACAATAAAAATTTATGTCACTGTTTTCTATCTGCATCAGAGTCAAGCAAGATTATTGGCATGTGAGCAAATCCAAGCTAATCTATATTTCAACCTTAAGTTAGATTTTATCTGTTGACTTTCTGTTTTATGAAATAATTACTAAGACTAAGGTTCAGACCTTAAGTGTTCACATTTATCACTATGAACCAGCCAAGGCAAAAGTATCAAGTAAATTCTGTACTTCCTATATTTTCTTAATTTCCCAATTCCACTTGAAATATTTTTCCTTGTCACAAGGGCTTATCCATTCAATGTGAAGTGCCACTTGCAGCTGTCAACTCTATAAAATGACAAGGGAATAAAAGAATCAAAGACTTTTAGAACCAGAAAGAAAATTAGAGGCAATCAAGACCCCATTCTCAGAGGAGGCAGTTGAAATTTTGAGAAACTAATGCTCCTAGTTGAAGAGTCAATATTATACTTCATATCTCCTAATTCCAGGACCTATATCTTATGATGAAGTTGCATGTGACTCGGTGTGTTGAAAAACAATGTGCTCCTTTTAATTTTTCAAAGTCAAAGCATTTAGGTTTTAGCTTTGTTCTGTTGCTGAAAGTTGCTGAATATCAATAAGGCAACATGGAAAATTTAGATACGAAATGTAGAGTCATTAGTTCCTCACCTAAACACAGAAGTAGGAGAAAATGAGAGCTACATCCTTGTAATAAATGAACTCATTTAAGTAACTCATTTAAGATAGTGATAAGAAGCATGATAAAAATTAAGCAAGAAAATAGAAATGAAATGGTTAGATAAGCGACACAGTAGAAAAGGAATTTCTCCCTAAGGAGGTGAGCTAAGGAATAAGAAGGCAGCATGCAAAGATCTTGTGTAAACATTTTAGTCAGAGATTCAAATATGAACAAGATACTTCAGATAGGAAAGATTCTGATGTATTTCACAGATAAAATATTGGATTGGGGAGATATGATTATTCATAATATGAAAAGTTTAAATATTATTTAATGTACAATTGCTAGACCTGAGTGGCTTTCAGTGGATGGGATTAACCCAAACTCAGAAGTAGTATTCAGAGAAGTAAAATATTATATTTTCAAGTTGACAAATCAAAAGTCAAGAGAACCAGAAAGAAAATTAGATGCAATCAGGACCTCATTCTCAGAAGATGCAATTGAAATCTTGTGAATTAAAGCTCCTAGTTGAAGAGTCAATATTATATTCCATATCTCCTAATTCCAAGACCTATATATTATAAATGATGAAGTTGCATGTGACCCAGGGTGTTGAGAAACAATGTGCTCCTGTTAATTTTACAAAGTTAAAGAATTTAGGTTTTAGCTTTGTTCTATTCCTGTTCTATTCAGAAAGACAGGTCTTTCTGAACACATCTTTATTGGTCATTAGAAAATTAAACATTACCTTTTCTGTTAATAATTTTCAACACTATTCATTTCAGTTACTAACTCTATACATATAAGAATAGCTAATGAAATATGTTTTAGATCCTGAAGGTTGAAAAATATACTGTATACTTCATAATCTGCTCTAGGTTAAAAAATAAAAGAAATGGAGATGTGCTCTATAAGTTTGATGATTATACAGAATTGAACTAATCTTTATCTAAGGAGTTCATTTAATTGAATTAATTTTTACTGGAAAAGTGTAATATTGAGCTGACAGAGCATGAGGCAATAATTAAAATTTTGATGAAAGAAGAAAATGTCTTTGAAATGAGAAAACAATTTAGGGATGAATGAAAGGATTATAAGCAGTGCTGAGAGTCTAGTTGTACTTTTTACTATGGAATAAGATAAAAGGGAAAATAATGTCATTTGTAAAGTATCACACTAATATTGTATATACATGGCCAATGTTATGGGAAGTAATGTCACAAAAAATTTAAAAAATAATTTGACAGCATTTACTGAAGGATTTAGTGATGAGTTTCTAGAATATATAAGAGGAAAATAAGTTCTGGAATTCTACTGGAACATAAAACACATTTGGGTAGGAAATCAAGAAAATACTCAAGAAAAGAAACAATAGGATCAGAACTATGGGTGAAGTGAACAGCTAAGTTATTATGTCTAATAAAAAAAGATTTTAAAGCTTGAGATGATGACAACTTATGGTTCTGAGAGTAGTTAATTGATATAGAATAAAATGAAGTAGAATAATTCACATGTTGCACAAAATAATAGTAACTTAGTGATTAATGTAAACTGACCATTTATTCACTTCATTTGGGGCCATTTTCTTTTGGGAGTTAATACTCAATGGTGCTTGGAGAACCATGCAGCTCCAGGTCCTTCAAGTAAATGTGTTTTGGTTTTTGTGGCTATCTCTCTGGCTACATGGTGGTTATTAAAGCAAAAATAGTAAAATCTCAAACGCTAACTCAAATGCCTTCAAGAGTAAGGCAGACAGAAAATTTTCCTGTATAAATCAGCCAAGCATAACACATATAAGGGTAGAAAGAATGGTTAAAAATATCATCAGCTTAGTGGTATTTAAGTGCAATATACACAATAGTAAATAATACTGCACATTCAAAAAAAAAAAGACAAATCTGCTCCCCATTTCCATGGGGATGCTTTCACTATAGTATCCATAACATTAATGCTGATATCTAAGAGTATGCACACAAAAGACTTTCTCAAATCTCAATGTACACTAAGGTTTTCCTCTATTTATGACTTTTTTATATATCTATATATTAATTTTTTAACTCACTCAATAACTATTTTTTTCATGTCGCTTAACAGCAGGCATTATTGTAAATTATGGAAATACAAATAATAAAATATAGACAAAAATTCATACTTTCTCAGAGGGTACATTATAAGTGAAATAAATAATATGTGTTATAAGTAGGAAAAGGAAAGATAGAGAATGGATGAATAGGTGGATAATGTTGGGGAGGTATCAGAAAAGGCTTTCATTTTAACTGAGAATTAGAAAAGACTTCTACCAAGATGGTAATTTACATAGAAAAGCAAAGGGGAAAATGATGAGAATATAGAATAAAATTTAGCTAGTGGATGAAATAGCAAAAGTACACACAAGGTATGAAGATGGCACTTTGAAACTTTAGTATGAAGACCAACATGATAGAAATTGAGTAGGAGATGTAGTCTTAGATGTAGTAGAGGCCAGATCACTTATGACTTTGGGGCACCAGTCATCCCTTAAACTTTTGATCATGGGAAATAGGAAGTTGTTTGAGAGTTTGAGCAAAAAGATGTTGATGTTTGACACGATTTCAAAAAATTATCCTGATTGATGATAACAGATTGATGTGGTTAGAAGTGGAAGCAAAGAGGTCAACGAAGTAGCAATTAAAATACTTCAAGCAGGAGATTCTGTAACTTGGATTGTGGCAGTGATGATAAAAACTAGTCAGAAGCTGGAGAGATAGCATAAGGTTAAATCTTGTTCAATACTGGCAACTAATATGACATTCAAGCACCACCATGCATATCCTATGCACAGTACCAAGTGTAGCCTTAACCCCTTTTTCTCCATGTAATTGTAATATTTGGAATTGCATATTAAGTGTTGAGTTGACAGAGTGTGATAAAAGTATGTATGTGGATTAAAAAATGATGTTTCAGTAGGTTTAAACACATGGCCTTTATTTAAAGCATCCTTGCTGCTTGGCATAGAGAACATCAAAATGCTTCAAATTTTAAATAATGATTCTAGAAATCACTTTATATTTTGGGTTTATATTCACATAGCCTTAATTTACAGGATGCCTTCAAAATGATGGAGTCTTGCCTTTGGAACTTTCATTTGCCCATAGTAGCCAAAAACTAAGAGGCAGTTTATTCCTTCATTTGCTATGTCTTATATACTGCAAATACCTATCAGTGATATAAACAAGGTTCACTCTGTTTCAATTGCTTCATTAAAAATAATAAAAAACCAAAATAAAAAATATTAGATACTGCCTGGTAGAAGTGCTCTTAGGGACTATTCCTTGTTTAGTACTCAGAGAAGAACTCTAGAAATACTTTTGAGATACCTTGTGGTGCTAATGATGAAACCCAGGCCTTCTGATGCTAAAGATATGCTTAGCCTGATAAGCACTCTCTCTGTCTCTCTCTGTTTCTCTGTCTCTCCTTCCCTCCTCTCTATCTGGCTCTATACTTTGATAATTGTAATGCTATGCCTATTACTAAGAAAATAAAGTACTTTTGATCTATAAGGTAAGTAGTCTCTCTGTTATGCTTATATGCATTGAAGATTGAAGGGATTGGTAGTTTGGATACTTTTGTCTCTGATTTAATCTGTTTCCATTAAAATCAATAATTATTTTTATAAGTTACATTCAATGGAATGGAGATTATGCTTTGGTATTTATAAGCACAGAAACACTACTTTTTATTTTATTTTATTTTGAATTTTGGGCCACACCCAGTGACGCTCAGGGGTTATTCCTGGATATGTGCTCAGAAATAGCTCCTGGCTTGGGGGATGAGGAGGGATGAAACACGTGGTCCATCCTAGGTCAGACCTAGATCAGACATGTGCAAGGCAAACGCCTTATCACTGTACCACTGTTCCAGCCCCAGAAACACTACTTTTAAAAATAAAAATGAAAAATAATTTTCTTGTTTTTCAGACTGTTATTACTATTTTGGTAAGTATAATATGCTGTGGTTAAAATTTTCTCTGTAAAACATTAAGTGATCTAGAATCTGGTGCTAAATGTGTATCTGGCACCTCAAAAAATATTTTTCTTGGAGTACATATAAAAAAGAGATAAAAGAGCTTGGAAATTCCTTGGAATTCCTTTTACCCTTAATAATATTAAAAGACTAGGGGCCAGAGTGATAGCACAGCGGTAGGGCATTTGCCTTGCACGTGACTAACCCAGGATGGATCTCAGTTTGATCCTAGGCATCCATATGGTCCACCCAGTCAGGAGTGATTTCTGAGTGCATAGCAAGGAGTAACCTCTGAGTGTCACCGTGTGTGGCCCAAAAACCAAATAATTAATAATAATAAATAATAATAATAAAGGACTACAGTTTGACTACTCTTGAAGATTATTCTACACATTTAAACAAGAGGCCCAAGGAACCCCAAACTCCCTACTTTATTAGACAAAATATTTCTTATATTTTGAACATCAAAATAGGAAACATTTCAAAAGCAAGGTATACATTTTGCTTCTCTCAAATTAAATTAAAAGGACTTCTATGTAGTTTTTCACGTTAGAGGTTCTCCTTCACTTTTAGAGACTTGGTCTTGATCAATGCCAGGTGGTGGTTTCTAAGTGCTGGCAGCAGAGGCTTACCAGAGGAATCGACTTTACCTACTTCCACTTCTGAAAAATCTGGCACCAGAAAATAAATCACCCTTTGTAAATTTGCATGGCTTCCGACTCTCCTTGAAACACTCAAGACACCGCTCAAGAGAGGGGGACTGATCCCCCAACCCAACAATTTTATTCCCTATTTTTTGTCACCTTGGACACCAAAATAATTAGCAGGTCTGTTAGTTCCTAGCTTGTTTGGAAACCGTTCACACTATAGAGTTAGAAGTCTGGAATTTGGTAAGCCAGGAAATAGGATAGTGGCAATACAATAAATCATCATGTTTAGGTGCAATGATTATTAAAGTAAGACTGCTACTTGTCAAACATTGCATTTAATTTCTTTCATTTAATAGTTTCTAAAACTGTGTAAAAGAGGACAGAAAGATAGCATATAACTTTTAAAGATTAAAAAATTGAAATACATATTTCAATGGTCAGGGCACATAAGGAAACTTATGCTAACAAACTCCAAGCACCTTAACAAATAAAAATCTTCATTCTCACTCATCTTAGTCATTCACAAACCTCACACATATCACAATTGTCTCAGTAGATTATATATTATATGTCATAGGAATAGTATATTCTACCTAGATTTATATGATTATACCTTAAAATATTAACATAATGAATTTACTGAAGTATAATTTTATTATTTATTTTTTGGCCACACATGGTGACACTCAGGTTTTACTCCTAGATATGCACTCAGAAATCGCTCCTGGCTTGGGGGACCACATGGGACTCCAGGGGATGGAACTGCAGTTTGTCCAAGGCTAGCGCTGAGAAGGCAGATGCCTTAGGGCTTGTGCCACAGCTCCAGCCTGTATAATTAAAGTAAGTATTTTTTAAGTAATCCTTTGTGTACATTTACAGTTTACATTCACTATGGTCAAACAGAATTATAATCTTCCCATTACATATTTTTTAGGGGTTCTCCACATGTCTTTTTAAAATTATTTTATTTAGATGCCATGGCTATAAGGTTGTTTAACATACAGTTCTTTTTTCACAGATTGTTCATGATTGAATGTCACCAGTGCAAATTTCCCACTACCAATGTCCCCAGTTTCCCTTTAACTCTCACCATATCTTCTCCCCTTCCTGACACTGAAGCATATAATTTTCTTTGTTCTCTCTATCTCCCTTACTCTCTCTTCCTTTTTTCTTCCCTTGTAGACACTTTGGTTTGTAGTACATAGCATATTTCCTGCCATGTTCCCAGTTTTCCTCCTACCCAACCTCTGGAGCATGATTTTACTTCTCTCTCTCACTTTCTATTGCTCTCTCTTTTTTTCTTACTGCTCTGCTGCAAATTTTCCCTGTGTCAAGACTGAGGCCTGTAATTTTGGCCTGTATTTTTGCAAGGGAGAGATAGTAAGAAAGAAATTTTAATGTCACTATCATGTCATGAATATCAGAAATATTGCCAGTAATCCACGTAGGGGGGTATGCTTAACATCCACCTACAGGCCTGCTGACTGAAATATTTCTTGGGGAAAAATATTATCTTACTGCACCAGGAAAGTCAATAGACACATCTGGTGGGCTAGCTTCCCCTATAATGGAGATATCTTAGCTGCATGACATGACACTGCTCCACATATCTTTTCATCCAGTAGAAATCTTGAAAAGATCTTGTTTATATGTATCAGTCATAAGAACTAATCCATCTATTTCATTCAAAGTAAAGGAGACTGAGAATGTGTAGTCCAGTTGAGCCTAGGAGAAAAACAAGACCAATTTTGAAGAGCACAAAATCCATAACAGATCATGGGGTATGCCGTGTTTGATTTTTACCTGGGATAAATTATTTTTGCTAACAGCAGTCCTAGCTTCAATTTTGGATTAGTTTGCTTAATTTCTTAGCATAGGGAGCTTTCCTAGAAGAGAAAACACATTCACAAATTTCATTTATTTCACCATCTACCAATTCATTCTAAAAGTCATAGCCTTTATCAAGAGAATTTAACAAATAGCCAGATACAGACAAGCAAAATGAACTTTGACCATATGTGAGATTTATGAATTTTAACAGTGACATCTGAACACCATGAGGGTGCTATTGCTCTTATAAGTTTTGTGATAGTAACTTAACACAAATTCTAGCAAGGTACTTTGCTTAATTCTTAATTCTTGCCTTTTTTTTTTCTTTGTCTTTGGGCCACACCCGTTTGATGCTCAGGGGTTACTCCTGGCTATGCGCTCAGAAATCGCCCATGGCTTGGGAGGACCATATGGGACGCTGGGGAATCGAACCGTGGTCCATCCTACGCCAGCGCTTGCAAGGCAGACACTTTATATCTAGCGCCACTACTTTGCTTAATTCTATACCAAGATCTGACACTTGAATCCTATAGCACCAATATTACTGCATTTCTAATTTTGTCTAATGCTTCCATGTTTCTTGAACTTCTGCTATGTATTCCACCTCACCAAAATTGGAACACTACCACCCTGTTCTCTCTTCTGCTTCCCAATGTCAGGGCTTTGGGTCCATGTAGGTGTTCTCAATTTTACCCAAGATCTTTCTTAAAACATGATTTTGATTAACGTGTGATTTGGCCAACTTCATTTTCTTTTCACTGGCTTTAAAGAGCTCTGGGATTCAAAAACTTAAAAAGAAAAAAAACTATCCAAATAAAAGTAGTATAACAAGTTAAAGGAGTGGGTAAATCACATATATTTTAATTATTTTCTGGTTTAACCATATTGTCTAATCCCAGCTGAAAACCATTTTTATGTTCTTTACTCTGAGCACTTTGACAAGGGAGAAGATTCAAGCAATATGACTACTTGCCAGCCCTGGTGCCCCCAAACCTGCTCTAGCATTTATTTTCCTTTATAGAAGTAAAATGGGAGAGGATATTTTGCTGTGTTACCTATTACAAAGCAAGAGGGGTCTTTTTGTGTCTTGGACTCAGCTTTAACAAGATCTATAAAACTGTTTTTGTTTTGACTGAGTCTACAATATATCTTTTTTTATTTCCATTTATTTTATTCCCATGAGAAGTCCCATTCTCAAATTCTTTTCACTATTTTTTAAGACTTTCTAGATTTTTTTTTTTTTTTTTGGATCACACCTGGTGACACTCAGGGGTTACTCCTGGCTATACGCTCAGAAATAGCTCCAGGCTTGGGGGACCATATGGGAGATGGAAATTGAATCCAGTCCATTCTAGGTCTGCTGCTTGCAAGGCAAATACCCTACCACTGAACTATCACTCAGGCCCTCTAGATTTTTTCCTTGTTGCTAAACCTGATGCTAAAATAATATTTGTGTGTCTTCTTTTCATTGGCTCTAAATTTACTATATGATCACTTTGCAGCTCCTATACATATAGTGTTATGAACATAAAAAAGGACTATTCTAGAGACCTTTATATTTTAGAACATCTTTATCTATCCTAGTCTGACCATTCCTTCTGCCTCAGTTTGTACATATGGTAATAAATCTCCTGGGGGGAAGGTTTGATTTATTCATAACAGAGTTGAAGCAATGAGAGAAAAATTCATTTTAAGAATGATACTAAACTGAAACTTTTAGAATATTATTTCTGCTTTACTACTGGCTTATTACCCCTGCTTCTATTGCCTTCAATAGATGCTTTAGTTCTTCTTTTATTATTCATTTGGAGTTTGTAAAGTTACTGAACTGTTGTTATCCATGAAGCTCTCTATCTTTTCTTCAAACCTGAATGAAAGTCTGCCTGTCACCCCAAATTTATTTTATTACTCATACTTATCATTTCTATGATAAGTAGTATAGGCATGTGAGATTAGCATCCTTCTTCTGACTCATTTCACTAAATATAAAAGATTAGTGAAGATACAATTTGTCATTGGTTTTCCTTACTCCATGTTAAGTGGACTTAGGTTCTCTTTGCATTATCCACACTTCTCTACACAACCCATTTTCAGTGCCCCCCACAGCCTGTCCTCTTTCTATAATGTCAATTTTTATCCATTCAACGGTCATTTATGCAGCCTTTGTTCTAAAAAGACAAGTTTCTTTGTTATAAAGTGTGTTCCTGACATCCCTAATTTTCAAGATCTTAAAGCCCATAGAGGGAAAGGACAATATTTAAGTAAGGTATAAAAGTCTCCCTTCAACATGAGAGGATATTGTGAGTACAATGACCAGATTAATAAATTCTTACCTGTAGCCTGGAGGAGTCATTAAAGAGTAGAGATGACTAAGTTGAAACTTACAGATAAAAAGAAAAGTAAAAAAGTCCATCCAGGGCCAGCGCGGTGGTGCTAGAGGTACAGTGTCTGCCTTGCCAGCGCTAGCCTAGGATGGAAAGTGGTTCGATCCCCCGGCGTCCCATATGGTCCCCCAAGCCAGGAGTGATTTCTGTGCGCATAGCCAGGAGTAACCTCTGAGCGTTACCGGGTGTGGCCCAAAAACAAAAACAAAAACAAAAAATCCATCTGATAGGGAATAACTGATGTGACAATGTTGTTGGAGAGGATAAAGTACTTGGTAAAAATCAAAAGCTCTATTATTTAAAAATCTTAATATACAAACATATATTTTAAATTGCTCAATGAGCAAAGAAATGCTCAATTAATAAGTTTAATAAAGTTATTATTAAAAATAAAAAGAATAATTTAAAGTGATAAACTTGTCAGAAGTAGAAGAAGTTATAGTGCTGAACCAAAATAGTTAATACAAATATTGGCTTATGATGCATACCTAAACTTGTATAATATTTAAAAGGAAAATCATTCAATAAAAATGTTTAAAGATTTAGCTTCAAAATGTATACTTTTGGATAATACTCTTTAACAACTGTCTCAGGAAGCAGGGGTAAGAAGTCAGTAGTAAAGCAGAAACAATATTCTAAAAGTTTCAGTTTAGTATCATTCTTAGAATTTAATTTCTTCTCTCATTGCTTCAACTCTGTTATAAATAAATCAAACCTTCCCCCAGGAGATTTATTACCATATGTACAAACTGAGGCAGAAGAAATGGTCAGACTAGGATAGATAAAGATGTTCTAAAATATGAAGGTCTCTGGAATCGTCTTTTTTTATGTTCATGACACTATACGTATAGGAGCTGCAAAGTGATCAGACGGTAAATTTAGAGTCAATAAAAAGAAGACAGTTCACAAGGCATGTAACTTGCTTGTGGGAATCTCTGACATGGAAGGTCAAGGAATTAAATACTAGAGTTGGATTTATACTAGAACTGACTGTTTTTATGGGCAATCCAACATTTATTGGTATGCTAAGATAAAGTTAATCAAGTCTTGTGCTTCATGCAGGAAAGCAAGATTGCCTTATGAGAGTTAGGAGAGAATTTCTCCCAGACAGAACATAGACTGGCATTATCATTTAAGTTTCTCTCCTCTCTAGAGGTTATTAGAAGTTCAGATCTTATTTGACAAACTCATGGACTCTTAAAGTAAAATGAACGTCATTCTGAGGTTGTTATATTTTGCTGGTTGTACATTGCCCAATAGATCTTCATTTTCAAGCAATTTTATATTAAGGCAAAACTAAGGACCTTATTCTCTACCTAGCACTCAATGAAGTTAAAGGCAATATACTAAATGTTCTGTTTTTTTTCTGGAGAAAACTCTGAACCGGTGTTCAGAGTTTAAGCCTTTCTCTACACTCAGGAATTACTTCTGGTAGTGCTTGGGTGACCATACAGGGTACAAGGGATTGAATCTGAATCAGCCAATGAAGAACAATGCCTTATCTGCTGTACTATCTGTACTATTTTTCTGGTTTGTATGTGTGTATGTATGTGTGTGTGTCTGTGTGTGTGTATGTGTGTTTTGCCATACCTAGTGATGCTCAGGGGTTCTCCTGGCTCTGCTCTCAGAAATCACTCCTTGCTTGAGGGATCAATTATACAGGACAGAGGGGATCCAACCAGGTCCTTCCTGGATCTGCCCTGTGTAAGGCAAATGACCTACCGCTGTGCTATCTCTTTGGCCCTTCTGGTTTTACTCAGTTTTTACTTAAAATTGGGGTACTGGGCTGGAGCAATGTCCCACATTAGGTGGGACATTTGCCATGCATGTGCTTGACTAGGTTCTAGTTTGGACATCCATCTGGTCTCCTGAGCCCTTCTGTAAATAAATTCTGAGCACAGAGCTAAAAGTAACTCTTTTTTTTTAAATTTATTTAAACACCTTAATTACATACATGATTGTGTTTGGGTTTCAGTCATGTAAAGAACACCACCCATCACCAGTGCAACATTCCCATCACCAATGTCCCAAGTCTCCCTCCTCCCCACCCGACCCCCGCCTGTACTCTAGACAGGCTCTCCATTTTCCTCATACATTCTCGTTATTAGGACAGTTCAAAATGTAGTTATTTCCCTAACTAAGCTCATCACTCTTTGTGGTGAGCTTCCTGAGGTGAGCTGGAACTTCCAGCTCTTTTCTCTTTTGTGTCTGAAAATTATTATTATAAGGGTGTCTTTCATTTTTCTTAAAACCCATAGATGAGTGAGACCATTCTGCGTTTTTCTCTCTCTCTGACTTATTTCACTCAGCATAATAGATTCCGTGTACATCCATATATAGGAAAATTTCATGACTTCATCTCTCCTGACAGCTGCATAATATTCCATTGTATATATGTACCACAGTTTCTTTAGCCATTCCTCTGTTGAAGGGCATCTTGGTTGTTTCCAGAGTCTTGCTATGGTAAATAGTGCTGCAATGAATATAGGTGTAAGGAAGGGGTTTTTGTGTTCCTAGGGTATATTCCTAGGAGTGGTATAGCTGGATCGTATGGGAGCTCGATTTCCAGTTTTTGGAGGAATCTCCATATTGCTTTCCATAAAGGTTGAACTAGACGGCATTCCCACCAGCAGTGGATAAGAGTTCCTTTCTCTCCACATCCCCGCCAACACCACTTGTTCTCATTCTTTGTGATGTGTGCCATTCTCTGGGGTGTGAGGTGGTATCTCATCGTTGTTTTGATTTGCATCTCCCTGATGATTAGTGATGTGGAACATTTTTTCATGTGTCTAAAAGTAACTCTTAAAAACCTCCAGGTGTTGCCCAAAAGTAAGTAAATGAATAAATAAACTTGAATAACTATTTATTTTCAGAAGGAATGAATAACTATTCATACTGAAGAATGTATGACTAATCAAATTAAGTTAATATTTATAGTTTATTATAATTGAAGTGCATAATCCAGTTAAGCTTTCTTATTTATTTTTGTCTTAATGATCAAATCCAGATATAGACCAATCATGTTCTCTGCCATTGAACCATATCCCAACCTTCAATTATTGATGACCATGTTATTTTATTTTTAATTCTCTGAATGTTTTGATGTTTATAGCACTAAAATAAGTACAATTTTGATTTATTGATCACCTGTTTTCTATGCTTTGTGTTTTGGTTTTTATGTAAAGCATTGCCTAATTCTTAGTGCAACTCTATTTTGTATCTATTATGGTACTTATTTATAAATAAAAAGGAGAATCAGTGTGTCAAATTAATTAATCTTCAAAAGAAGATTTTAAACCTCAGAGGTGTTTGACCCCAAATCTTGTGCTACTTAAACAAAAGACTATAGTAAGCTTCTTCTATAATTTATACTATGAGGCAAAAATAAATTAATCATGTGACCTCATGTATAAAGGTATTTGCAAATCAATGATTATAAATATGATTCTATTAACATATAAATCACCAAGATACTGAATCTCAGGTTTTTGACTACAAGGACTATGTATATATATATATATATATATATATATATATATATATATATATATATATATATATATATATATATATAAAACATAGCAGAGGCACTGCTTTTATTTGCCTAAATTAGTCTTCTGGTTGGCAACTAGATGAGGCAATACTATGCTAATAATCATATTAGAGGTTGTCATTAGTGTGATGTCAAACTAGCAATATATCATACCCTAGGTCAGTTTTGGAGAAGTGCACACTTTGTTTTGAGTGATAAAATTACAACAATGTTTCTGTACGGCTAAGGAAACGTGAGATAAAACCAAGACACCAGCTGAATGGGAGAAAATACTCTAAGAAGGAAATGTTCACATCAGAAGGATTAAGAAGCATTAACAAAGATCAACTAAATTAATCTACAAGTCCTTTTAACAATAGGTAGAGGAAATAAATGGACATTTCTCTGAAGAAGCCAGGTGGATAGCCAAATGACTCATGAATATGTGCTCATCATCACTCATTATCAGGTAAATCCAAGTCAAGAGATAATGAGATAAATCAAAAAAACTGAGACCAACCTATGTTGTCTAGGATGTAGTAAAGAAAGGAACTCTTATCCAGGAAATATTGTCTGATTTACCCCTATGGACAAGAAGCATGGATGTTTCTGGATAGGGTATGGTGTATATATAATGCATATATTATATACACACATATACACACATATAAGCTTATATTATATTACATATATCATGTATAGAGTATATGTAGTATATAATATAGTATATTACATATATACTATGCTGCAAGGAAAAACAAAATCATGCAACTCAATGCAACTTGGTTGTAACTAAAAGATAGCATGACAAATGAAGTAAGTAAGGACAAATACCAAATGACCTCATTTATTTGTGTTATTTATGTGGGGAAAATTACAGGAGGAAGAAATGTAAGGTAGTCTCTTTATACTTTAGAAATGATGAGAAAAGGGAAGAAAAAATTGAGGTGGAGAGATTAAGGGATAGGTAGGAGGTAACAGGGGCAAAGATTAATGGCCTTGGACACATTATTGGTGTAGACATATGAGATAGATATATACAAATACATACACATGTAAATACATTTACAATATGTAAATACTAAAAAGTTAGCAACACTCTAAACTTGAGTATTAAATGGAAGTAACCAAACTTAAAAAATGTGCCTTTTTAAAAAATAGGTTTGGAAGTGCGAGAGAACCTGTGGACATTAGTGGAGAGAAGTCGACACTTTGGGTGAAATTGGTGGTGAAATGTTGTATGCCTGAAACTCAACTGTAAATAACTATGTAAATAAATTACTGTGTCTTGAAATTATAAATTTTAAAATGTAAAATATAGATAGAAATTATGAACAAATAGGTTCATTTCTGATTACTTGGAGACTGATATTTTAGATTGGTTAAGTGAAATAGAGATAGTTGAAGGCTGAAGGGAATATAAGTGCAGATCAGCCTCAAGTGAGCCATGTAATGTCATGTAGAGAAAACAATGAGGATTCAAACCTTGACTCTCCACTTGTAATTCAAGCTCATATGAAAACGTCTTAATAAGATTTCTGGTAACTTCTTAAAATGCTTCCTAATAACTCACCGTTTATTAAGCTCTTTCTCTGTTAAGGAACAGTATTGAATCTACTAGCAAAGTAAAGATCTAGTAAAGACCACACTTAATTTTTTCTCAGTATAAAAAAATGTTGTCCTTAAGATAGAAACAGATAATGCTTTAAAGCATTTTGACTATATGTGTGAAAGAAGTACTATAGCATCAATTTAGATAGAATCTTAAGACATAATTAAACATCTTATAAATCTCAATAGCTTTCCCACCACCATCAAAGAATTATATACACAAAAACATCAAATAGAATATGAGATGGAGCTGGTGAGGTGGTGCTATATGTAAGGTGTCTGCCTTGCAAACACTAGCCAAGGAAGGAACACGGTTCGATCCCCCAGCATCCCATATTGTCCCCCCCCAAGCCAGGGGCAATTTCTGAGCACTTAGCCATTAGTAACCCCTGAGTATCAAATGGATGTGGCCACCAAAACCAAAAAAATATATATATAATATGAGAAAATCTATATGCAACATATAAAAAGTGACTAGAATAATATTTCATTGAGATTTGTTTAAAAAGTTAACTATTAGAAAGTGTAATAAATATCTGTGCTTCAAAATTTAGAAGTTGAACAAGTTCCCAGAATCACAGAATATAGCTCCATTTAGAGATAATATTTTTTAAAGTGTTTAAGGTCTTTAGGATGGACCTTAACTCAATATGACAAGAAGTTAGGACATATAGAGAAAGTCATCATAGATACTTGATCACAAAAGAAAAATTGAATCAGTGAGATTAATATCTATGCATGGTGGATGTATTTCAGTATAGTAAGAAATCTGTTAATACACTGAAGTTGGACCTTTATTTTGTAGAACTGTGAGAAATCTATGTCTTGAGCCACCTAATCTTTGGAACTTTATTATCATAGTCCTAATAAACAATATAGTTACAGCTACCATCACTAGCAGATGAGTACAAAATTGAATGATAGGGGGCTGGAGAGGTGGCCCTAGATGCAAGCGCTAGCCAAAGAAGGACCGCGGTTCAATCCCCCGGTGTCCCATATGGTCCCTCCAAGCCAGGGGCAATTTCTGAACCCTTAGCCAGGAGTAACCCCTGAGCATCAAACGGGTGTGGCCCCTTCCCCAAGAAAACCAAAAACATAAAAACAGAAACAAAAAAAAAATAAAATTGTAGAAACTAATTAAATAAAAACGTCTTCACTTTCCCAACCACTACTCTATTCTTTATGATCAAGGCAGCCTTGCTTTTTGATCTTATAACCTTGCTGGCCCAAACACTAAAACTTGACTCCTAGTGCCTCTAAGCACTTACTATCTTAATACTCTGGTTACAGGTTAGGCCACTCAAATACAATGACATAGAAAGGACCAGGCTCATGAGACAGAATATGTAGCTGCTATTTTATAAAACATACACTCTTGGTATAGCTGGTCCTAGGCTCTTGCCTAGAACTTCTCAAAATCAATGCAACAACTAGAGTTAGACAACTGTAACTGATGAGTCCCTGACCCCACATAGACCATTATGGAGCACCAGATATAATGGAGAAATAGAGGAACTTGCATCAATATTTTAAGACATCAACCTGGAAAGAATTAATGTGAAACTACCTGAAGACTTTGCAGCAAGAATCTTAATGATACTCCAAGGAAAAGTCAATGGAAGTAAACTTCAACAAAAAGAAAGTATGAGAGAAATTTTGTGAAAAGTCCAAACAGAAACTATAGAGCTAAAAAATATACAATAGGTAGGTGATGAAAGATAATATTATATGTTAAATGCTTGTCTTGTAAGTGGCTGACCAAAGTTTGATATTCAACACCATATATATTTCACTGAGCATACTAAATATTCTTTCTGAGCACAGAGCTAGGACTAAGCTTTTAGCATAGTTAGGTGAGGCCCCCAACCCCCAAAATTCAGTAAGAACCAAGTATTTGTGGGGATGTTTTATGGAAAGATCTTACATTTTATTTCTTACTCTGATCACATCTCTTTTTTTTCCTTTCTAGTAATGTTATAAATTTATGAGCTTCTCTGACCGTTCAAAAAATCTTTTAGCTTCATTGATTTTCTCTTACTTTGTTTCAATTTTGTTGATTTATACTATATTTTAAATAGAGACCTCTTCAGTAATGTTTTGCAAGGGTATGGGGACCACTCCCAATGATATTTAACCCTATACTATAGGTCTGATTTTCTCAGACCTGGTGATATGATGCTGCCTATGCCTACTTATGCTAAGAAGCTACCAGTGCTATAGTCTGATTTATTCAGGGTGTTATGAAGTGGTGAGGTTCAACTTTGGGATCTTGACTATGCAAGATCTCATCTACCATTTTGAGTTGTATTCCGAGTCCTTGATTACTTCCTTTAAGTATTTTATTTTATTTTTATACTAAAATAAGACTTATTGTGCTCTTTCTTTTTTAGGTTTTTAAAATAGACACTAATATTATTGATTAGGAATTTTCCTTAAAACACAAATGCTTAGTCTTATATCTAGAAAACTTTGCTTAAATTATTTAAAAATATTTTCTAATTAAACTTGAGATTTCTCCCCCTTTACTCACAGAATATTATTTAATTTCTAAATAGTCAGAAAATTTTGTGACATTTTTCTTTCATTGATATAAACTTCGTTTTGTTATTTTTGAAGAGTACATTTTATAGATTAAATTCTTGAAATAATATTAAATAATATAATATAGTACATAAAATATGAAATGTAAAATTGTGATTGTCTAGCACAGGAGAGATTAAAAATATGGATTATAATGCTTCTTTTGGAAAATTATTGGGAAATTCTAAATTAATTTTTGTAATTTCATATTTATATTAATACATTAAAATCCATTAATTATATGCTTTCCGTGTGATATTTTTTAAATCATTTAAGATAAACACATTATTATAAAGTCAGAAATATATACGAACTCTATTGATATTCTAGTAGTTTATAGTTTGGTTAAAATACACTTACAGTGATAAAATTTTTTTAAACATAAACAGCAATGTTTGCAGGCATCACAGCAGTTTGACTTTACCTTGAACTTAAGAGGTAAAGCTCTTTGAATTTTTATTTATATTACTAAAGTCAAAACAAAATCTGACATTGTGACTTTGTAAATATCTTATGATGTTGCATATTTCCTGTTAGCCAAAAGGGTACCAAGACAGAAAATTAATATTCTTATCAGAAGCTTTTATTTAGTCCATGTGTTGAATATATGGTTGACATTATGGTTGAGTATATGATAGGAATAAGGATTATTTGAAGTTTGCCCTTGTAAAGCTTTCCATCATAAACTCTGGCTCTTTTCTCAATATTGCATTTTCAGTTTCATTGTTTTTGTTTTATTGCTCTAGGCCACAAAGATAGTACAGTGGGTAGAACACGTGCCTTGCATGTGTTCATAGCAATAGGTTGCAAGGCAATATTGGTTGATTATAGTACTGCGTGAGGTACAGAGAACCACTAACAGTGAACCCTGAGGCAGAGCCACCAGGAATAAGTCTTAATCACAGTCAAGTGTGACCAAAACAAACAAGCAAACAAACAAAAACTAAGTAAAAGTATTACTGTTCTGAAGATGAGAAGTCAAAAAGTACTTGTTCCTTCCAAAAGATGTTTTCACACAAATCCTGTTCCAAGATTCTTTTTCTGGTAGTCTTGGACAAGCCATTTAGTCTTCCAAAGGCTCAGTTACTCCAACAATATTTAAAAACATTATTAAATTACTGAGTTTTTGTAAAAAATTTTGTTAAAATGTTACTATTTAGTGTTTAATATGTACAGTTGAGTAGTAATAAAGATTATAAAAATGTCCCTTCTCTATCCATAGACTTTGCATAATTAGTATTGCTGCTTCTCCTGACAAACTATGGGCTCAATTTCTTACCTGGTGAACTAAGTATTTGGGACTTGATGGGGCCAATTTATTATTAAGGTCTCTCCTTGTTTTCCTTATATCTTTCTATCATCAATCTATCTATCTATCTATCTATCTATCTATCTATCTATCTATCTATCTATCTATCTATCTATCTATCTATCTATCTATCTATCTATCTATCTATCTATCTATCTATCTATCTATCTATCTATCTATCTATCTATCTATCTATCATCTATCTATCTATAATATATATGTATATATTATATCCTTTGGAGTGTGAGAAAAATGACTCCCCATCACTAATATCCTTCTATTTATTAAACAGACAATTTCTAAGTTTTCACTTCTCCTTAGCTGATAATGACTACTAGGGAGTACAGAAAGGGCCACAAGAATTCTGGATCAGAACAGCTTAACACCCTAAAGACAAGAGTGAATAAGTAAATTTTATTTATAACTTAATCAGAGGATTTGGAATTAGCTGTTATTCTGCTATAAAGAACAAAATAAGTAGCACCCTTCTTTTCAGGGGTTTTGGAAACCACATCTAAAAAAAAACACACCTAAAAACTACACCTAGGATTTATTCCTAGGTCAGCCCTCAAAGGTTATTTTTAGTGTGGGCTTGGGCAAGGCAACCACCTTACATGCTATATTCCAACCCCACAAGTAGCACATTTTATTTAGTGCTTAATTATTAATTTTTATTTTATTATTATTATTGCCATCATAACTTTCTTTCACCAGTGAAGGAACAAGAAACACAATTCCACAGAGTTTTAATTAAATTGTTATTGTTGTGCAATCTATACCTGGAAGTGTCATACTACATGAAGCTCACTACTAGAGATTAAATTCAGATACTCAATAAAACCCACATCTATAGTTACAGAACATTTTAATAATATTTTTATTTAAGCACAATGGTTACAAACATGTTTGTTTTGGGGATTCAATCATAAAAAGTTCACCTCCCTTCAAGAATGCAACCTTCCTATCCTCACTGACCCCATCTCCCTCTTCCACACATCCTGCCTGTCTTTGAGACAGACATTCTATTTCAATCAGTCACTACCATTGTCATGATAGCTATTAGTGTAGTTATTTATCTAACTGCTCTCATCACTCTTTGTGGTAAGTTTCATATCATGGACTGGTTCTCCTAGCCCTCATCTATGTTGTCTCTTGCATTTATTACCATACTGTCTTTTATTTTTATTGAATTCCACAGTTGAGTGAGACTATTTTGTGTCTATCTTTCTCCCTCTGATTCATTTCACTTAGCATAAAAGTTTCCATGAATATGCATGAATATGCATGAATATCCATGCATAGGAAAATTTCATGACTTCATTTTTCCTGACAGCTGCATAGTATTCTATGTGTAGATGTACCACAGCCTACTTAGCCACTTATTTGTTTTCAGAAATCAGGTCAGTTTACAGATTTTGTAAACAGCACTGAAATAAACATAGAGTGCACAGGGCATTTTAGTATTGTGTTTTTTTGTTCTTAGGGTATATATCTAGGAGTTTCATTGCTCAATAGTTTGGGAACTCTATTTCCTTTTTATTGAGGAATATCAATATTGTTTAACATAAAAGTTAGACTAGATGGCAATCCAACCAGAAGTGAATGAGAGTTCCTTTCTCCCCACATCCCCACTAGCACTGATTGTTCTTGGTCTTTGTGATGTGAGCCAGTCTCAGTGATGTGTGATAGTACCTCATGGTTATTTTGATGTCATCTCGCTGATGATTGGTGATGCCTTTTTTCTTATGCCTTTTGGCCATCTGTATTTTTTCTTTGAGGAAGTGTCTGATCATTTCTTGTCCCCATTTTTTGATGGGGTTAGATATTTTTTGCTAAGTTCTGTCAGTACCTTGTATATCTTAGATGTTAGCCCTTATCTGATGGGTATTGGATTAATAGTTTCTCTCATTCTATGGATAGCCTTTCTGTCTAGTCACTGTTTCCTTTGAGATGCAGGAGAGATAAAGTCATGAAATTTTCCTATACATGGATGTACATGGAATCTTTCATGCTGAGTGAAATAAGTCAGAGGGAGAGAGAGACACAGAATAGTCTCACTCATCTATGGGTTTTAAGAAAAATAAAAGTCACTTTTGCAACAATCCTCAGAGACAAAGAGAGGAGGGCTGGAACTTCCAGCTCACTTCATGAAGCTCACCACAAGGAGTGGTGAGTGCAGTTATAGAAATAACTACACTGAGAACTACTATAACCATGTGAATGAATGAGAAAACTGAAAAGCCTGTCTAGAGTACAGGTGGGAGTGGGGTGGGATGGAGGGAGATTTGGGACATTGGTGGTGTGAATGTTGCACTGGTGAAGGGGGGTGTTCTTTATATGACTGAAACCTAATGCAATCATATTTGTAATCAAGATGTTCAAATAAAGATATTATATAAAAAATAATCCAATAATTTATCAATTTCTTCCAGGTTCTCTTGTATTGAGATATAGACTTTCTAAAAGTTGAATTACTCATCGAATCTGTGTACTAATTTTAGTGATCTTCCCCTTTTTATTTCTAATTTGGTTTATTAATTTTCTCTTTCCCTTTCTTTGTGAGTTTTACTAGTGGTTTATTGATTGTTATTGTTTTCAAAAAACCTACTTTTACTTTCATTGTTCTTTCAGATTGTTTTTTTGGATTTCCACGTTCAGAGTTTATACATTTATGTTAGGTTTCAGCTAGGTTGACCTTTCAAGGGGTAACAGGGTGGTGTTGAGAACTCCCACTATTATTATGTTGCTATTGATGTATTCTTTCAATTTGTCAACAATATTTAAAATATTTTGCTGGTCCCTTGTGTGTATATACTTAGGATTGTTACTTCTTCCTATTGTGCATCATTATTATCAAATGTCTAACTTTTTCTTTAAAACTTTGTTAAGTCTAAAGTTTGTGTCATCTGATATTAATATGGCCATTCCAGCATTTTTAAGGAAATTGTTTGCTTGGAATTGTATTCCAACCTTTGATTTTGAATCTATGTTTATTTTAACTATCAGATAAATGTTTCTTGTGGGCAGCAGAATGTTTGATTCAGCTTTGTGGTCCATTTTGCCACTCTGTGTCTCTTAACTGTTGCAGTTAGTCAATTGACATTGAGAGAGATAATTTTCATGGGACCTAGGGTCATCATTATTTAGGAGTTTGGTATGTCTGTTGGTTTGTCTTGTCTTAAAATAGATCTTTCACTTTATCTTTAAGGGTTTGTTTGAGTTTGTAAAGTTTCTGAGCTGTTGTTTAGCTGTGAAGCTATGTGTGCTTCCTTCAAACCCAAATGTGATTCTGGTTGAGTGAAATACTCTTGATGCATTATTATTTAGTTCTTGTCACTATCTCCCACCACTGCCTTCAGGACGTGAGGGTTTCTTGTGACAGGTCTGCTGTGAAATTTAAGGATGCCCTTTGAATGTATTTCCCTTTTTGATCTTGTTGCTTTCAGTATTCTATCCCTATTGGTGTGATTTGTCATTGTGACTAGGACTTATCTTGGGGTGCTTTTCTTTAGATCTCTTAGCTGTTACTCTTAGGCGTGGATGATTTAGTTGCATGCACTCTTTAGTGCTGGGAGTTTCTCTGCAATGATGACCTTGACTATTGATTCTTCATGGGTATTCTCTTCATGTGTCATGGGAATCTGTTGTGTATGTAAACATTTTATTATTATTTATTTATTTATTATTATGTTACTGACCCTACCCTGATTGGTGATTGTACCCTACCCTACGGTGTGACCTGGCATTCTGCCCTCACCCTAGGGTGGTACCTGATTCTGCTTCCACTATTGGGTGGTATCAGATCCCACCATTGGGTGGTACGTGATTCTGGGGGATAAAAACAAGGGTCTGTGGAAGGCGAAGGGCTTTTGGCTGGAACTGATGCTGAGGCTTTGGACTTCAGTCTTGTCCACCGAGTAAAGCTAATATTTCCACAAGCCTGACTGTCTGTGAGCTGTTTACCTGCTGCTTCACCTCAGGACCGTCGGCTGAACAGGGTGGCAGACACATGCTCCGAGCTGGAGGGGAAATTCCTCATCCTCCATCCATCCTCTTCAGTCAACCTCTTCAGGGGCTAACTTGTAACAGGAATCCAATGATTCTTATGTTGTTTCTGTTGAGTTAATCAAAGACTTTTATTCTTGTCTCTTCTCATTCTTTGAGGATTTTTTCATTGTCTGATTGTTCTTTATTTTTTTAGTATTTCTAATTTATTTTTATTTAAGAATTATGATTTCAAATATGTTTGTAGTTGGGTTTTAGTTACACCAATGTCTAATCTTTTCTGTTGCATGAAGTTTTTATGCATCTCATCTTCCAGATCATTGATTCTGTCCTCAACCTTCATCTGTTGTTACTCTGTTGGAAAGGCTTTCCAGTGAGGTTTTCATTTAGCCTACCAAGTTTTTCAGTCCTGTTATTTCTCTTTGGAGTTTATCATTTCTATTTTCATGTACTCTTGATTCTTATTTGCAGTTTGTTCAGTTTGCTCCATGCTTTCTTTGAGTTCCACGAGGATCCTCTATATTTTTCTTTAAAGTCCTTATCTGAGAAGCTAACTAGGTGGCTGGCACTTTTCTGGTCATCAGAGCTTCCATTTTCATTCTCTATGCATGGTGTAGGCCTGCATTGTTTCCCCATTGTCATGCTTTTACTGTGTGTTTTTTTCTATGTGTTTTTATGGGGCTCATTGATTAGGAGATGTCCATAGCCACAGAGAGGACCATCCTTGTTCAGTTCCATAACATTTTAATATAACTAAAACAGCTTTTGTTTTCACAAAAATGTCAGAAAGTAGGTTCTATATATAAATAAGCATAGAAAGAATCAGGTATAAATGATAATAAAACATATAGAAAATTCTTATTATTTCTTGAACAATAAGCTCTTTGAAGGAACACATTAAGAAATCTTCCTTTATCAGGAGGGCCTGGCTGGGCCTGTTTGAGATCATAACTGTAAAGGTGCTTTACTTGCAAAGAACCACTCTGGGCTCAATCCTACCCATATTGTTTTCAGACTCTTGACAAGACTAAGTCCTTAGCATTTCTGTATGTGTACCCAAACAAAAAATAATTTTCGATGGAGAACAATGTATATTGTAGAATGATTTAATAATATTCTATATCTTTTAGTTATTATGTGTTCCTGTTTCCTCTAACCTCCCTTTTTCTTTCTCTCTTTTTTCTCTATCTCTCTCATACACATCTCTTATTCTTGCAGCAACTTTTCCAAGGGCATAGAGTAGACTGCTGATATTTTCCCTTCCTTTCCAGAAAAAGAGAAAATAATATCAGCCTCAGGCCACTCTTGTTCCAAAATGTTTTCTGTTTAGTCTTGGTGTCAAAAAAAGTTCATTTATGACACTGGGCACTGACCTCTGTATCTTGCAATGAGTTCTGACAGAGTACAGCTTGGCCCAGTCTCAGATTGAGACTCCACCACCAAGCTGTGCTGTGGTCTCCAAGCCAGATGTCTGCTTAATGGACAAACTGGGTATGGTTTGCAAACAAACAGAGATGGAGACTCTTGAAAGCAGTTTGCTTTGGCTCTTGCTGAGAAACAAGGGTCCAGACATCACAAAGGATTGAAAAATCAGGTCACATGTGCTAGGAATCTGAACAGAGGCAACTGTTGCTTTTTATATCTGTGTTTGTAAATTTTTTTCTGTAGCAATTGCTTTCAAGATCAGCAGGATTGAAGAAGTTTGGTAGAAGAAAAAGTTTATTATTTCTTTTCAACAAATTGCACCTGGATGTATCTTTGGCTAGGTTCTGGACCAAATACACCTGTCGGTTTCACCTTAGGTTTTTGACAAAGATACGGAATTATGAAAGATAATTCAAAATAGTCCATACAACAGAGATCAAAGAGAATATTTTAAACAATCTTATTCCAAATAATGCCACATAGTTATAAAGATTTAATTAACAATCAAATCAAATTTACTGTGAGGGATTCAAAAATAAAAGCAATTAATTAAAGCACTTGAGATATTGAAGAGGTTTAAAAGACAGCATTTCATAAATTAAGAAACAAAGGCATAAATAAATAAGATGGCAGAGCAAGTACTGGAAAACAGGTAAATTTAGAATCTGACAATGAATAAAATTATATATGCATATTGGGAACACAGCAGAACAATTTCTCAACTATTTTTTAGAGAAATTGGCAAATGATATTTGTAAGTTATAGAAATAACATCCAAATTATCTCTCCTTACCAACTTTTTATTTTGGCAATAATATATCAATATTCTAAATATTCAATAGGGAAGTCTAAATTAACCTACTACCCTTCATCCCCCAATGTAAGCTCTGTATCTGTGCGTGTGTCACTGGTTCCTATTCTCAATCTAAGGATGAAATTCTTCGCTCATTATAAATATAAATTTATTCCAAAACTCCAATACTGTCGTATCTTTAAAAGTGACAAAAGGAAAAATATCAGGATAAAATAATAGAATCTATGTTGGGGCCGGGCGGTGGCGCTAAAGGTAAGGTGCCTGCCTTGCCTGCGCTAGCCTTGGACGGACCGCGGTTCGATCCCCCGGTGTCCCATATGGTCCCCCAAGCCAGGAGCAACTTCTGAGCACATAGCCAGGAGTAACCCCTGAGCATTACCAGGTGTGGCCCAAAAAACAAAAAAAAAAAAAAAAAAAGAATCTATGCTTACCTCCTCCTTTGGTCTCAACAAATGCACATGAAACTGTGGATTAATCTACACTGTGCATACCTAAAATCACATGAGCAGACACTACACAGCAAGATTAAAAGGCAACATCCAGGAGGATACAAGAGACAGAGATAAGCTTGTCAAGGAAGAAACACCAGTGGAGCAAAGCAGAGGTGCATTGGGAAAGGGAATGAGGAGGAAATGGGAAGATGTCTATGAAATGTGGAATTTGTTTCTGTGGAGCTGGGAAGGACTATTCAACTATACTCATTAGGGATATTGATCTGGTCCACTTAGCACAGAACAGAGTTGTCATGGAACTGAATATGGCTCTTTATTGATGTACTTTTTGTGTTGAAATTTTTCATTATCCTTGTGTATTGCAAGTCTGATGAAAAATTCTGAATTCAATTAGTAATACTTGCACTATGCACCAAAGACTTAGAGAGTTTAGGGATGGGGTACAGAATAGTATTGAATAATGTTTGGTGTTAATTGAGATAACATCTGATTTATTCCTCTAATCAATTGCTATGATAATTTACCACTAAATAATTTTCTAATAATGAACTAAACTTTTTCTAGAGATAAATTTGAATTTTGATAGATTGTTTCATGGAAAGGTTTGGGTCATAATGGCAATTTTTAGTGTCTATTCTTGGCTTATGGCTCAGGGATCACACCAAGGGCTGCTTCAGGAATCTTATGAGATATCAGAGAAAGAAATGGGGTCTGCTGCATGCAAGACAAGAAGCTTTGACCCACGTCAATCTTTCTGACAAATATAAATTACTTTAAAAACAATTTTTACTTTTATAGGTTAAGTATTATGTTTATATCATTATTAACATTTGTGATTATAGTGGGCAAACTAGCTGCATCATCACTATCATCAAAGTGGCAAAGACCCTCACCACTGACCTCAACCCTTATATTCATCACTTCTTATCTGCTGCTGCTTCCTCTATCCTCACAACTTGGTAATTTTAGTTCTGTAGTCAGAGAATTAAAGTCTTGATCAATGAAGTTTCTCCAGAAGCTTTCAGATTCTACACTCAGTAGGAGATTCCTATTATCCTCCACAAATAGAAATTGTCAAATAGAGGATCATTAAAATATATAAAAGATTTGATTCACTGAACTATCAACCAGAGGAATCAGAATGTGTGTTATGGGGGCAGGGCAAATATAATGCAGAAATTCTTAAATATAAGAAAATGACAGTGATTTCTGTCTTAACCTCTTCAGCTCTGGTTGCTAAGTTACCATGACATACCACCGTGTGCTTTCAGTTTTTGGTCTTGGGCCTGACAGTTTGATTAATTCTCTGGAGTGAAAAAATCTTCACATTGAATATTTAAAAATTACACATGCATGCATACATACACACACCCACTCACCCATACTCCATTATTGTTTCTGATTTATAAAATCTGTCCTATAATTAAATTGACATATGTAGGAAGAAACCTAAAATGACACTTCACATTAGGGAGAGAAAATCCTCTACTAAGTGATAATTCTAAAAATGTTCCTTTGACTTTACCACAGTTCATTCTTCCCTAATAGCAGGCATTTTTCTCCTTTTGTATGTGCATATAACCCTTGACTTTATGCCCAAGAAAAAAAAATAGAAAACCAAGACATGTGTTATTTAACAGTTGTTACTGCATTTTATTCTTCTGTGTGTCTTACTTGCTGTGTGATTGAGTTCAAAGGTGTCCATAAATATTACTGTAAGCTAGCTGAGTAGTGAATTGTCAGCTATATCTAGAAGAGAATATGTCAGTGTCAGCTAGCTAGACCAACCATGGCTCCAAATCCCAAGGCATTGCATTGAAGGTAATGTAAAAGTATCTTAGAAAAATATAACAATATGTTTCTTAGACATGTTATGTTTTGGGGCCAGAGCAGTGGTGCAAGTGTTAGGGCATTTGCCCTGCATGCACTAACCTTAGGATGGACCATGATTCAATTCCTTGGCATCCCATATGGTTCCACCAAGCCAGGAGCAATTTCTGAGCGCATAGCAAGGAATAACCCCTGAGCATAACTGGGTGTGCCCCCCCCAAAAAAACCCCAAAAATACATGTTATGTTTCTGCATTTTAAAACAGTGATTATTAATTAAAATACATATTATAGTCTTTTTACTCTTATATATACATATATACTTCCCCACTTTCAACTTTTAAGTAAACGTTAAAACTTAAAATTATTTTTTACCTAGAATATGCTTCTTATACAATGATAAAAGAATATTTTAATTCATTAGGCATACAATATATGAAAAATACAAGCAAAGCTATTTACAGATGTTGCAAAGAATTTATCTTACACTACCAAATCCTGGCATCTGACCTCCAGAGAACAGCTAAAGAAGTTGGATTCCAGGTCTCCCTTGATCAGGTAACAAGGAAATATCTGATCTTTTAAGTCTTTGATTTTTCTTATCACTCTTTTGCAGAATTGGGAGTTGGTTGCTCTTTTGACCAACGGGGTATTAGTTAAGTCTAAAGATGTTCTATAGGATTTTAAACATACTTTCAACATTCTTTTTTCTTATTCTTCCTTCAGCTTCAGTATGTGAGAATGTGTGTGTGGGGTGTATGTGTGTGTGTGTTAGAAGATAGAGGAGTGAGGTTTGTTTGTATTTAATCTCAACTTTCCAGGAGCAATAAAATATTACGCTTACAGTCTCTTTTTGGACTTCATTCTTAGTGTATTTTATTTCTATTGCTTTATTATAATTAGTAAATAAATATACCCCCAGAATTTCCCATAATTTTAAATTCTTCTTTGGTCCTCTATCTTTGTTGAGGTATGTGCCATGTCTTTATCTCTTTCAGAGAAAAATAGATGGAAACAACCATTTCCAAAATCAGTACTCATTTATCTACTTGAAATTTATGGTTCTATTTTTCACTATTTATGTTAATTATTAATTTGACACGATTTCAAGTTTCTGTACTTCTCTTCTTTTTCACACTAGAACTGTGATCTGATGTTAAGGGAGTATTGGGTGGGACAGAATCTTATTATAATAACATAAGGGTCCTGTTACTTTGATGTCTTTGATGGTGGGCATGGCATAGCTATACTATAATACTAAGACATTATTCTACATAAAATAAAATTAATTAAAATAAAATGGATCCTATTTAAAAAATAAATTTGGCTTGCATAAATGCATATGTACCTGGACATTTCTATAAATTTCTCTTGGAAACAATGTTTACTATAAATTGTGCAAAACATTAGTAACAAACAAATAAAAATGTACTTTAGAGATAGTACTTTAAAGATAGCCTTCCAAGAAGGTTAAGGCACTTATCTTCCACACAGGTAATTCAATTTCCAGCACATCATATGGTCCCTTAGAGCCTCTCCAGGAGCGATCATGAGCAACAGTGATCCAGAGTAAATCCTGAGCACTGACCTCCAAACAAACAACAGAAATCTCACATAATGGTTGCATGATGCTCTATAAAAATTTTTGGCATAAAAACTATATTGATCATGTTTTAAAATATATTCAAGGTTTTTCAATCAGTCCTTACAACAATAAAAATGTCTTCTATAATTCTTCACTTGCAAAATCTATTTTGGATCCTATTGCATTATCCTCCAAAAATTCTTCAGATTTCTGCCTCAGGGTCTTCCCACTAACAGCTCTGCATAGGACACAGATGTCGCCCTCACACTATTTACAGAAGTGGCTTCTTTTTGTTCTTCTAAAATAAAAATTTCTAGTCACCTTATCTAAATGAGTCCTCTCTCAATTCCCTCATAGCTCACAGTTTCTTTTCTCCATAGTGAGTAACATCACCTCTATAAATATTTTCTTAGTTGCTCCTTTATTTGTTTCCCAATTTCCTTATTAGACTATCTAGTTAATGTGAGCCAGGATGATTATTTTAGTATTTACTATCATACATCCAGCACCAAGCATATAATATTGTTAATAATATTTTAGACAAATAAATACTTTTATTAACAAACATGGTAATTTTAGAGATGAAAGAATATAAAATAAAAAATGGTTTATGTAAAAGGTCTATTTAGTAGAATAACAAGCCTCTTTTTGATAACTCTGCTGAGACAACACTGAATTATCACTTATGATTGTGACAATGAAGTCACTTCTCTCCAAAATAAGAAACATGAGGACCAAGAGAATACGTTAAATATACATACCTGCTTGGCAGTATCTCTTAATTATTACATGTGTCAAAGTTAAGGTCTTGACTTAGAGGCCAATCATACAGTGGATAATGGGTAAGGTTCTTATCTTGCATGTGACTTATCTCTGGCATCCCAAATGGTCATCCAAGAACTTCCAGGAGTGATTCCTGAGCACAGAGCCAAGAGTAACTTCTGAGGAAATTAAGAATTTTTTAATAATAAAAAAATAAAGTCTAGTTTTAGGCTCAAGAAAAGTCATATTTAGCTTGTAATTTCCATGTCACATAGCTCAGCTGAAGTCCTGAGGCAGAATCAAAAGGCTACAAGAAAAGATTGTTGATTGGGTATTTAATCCTTCAAATTCTATAAAAGCTTATTTCAGAGAAAACTTTTCTTTTAAATATAAAAATATAAAATAATAACTTCTTTTGATCAGGGATGGTTCAACACTATGTTTCTTTTCTTTGACAAAATCTAATAAATGCTTTCCCATATGAAATATAAGGCTGTAATGGAAATGAAGATGGAACTTTATAAATTAGTTGTCATGTTTTAAAGGAAAATTGCAAACAATTTACACTGAAAAAAAGCTGTATCCTTTTACTTATTATTTTTGATAGTGAATAATTCCAGATTGCTTCTGAACTTTGTAAATTAAATTCTGCTTCTATCAGAATTTAATCAAATAGAAAGAAAAACATTGTTCAGGTCAGCTAGTCTAATGAAAATGTACAAAAATTTGGAGCCCAGAGAGATAGCAATCCTTAAGAAAAACAACCCACTAAAACTTTTGAGGCTAACTTAAACTAGTAAGCATGTGCATGGAACTAGATAAATGTACTTTGCCCTCAATGTTTAAGGAGTTACATAAGTCTAATGTCTTTAGATTATATTGTGTGCTGCTAAGAAATAGTATGTACTACAACTGGGGATTTGAGGGACAAAGTAACTGTATTGTACATGGGTTCAGTTTTGTTTTTCTTAATGCACTTTGGCTGAAAGTTCAAGGCTGGGATATCATTGATGGGACTACCGAGAATTCTGTTTATGGGTTATTGTGCTTCCACTGTAACTTTACCCTGTCCTCTTTCTTTGCATCTATGTTGTCATAATTAAAATAAAAAATATGAAAAAAAAAGAAATGGTCTGATGCCAGAAAACTTCAGGGGTAAGATCTTCTTGTATTTAGGCCAAAGATTTTCCTTTCCATGTCCCCTATATTTTACTGTGCCTATGCAAACAACAATTGCCACTCTAACACTGTTTTTTCTGTACTTCTTTAACTCTTATTTAAAAAGGAAGAAGAAAAGCTTATTAAACCTTCTGCTAGGCCTTTAATGAATTAAAAAAAAATGAAGCATGGAACAAACTACAACTAAGACTCAATAAAATATAAAAGTAGAAATGAGCAAACTTCAAACTGAAATAACAGGACTGAAAAATTTGATAGACAAGATGAAAAACTCATGGGAAAAGCTTATCAGCAGAGTAACTGCTGTTGACAGAATCAATGAATTGGAAGTTGAGCTGCCTAACACCTCCATATGCCAAAAGAGGCTGGAAAAAAAAGTCTTAAAAAAAAATGAAGATGAAAAATTTCCTCAAAAAAAGTAAACAGATGACAATAAAAATTTCAGATTAACTCAATAAACTCATCAGAAGAATCATTGGCATCTGGGACCCAACGGAATAAATACATGAAAAGTTAACAGTTAAGACAATCATTGCTGAGAAATTTCTAGATCTAAAGAGGGCATGTAGCCATGCCCTGGATGCCTGAAGAATACAAGCTGAAAAGATCCAAAAAAAAAAAAAAAAAAGCACCCAAAGGCACATCCTAGTCACAACGATGAAAACCATGATAGGGATTGAAAAAAAACCCTCAGTTATTAAAATCAATAGTATCAAAAATGTAAATTATATTAAAGAAGCATAATTAAGATTTACAAAACAGACCCAAGTAAAAAAAGTCCAGATGGATTTTTAAGAATGATAAAAGAAACAACAGAAATAATTTTTAAAAACAACAAAAACGAAGAATGAACTTACATATAAAGATCCTCTATCAGATTCAAATATATATTCAATGAGGCTTTATAGTCTAGAGAATGAAGAATGATAGAAAACAGTAAATTAAAAAAAGTTCAATATAAAGTATATTTTATTAATAATACTCTATCCAGAAAGACTAACATTAAGGATTAAAGGATTGATAAAAAGATTCATTGACAGGTAACAACTTAAAAACTTTAGTCTTGAAGTCAGATTTGAAACAAAATATAAAGTCATCTTTAAAAGACAAAACAAACTTCACCAATATTCGAACTTCTACCAAAATATTGCAATAAATTGCTTCATCTCAATAATATTATGTAACATTAATGGCTTAATTTCATACCAGTCAAAAGAAAGAGACTATGAGGTAGATGAGAAAACTGAATCCAATTTGCCACTTCCTCGAAAAGACACATTTAAGTAAGCAATGTAAACAAGGTTTCAAAATAAATCTGGAGGGCCAGAGCCCGTGGCACAAGGTTTAAGGCGTCTGCCTTTTGCCCCCAAGCCTAGGATGGACCGTGGTTCCATCCCCTTGCTGAGCGCTTAGCTAGGAGTAACCCCTGAGTATCACTGGGTGTGGACCCAAAACAAAAACAAACAAACAAAAAAAAACAAGAACAAACAGACAAAAAAAATAAATAAAAGGCTGGAAAAAAATTACAGGGCAATAATTTCCATAAATTTAATTCTGGGGTAGGGATATTTTTACTACAATTTTATTACATAAAAGTATATTGCTTTTATAGACTTGAAATTTTAAAAGGCTGTAAGGAACAGGAATGCACATTTCATAATTATCAAGGAATAAATAGATCAAAAAGAACCAATACTCAAATATATAAACACCTAAACTAGTTCATTAAAATGTTTAAAGTAACTGCTAAAAGCTATGAAAGAAACATTGACAACAATTGTAGAGAAAATTTTAATACTACACTGTCACTACCGGATAGATCAATAGGCAAAATATAGTAAGAAAATATAGACCTTGAAGGATATAATAGTATTGATGGTTCCAGAATATAAAATTAAGACCCTTCATCCTTCAAAAGTTGGGTACTCATTCTTCTCTAGCACTCATTGAAAATTTTAGACCACATTATGGGGTCACAAAATAACTTACTAAAAAAATAAGTTAGAAATAGCATCAGTTATGTTCTCAGACCACAAGTTTATAAAAGTCAAAACAAAAAAAATACTCAAAACAATTACAAATTCAACAATATTATACTGAGCAACAAATTAGTCAAACAATGTAAGAGAAAAAAATCAAAGTGTCCTGGGAAAAATGATAATTAAAACATTAGTTATCAGAATATATGCAATAGAGCAAAAAGTAATATTAAGGAAGAAGTGAATAGAAATGCAAGTGTTTAACATAAAAATAAAGAAATAGCCCCAAACTAATTTAAAAACTGTTTTTTATGCAGCTTGAAAAATACTAACAAAGAAATTCCAAAGTAGATTGGAGGAAATATGAAATATAAATAATAAATTTAGTTAATATTAAATAAAAATTAAAAAATATATATCACTTAAGAGCTGTATTTTTTTTTAATTTTTATTTTTAATTATGAGAACAAGGGTGCAAAGAAAGAGGACAAGGTAAAGTTACAGTGGAAGGACAATCACCCATAACATAATTCTCAGAAGTCCCCTTGCTGATATCTTAACTTTGAAATTTCAGCCAAAGAACATTAAGATAAATAAAACAGAATCCATGTACAATTACTTTGTCCCTCAAGTCCCCAGATTGTAACACATTATAATATTTCTTAACAGTACACAAGGCAATCTAAAGCCATAAAACTTACGTAACTCCTTAAACATTACAGGCATAGTATTTTCTTACATTTCCATATACATGCATATTAGCTTAAGTTAACCTCAAATTTTAAGTGAGTTCTTTTTAAGGATTAGAGTCAAAGGAGCACAGTAAAAATGGTGTTAGAGTGGCAATTGTTGTTTGCATAGGCCCACCAAAATATGAGGGACATGGAAAGAAATAACCTTGGCCTAAGTACAAAGAGACCAGACCCCTGAAGTTTCCTGGCACAAGACCAAGTCTAGGCTCCAGGCAAGCTAGATCGTCCAATCCAATACATTGTCTGTAGTGCCAACACACTTTTATTTTTCACACAGTCTCTGTTGTTGGTATCATGTTTCTGTATTAAAGATCCTGGAATCTGCATATCTTACATTGAAGTCAGGATGTGGAGCATCCTCTCCTTTCACCTCACAATCAAAGGGCAATGCAGGGAGCCCTGTCCTGTAAGCAGGTCACTGTTGTTGTTAAGTCTTCTCAGTGTTAAGGGAGGTCTCTTTTGAGCAGGTCGAAGTCTGAGCAGTGTAGGTCTTCCATGGTAGAGGATTGCTTCCAGGTGATGTTATAGACCAGCCTGGATGTTTCGTGGATGGCTTCCCTGGTTCAGGGGAGAATGGATTATGCCCTTTCTTCTGAGGTCTGTGCCAGGTCGTTATGTCAATGTTCAGGGTGTAAGGTCCCTTTGCACTACAAGATTTGTGTGTTCCAATCTCTATTAGATAGGATCTTATTTGTATGGATAGTATTTTCCCATTTTAATGTGCCTATGCAAATAAGAAGCAATGCCACGTGGTGTTATTGGCGCATATGGGGGCCATAAGAACAATTCCAATGATTCCCATGACATGGTTCAATCATAAGCATTAAACTGGGGGACTCTTCCATCAAAATTCATTGTTAAACAACTCAAAAAGAGAAGATAAAAAGTGGTTAGAATCATCACTGTATAAGACAACATTTAGTAAGAATTATAGCTGTCAGAGAAAAAACAAAATATTCTAAAGAAATACGTGTCCATTTTATGTATCTTGAAGCAGTTTGGGGTTGTCACACACAATGCACAGCTTTGGACTGTGATTAGGATTGTACACTACTGAAGTTAAAAAGAGTAATGTAGGTTAGTGATGTTTGAGAGGGGGTTAGAGAGTTAAGGAGTAAAAAAGAGCTTTGTAGGGGTGTGGGAAAGGGCAGAATACAAAATGAACATTCTGTATACGCAAAACATAATGTAAGAATAAGAAATATTCTGAATACATGAAGTGCGGGGGGGGCGTGAGCCCCCGCGCGGTTCTGTAGTTTTTGGGTGCCTAGGGAGGAATTTCTCACCCCCTCCCCCCAGGGCCCGATTAACCAGGCGTGGCCCTGAAGACCCGCCTGGTGTGGGGGGAATCATGTTTGCCTGGACTAAGTGGTCAGCCCAGGGGTCCTATGGCTAGCTGTCCTGCCCAGAGCCCCCATCATACCAGTCAAAGGCACACGATATCCTGGCATGTGAAGTGTTTTGAGCCCAGCCGAGCCTCTGTAGTTTTTGGATGCCTAGGGAGGAATTTCTCACCCCCTCCCCCCAGGGCCCGATTAACCAGGCGTGGCCCTGAAGACCCGCCTGGTGTGGGGGGAATCATGTTCGCCTGGACTAAGTGGTCAGCCCAGGAGTCCTATGGCTAGCTGTACTGCCCAGAGCCCCCATCATACCAGTCAAAGGCACACGAAATCCTGGCATGTGGAGTGTTCTGAGCCCAGCCGAGCCTCTGTAGTTTTTGGATGCCTAGGGAGGAATTTCTCACTCTGATGTACCAGTGATCAAAAACCCATCAGCCCCAAGCAAAACAAGCATCCTACCAAATGTTGTTCTATGGCTACATCCCTGAGTCTTAGGTTCTTAAGACTGGCTGCTTGTTTCCACTAAAAATGTAAAAGTAGCTTAAACATAACAAGGATGAGGCTTGTCTGGGGAACATTCTCTGAATACTGAAGTCTATTCCACTGATCTGGGATGCTGTTTTGATAACTATTGCTTTGTAGTACAGTTTAAGATTAAGGAAAAGAAATGCCTCTCATACTCTTTTCCCCAAGTATTGCTTTAGCTATGCGTGCATGTTTTTGTTCCAAATTCTAAATTTCAGAATTGTTTGATCCAATTCTTTGAAAAATGTCATGGGTATAATAAGAGGGATTGCATTAAATCTGGAGCAAGGAAAGCCTGTTCAACAAGTAGTGTTGGCACAACTGGTTAACCACTTGCAAAAAAGCGAACTGAGACCCCCATCTAACACCACGCACAAAGATCAAATTCAAATGAATTAAAGACCTTGATATCAGGTCTGAAACCATAAGGTATATAGAATAACATGTGGGTAAAACACTATATGCCATTGAGATTAGACGCATCTTCATGGAGAAAACAGCACTCTCTAAATAAGTGGAAGCAGAGATTAAACAAATGGGACTATATTAAGCTGGTGGTGGAAATGGCCCTGATTTATTGTCACTATGTACCTTAACTGTTACGTGAAAGATTTGTTATTCACTTTTTGGTCACAATAACAATTATTATTTAAAAAAATAACTACAAGAAATAATAAGTGTGTGCAGTAATATACCAGGCTATAAAAATCACCTTGTAGAAATGTATTTTTTTGTTTATTGTTTTTTATTGTTTTTGTCATTTGGGGGCCACAAAGGTGGCAATCAGGGGTTACTTTTTGTTTTGTGGTCAGAAATTACTCCTAGCAGACTTGGAGGACTGTATGGAATGCTGGGATCAAATACGTATTCATCATGAAAAAGGCAATTATGCCCTACCAATGTGCTACTGATTCAACCCTGCATTAGCTCTTTTAATAAAATATATTATAGTTGGAACAAAAAAAGAGCAAAATTAAAAATGTGACCTTGAAAAATTCTTGAAACCTTAATTTATTTAGAATTTAAGACAAAAGTTCTTTAATTCATGTCATATCTTCCAGAATGTGAAAAATATTCTCAGATAATATATATATATATATATATATATATATATATATATATATATATATATATATATTAAAAGCTTATTTAAAACAGATTCACCATTTCTACTCTCATCAGTTGATTTATCAGCTGTAGCAACTTGAAGGGCCAAAACTTTTATTTTACCTTGTCACAGTAGAAAACAAATGTTTTCTTAGTGAACATGTGTGTAATGTTTACTGAGCAAACTAATACAAAAACTGTAAATAGAAATTTACAAGTGTTCACATTGGAGCACAATAGAACAAGAATAATGGAGGGGAAATTTTGGTAATGTAAAGGGGTTGCAAAAACAAAGGGAATCAACAAGGGTATTATTTTGATAATATTTTTATACAAACATAATTAAAAATTCCAGAATGAGTATCATCTATATAATTCTCATTATTTGTGCCATTGCTTCCTGTCTTCTCAGCACTGGGATGTCCCCCACTACTCTTTGGAACCTTGGACACATCCACAGGATTTCATAATGCAGACACCGGCCTCTTTGGTCATCTATCTATCCAGGTGTCTGACCCTGCCTGTTCACAGTCTCCATTCCTGTGACATTTCTGTCTGGCTGCACTGCACTGGGAAGCCCTCACTGTGTTTGTTGCCTGTTTCTAGAACACAAACAATTACAGAGGTGTACAAGTATTTCTGCACAGCAACTTCACCTTCCCACCCCATTAACTCCAAGTGTTTCTGGCTTTGATATATTTATTCAAATCTCTCCACAGCTTCCCTCTAAGCAGATGAGATTACTATTTATTCTCCTGTATGAAAACTAAAATATCATGTTAGGGCACTGACATTGTTTGATTAATAGCTTTAGACAGTAACATTGTGCTGAAATATAAAGAAACAGTTTGGATCTCAGACAATTGTGAATCTGAATGTTAGGCACATTATCCACAAATCCGTAAAACAAAATTGAAGAAACAAAGACATGCACAAGCTTTCATAGACAAGGTCACTAATCTTAACAAACTATAGAGCTCAAACAAAGTTTCAACCTTCATACATGAGAAACTTAAAAGCAATGTCAATATATTGACCATGGAACTAAGGCAATCATTGTAAGAATAAGTGAATCAAGTATAAGAGAAACTGATCCAGGGTATCAAAGAGTTCATAGAAATGGAATTAAAGAGTTAAAATATACAATAATCAGCCAAAACAACAGAATTCAGCATGAAGGAGACTATATCAGTGATAAGAAAGACAAAATACTGGCCATCAACAAGAATGAAGTGACAAAAGTAAAGAGAGATAAATGAGAATCAAAGATTTAATATATTATTTAATATATTATATAATATAATATTTAATAGACAAGAGGAACATTGTTTGAATTAGAGGTATAACAAGACAGCAGAAAGAAAAATGGAAAATAATGCCTGGCAGAAAAATAATCAATAAAATGTTTCCTAATCTCTGGTGAGGTTCCTGCAAATATTTAAGGGGTCGTAAGAGTACTAAAAGAAATAAACTCAAAAAATAATAATACCACATTTATCAAAATGATAGAAACAAAACACAAGGAAAACCAATTCAAGCACCAAGAGTAAAGAAAACCTTCAATTATAAAGGAAACAATATAAGAAAAGCAACAGACCTTCCATATTATATCTTACAAACCAGGAAAGGATAGGTAGGCAAAAAGTATTTAAAGTACTGAATGAAAAAAGTTTCCAGCCTAGAGTTCACTATCCAGCAGAGCTATCATTTAGACCTGAGTGTGGGAAAGGAACCTTCTCAGACAAAAAGAACTGTCAGCATTTGCAACATCTAAAACATTCCTCCAAGAATTATTGAAAAGTTACTATAAAAAATATACTCTTGCAAAAATAGCTAGACTCCAAACATAACACAAAAATAGCAACACACCTCTATATATCATTGATCTTTCTCAATGTCAATGGAATAAACTCCACTATCAAAAGGCACAAAGTAGGTGGATGGATCAGGAAAAAAGTAATTTATCTGATGCTTACAGAAAATACACCGAAACCCAAATAGTAAATACATATTCAGAATTAAAAAATGGAAAACAGTCATATAAGCCATGAAAGAAAAAAGTTGGAGCAGCCATACGTATATAAAAACGAGTAGTATTGCTGAAAACTATTTCTCAGACTCCAAAAGATCATAATGTGAGACAAAAATGTGCCCTGGATCTTATCCTCCCTCAGACTATCTGAAAAAATTAGTAGGAATAGTTATTTTTTCTTTGTATGTTTATTGTCTTAATAGATATAAATTTTAGTGTGTTTATTTCCATATGGATAGGTAGCCCCCTCCATTCTTTATTTTTCTTGTTTTGGTTGTTCTTAGTAAAAAAAATTCTGGTAGAAAAGTCTTGCGAGGGATAAGAGCTCAGGTCAAAGCCAGGGCACAGTGATTGTATAGTTTGTTATTTTTACCCCCAAATGACCAATAATTTAATATGGCATCATTCCTTTTTACATAGGCACACTAAAATGGGGAAATCTTATGTATAGAAAGAGCTTCTTATCTGATAAATATAAGAACCCATATTTTATAATACAGGGGCACTTTCCACCCTGAACATTTGTCACTGGTACTTGATTTAGAGCTCATATGATCAGACATCTACCATCTATCTACCATAGACCCCAGATGCCAACTGTAGAAATGGCACAGATCCCTGAACCAGCACCAGAAATCAAACTGCCACTGATGGAGGCCCTGATACTGCTCTAGTACCAACTGTTGAATTAAATAATTAACGATGGGGCTGGATGGAGGTGGATGCCATCCCAGGCCACGTGGCTTTGCAACCCCCATCCAGCCGGCGGGTCCTAGGCCCAGGTGATTGGCGGAATTAAGCTCACTCACAGGCAGGCATCAGGAAGCATCAGCTTTATTCATACCCTATCCACCACATGTGTGGTCTCTATCATAACCTTTCAAGCACAGCCATACTTCGCTAGCCCTGTGTCTTAACTCCTTTCAGCCATCTTTCTTTGGCCTCCATCCTGGTCTTGGAAGGTTATATAAAGCCTTTGACCCAGAAGATTAGGGCTCTGCAGGGCTGAAAGCGCAGAGCCCTAATCTTCTGGGTCAAAGGCTTTATATAACCTTCCAAAACCACTCCCCGGAATGGGAGGGGTCTTGCAGGTAAGGTTACACCTAATATCTGGTTCCCAAGACCCCTCCCAGAAATGGGTGGGTCTCAGGTAGCTATACCTAAATCCAGGGTCTCAGATAGGTACACCTACACCAACTCCCACCAGGGTAAAGTTCATATTATGCCCAGACAATGAAGAAACAGCAACAACCTGATATAAGGGCAGCTTTTCCTCCCTCATCCTCTAACTGTGAGATGAAACCAGAAGACCCTCCATCCTAGGATCTGTGCAAATACCAAGATTGCTAATTACAGAAGACTGACTATGACAACCACAACAGAGTAGTACTTTTTCTGGCACCATAAAGACAGACTCTATCCTAGATTTTGTCCTAGAATTGTGCAAAAAACAAGATCTCTAATTACAGTGGGCTGACTTTGATAACCGCAACTGAGCAGAACTTTTCCTGGCACCATAAAGAAGGCGTTAGGGTTTGACAATGAGCATGTCTGGAGCCTTTAGTCAATCTCACAATAGAATGTGTCAAGGGTGGAGACACACTATATTTCTTAGGCCAAGGGAAGTTCCTTTCTAATTTCTCCCAATGTTTACTGCTCCTATGCAAAAAAAAAAATCTTGCCACATCTACCCCCCCATTTTTTCTTTCTTTTAATTTTATTTATATTTATAGTTTCTAGATAGGATCTCCCACTTCTGTTTAGACAGAATCATAGAACACAAATCATCTTGTTAGTCAAATTTCAGAAACAAAACATTTTTTTGCAGTTTTTAAATTCTTTCTTACTTTTGGTATGTTTTAATTAACATGTTCATTTTATTTTATTTTCATTTAATTAAATAATCATGGTTTACAAAGTTATTGATAGTTAAGTTTTAGGCATATAATATTTCAACACCAAATCCACCACCAGTGTCAGCTCCATAACCATCATCCCTTACCTCCGCCCAGCCCTACCAACATCTCACCACACCCTGCAACATTGCAGGCACATTAAGTTTTGGTGGTTTCAGCGTAGATCACTTTCATAAAATTTTTAAAATAGTCTGTTAATTTGTAAAAGATATGTTGTACTTTAATGGAAATTTCATTAAAATATACACTTCATAGCAAAGATAGATATCTTATTAAATTTAATTTTTTGTTATAATGTATATATACAAGTAAATACCATAGTTTACAAAGTTGTTCATAATACAATTGCTTCAGGCATTCAGTGTTTCACCAACATTCTCTCCACCATTGTCCACTGTTTTCCCATTTGCTCTACCATGCCTAATCTCTTAAGGTACAAAATAATTTATTTTATATTGTTTGTCACAACAAATTATTGACTGAAATTATGGAAAAATAGTTAAGTAAAAGAAAATTTCTGAGAATTGTGATCTCATAGTGTTAGTAAAGTCATTGCATATTATTGAGCTGTTCATTTCTTGTTGAGTCTTCTGTATTATTACTTTCACTTATTGAGTAGGCAACTATGATTCCCCTAGGCTGTCACTTTTATAAAATTTTGGAAATGTTATGCATTCACATTTGTGCTCCGTATTTCAGAAGCTATAGAACTGGGATGATACTATGGGGTTTGGTGTCTACTGAGATTAGCCCTGAAGCTGTGAAATTGAGCTGTTTGTATGCTGTGCAAGCTGTGGAGTATGGAGGTGAGTATGACTGCTGGGACTTCTGGCAGTATGAGAGAAGAGGAGAGGCTGCCCACTTCCACTGAGAAGGTTCCACACTTTTTAGCCTGAAGATCGGTGTACTCTAAAGTTCCATCTGCTTGGAGACCTTTCTGATATGAGTTGTGACGCAGTTGTGAAACAGTAAAGCTGGACCGTTTATATGCTAAGGGTCTGGGGTATGGGGATTGTTGCTGGGGCTTCTTACAGTACTTGGGAAGGATTTCCTTTTTTTTCTTTTTAATTTAATTAAATTTAATTTCCTTTTAAATTTCCTCTTTTTAATTTCCTTTTTTCTCTCTTCTTTTTTTGCTTTATTTTTTTTCCTTTGTGGGCCACACCCGATGATTTTCAGGGGTGTGAGCTCAGAAATAGCTCCTGGCTTGGGGGACCATATGGGATGCCAGAGTATTTTCCTAGGTTAGTGCATGCAAGGCAAATGCTGTACCTCTTGTGCCACCCACTCAAACCCCTTATAATTTCTTTTTAAAAATAAGCATTTAATGAAGTAAGGGCTAGTTTTTATTTCTGTTTGTTTGTTTGTTTTAGGGTTACTCAGGGGTTACTAGTGTCTATGCGCTCCTGGCTTGGGGAACTATATTGGATGTCAGGGATTGAACCGAGGTCCATTCTGATCAGCAGAGTGAAAGGCAAATGCCCTACTGTTGCGCCATTGCTCTGAATCAATAAGCTATTTTTCTTTAAAAAATTTTTTTCTGTACTAATGATTTTTGTTTAGGCCAAGGTGGATTACATATCTTTCACAGTAATTTTTTGGGCGGAGTCTGAAGTTTCAGCAGGCAACACATGGACGGCATGGCTCCACGCTGTAGGCTTTTTGGCCAAGCTAAGGGGAAGATGCAGCCTCGGCTGCCCTCCACAGCCTTCTCTCTCCTTCCTCCTGGTCCCCAGGGTTATTCCTGGACACCTGCTCAGGGTCCCAGCAAGTGGGTTCGGGTGAGGAGCAATTTAAAGGAGACCCCAGGCTTCTTTGTCGCTGCAAGGGGCTGGGCGGGGACTGTTGAACTCCCGACTTCCAGCAATTAGGAAGCAAACGCCTCTCTGGGAGGCGGAAGCTTCAGCAGGCAACATTGCAAAGACATGGCTCCATGTGCTCTTCGCTTGTCCAAATCGCAGGCCAAAGTGATGTCTCGGAAACAACACCCTACCTCTAGACTATTTCTAAAACATAAAGGGACGCGTGTATCTTCTTTGTATATTTCAGATGTATTCCCTTAACCATCTATAACTCTTTTCGAACATCCTCATATAGTGACAATTTTGCCCACTGGTTTTGTTATTTGATTGTTTGATTTTCCCGGACCTTTGAGATCTGTTTTATAAGCAATACTGGTAGAAAAGTATCTCTGTATAGATTTCATGTTTGAACCAAGTTACAGGGAATGTTGGACTTTATTCATCGGCCCCCAGATACACCAACAATATCTTGTGGCATTGCTTCTCTTTTGCATAGGCACATTAAAATGGGAAAATAATACATATGCAAACAAGTTCTTATCTAATAGAGATGGGAACACAAATTTGGTAATATAATTAGGCCTTTTACCCTGAACATTGGCATAATGATTTGGCTTAGGCCTCAGAAGAATGGGCATCGCCCACACACACCTGAACAATGGCTACCATCTATGGAAGCAACCACAATTGTCTATAACATTACCAGGATCCAAGCCTCTACCAGGGAACACCTACCACTGCTTTGGCATTGACTTACCCCAAAGTGTGCTCTCAACACCCAGACGACTCAGCAACAGCCTGCTTGCAGGACAGATAACTCCACATTTAATGGTATGCTGAAACTAGAGGATGCTCCACATCAGCCTGACATCGATGAAAGAAATGCACAGAATACAGAATTTTTAAATATGAGAACCTGATACCAACAATAGCTAAAGTGTGAAAAAGTTTCACCAGGACAATGGAGAATGACTTGGGTAGCACAGACTGGTACGCCTGGAACCCAGAGTCGGTCTTATGCCAATAAATTCTGGGGTGAGGCCTTTTTGTAACTAGGCCAAGGATTTTTTTTCAGATTTCCCCATACTTTTCTGGACCTATGCAAACAACGGCGATTGCCACTATCACACCTTTACTATATTTTTTTACTCTTATTCTTTAAGGAAAAATAAATACAATTTACTGAACTGAAAAGTAAATAACTGTAGTAGAATGTCTCTCAAATACAGGCAGGGGATGGGAATGGGGGAAAGGGGAAAATTACACTGGTGAAGGGGGGTGTTCTGTTTGTGACTGTAACCCAACTATGATCATATTAATTAAATAAAAGATATATTTAAAAAATAAAAAAGATCAATAAACTTTATGAACTGCTCATGAGGATTACAAAGGAACAAGGAAAAAGAAACCCTGATTTGAAAAAATGGAACATAGAAGTAAAAAATGAATCAACATGTATACGAAGACAAAGAAGTAAAATCCAGATAATCAATGCTCTTTAACAAATGATGCTCAAAAAATTGACCAAACATAAAATAAGGACATGAAATACACACAAAAAATTGAAAATAACTTTAATACTATGCATAATATTTTAATCCATAAAATAGGATGAAGCATAGGTTCCTCCAGGGACCATGGGATATATAGGGATATTTAATTCCAATTGTAACCAGAAAGGTAATAATAATTACATACAAAATTGGAACCCAAATTTAGCACAGTGAGCAAGATTCTTGTCTTTCATGTAGCTGACACAAGTTCTAGAGCCAGAACTACGTATAGTCCTCCAAAATTTCCAGAAGGGATCCTAGAACACAGGTTTGGTATATGAATTTCTCATAAGCACCACTGGATTTGGTCCCAAATTCTTTTTCCAATTTTTAAAATAAAATATTCTCTTCTGAGTACTTTAACATAACTGAATGTTTAATTAAAATTATTGAAGCATTATGTTTACAAACTTATTCATAGTTGAATTTTAAATACTATGTGTTCCAGCACTGCCACCAGTGTCATCTTCTCTACACCAGGTTTCTTGGTTCTCCCCCACCTGCCTTCCTATGCCCCTTTGAACCTCCCCATCCTCAGCATCCTACCTCATAGCCACATTTTTAGGTTTGGTTGTTGAAAGTTGAATCTCTTCTTTACAGTGTTGGCAACTCTGCAGTTTGGATAATTAACAACCCCACTCCTTTACACCATAATGTTGTTTTTATTTTGTTGTAGTTGGTTTATTTATTTATTTATTTTTATTTATTTATTGTTTTGCCATGCCAGGGTGCTCAGGAGTTATTCCTTGTTCTGAGCTCAGAAGTTGCTCCTGGCTCTGGATGGGTTGCTGGGAATTGCAGGGTTCATCCTGGATCAGCCACGTGCAAGACAAATGCCCTACTGCTCTGCTACCACTCTGACCTTCCTTTACACTATAATGAACTCAGAGCCCTTTGACCCTTGCTCCTGGTGTTTCTCATGGACATCTTCCCCAATTCCTTCAACTTATCTTCATCTCTGTCCTCCTCTCTACACTCTGGGGCTAAGATGATCTAGCACCTGATGCTTTGAAACATCACATTCTTTCATCCAGTAATTCTACTACATATAAGAGAAATTATTCTGTGTATTTTCTTTGTCTTCTGTCTTACTTCTTTTAACAGGATATAACACAGTCTCACCCATGTTTTAGCAAATTTGCATGATTTTATAATTTTTGATATTTTCATGTTAATTTATATGGTCATCACATGCTACTATGGATTTTTAAATACTAAATTAATGGCATTCTCAGAATAAATAAAACTTGGTGGTGTTGTATACTTAAATAATGCTTTCACTATTACTGTTTTTCTTAACTATTATTTTTATACTTATGTAGGATATTTGAGTTTTCTTTAGCTGTATATGTTATCTAGTTTTAAAGTGAGAATAATAGAAGTTTTATATAATGAATTTACTAATTTTTCTCTCATCTTTTTTAGAACAGTGGTTCTCAAAAACTGCACTAGTCTATGGATAATTTCTTTAAACTTAGTTATCATTTTTTTTACTTCTAATATTATTATTTAGTCACTCTAATCTCAAAAAAGATATAAACCAGACTTTGAAAATTCATGACTATACTGGCTTCACAGCTAAAAATGGGCAATCTTGGGAAAAAAAGGCAGGCCAAGTTCCATCCTGCTGAAGCCTGGCCAGATGAACTCCCCACCCATAATTGTAGCTTTGTCGATGGCCTTGCTTCACTACTAAACCACTGAAATCTGCAGAAACACCAAAATAAACAATCCTCAAGGTATGCCTGAATTTGGCCATAATCTACCAGGACTCTGTTTAAATAAATTATTTTATTTATTTAAGCCCTCTGGTTACAACATTACTCGAGATTAACTGATCAAAATTGCTCATGCTTGAGTGATCAATTCCAACTATCATCGTCATAGTATATACCCTTCTCTACTCTAAATGCACTGTTCTATTAATTGTGTCAAAATTCTTAGCGTGGATTGGTCCTCCTAGTCCTCATCTCTATTGTCTCTGGATATTATCACAATACTATTTTTATTTGTTTTATAATACATAAATGGTTGGGATTATCCTAAGTCTATTTATCTATTTTTGACTCATTTCACTAAAAAATAATAATCTCCAAATCCAGCCACATATAAGCAAATTTCATGACATCATTCTTCCTAATGACTGCATAGCATCCCATTTTGTATAGATACCACATTTTATTTAGCCACTCATCTGTTCTTAAGCACATGGGTTGTTTCAAGATTTTGATAATTGTAAATAGTGCTGCGATGAACATTGGAATGCAGAAAGCTTTCCTGCATGGTATTTTTTCCTTCCTAGGGAATATTCCTATGAGTCTTTATGGGGTTATATGGAAGCTAAATTTCTAGGTTTTAGAGGAAATCCATAGAAATTTTGAGGAAAATTCCAAAAATGGCTGGACCAGACAGTATTCTGACCAGCAGATAATTCCCACCTTTTCTCCCCTCATCCATGCTAGCACTAGTTGTTCTTTGTGATGTGTGCCAGTCCCTGTGACTACTACGTCTCTTTTAGAGTGAGTGCAGTTCTCTCTTCCTACCCCCGTATTGTCTTATTTTTTCCAAAGGTCCTGGCAGCTAAAACTATGCCCCATAAATGTTGCAAAATCAGCCACAGAGCTTGTAATTCCTAAATAGGGTGGCTTGAGTCCAAATTTTTCAGTTTTGTCATCCCAATAAAAATGCACCAATTTAGAGATCAGCATGGATTTAAAGCCACATAATGTGCAGGAATAAAACAAATAATAGAAAGATCAATCAGCAATAAATAATTTAGAAAAACTTGACAATGACTTAATGACCTCATTGAAGGATAAAACTATTTTCACAACTTTCTTTGCTGTACATTTTTAAAATAATTGCACTGCCACATGCTCACAACAAGCCATATAAAATATATTCATTTCATGCTTCTTAAAGTGGCAGGCTTGGGAATGGGTAGCCCTTTGATTTGGTGATAGGATTGATGATGGAACATGGCATGACAGAAACAAATATATTTTGATAAACTATGTAAAACAGGGTTTTACATAGGGTCTTTAAATAAAATAAATAAATAAAATAAAATAAAATAAATAAAACATATGGTCTTTAAATAAAGTAATTAATAATTTTTATTTGGTTCACATAAATTTACTTGTTGAGTCATTCCTTTGTAAGACTTTCTGCTTCATTTGTTCAAGCACTTCTGTATCAGTTTACTAAAGTGTTTTAATGGTAACTGGTTCAAAATCATTATCAGATAATTTTAATATCTCTGTCATCTGAATGATAGAAAAATTAGAAAGGTCTAAGTGTCCATGAATATAATGCATAAACAAAATATGGTACCTATATAGACATACATAGAAATATTTTAAGTCTTAAAATACAAAGGAAATTTTGACACATTATAGCAAAGACACAATAAAGGTATTTCAAATGAAGTTATATAGCATTTCATTTAGCAACAAAAATAAACATTGCATATTAAATTTCTGGAAGTTTTATAAAGTAGAAAAATTTATAGGAGCAGAAAAATGATATAAGAGATGGTTTTTATGAGTGGGATAAAGGAGAGAAATCTGAGATTTAGTCTATGGGACAGAGTTTCATTTAGGGTTCATTAAAATTGCCTGGAGTTGTGTCTTGGTGCTTACAAAATAAAGTAAATGGAATCAATGCACTAGTTTGTGCAGTTAAAAATGTTTGTAAAAATGGTAAATTCTGAATGTCTATTTTACCACAATTTAAGTTATAAAAACTCACATAGGTCTAATTAAATTCAGAGAAGTTATTGTTTGTATTGTTGCTAACTTTTAAATATATAGAACTTCAAGTCACAGAGAAAATAAATTTTTGCATTATATGAAGTGATTAACAAGTATTGAGACTGATTATTAAGCTCTTGTCTTCTGATGAAAATCTAGATTTTCTAGTTTTGCATTAAAAATGTAAAACTTTTTTTTGAGGGGTCACAAACACTGAAGGTATTCAGGGGTTACTCCTGGCTCTGCACTCAGAAATTGCCCCTGGCAGGTTCAGGGATCCATACAGGATGCTGGGAATCAAACCCAGGTCGGCTGTATGCAAAGCAAATGCCCTACCGTTGTGCTGTCTCTCGGCCCCATGAAATGAAAAACTTTTAACAAATACATGTCATGGTTATAATAATTCCAAAGTTATTCCTAAATCACAAAATAAGGCATCTTTTATAAAGCTTGGTAAAGGAACAACAAACCCACTTTTATATATAAATAATGTAGTTGTCAAGAACTTACTAATTGGTAAGCTCCATAATCCTCAAAGGTAACTATTAATGAGCTGATTCATAGTATTTATTTTTCATTAAATTGTGTTGAATGTTGTCAGTATTGAGTTCTGCAATTTTGGTTGCTGCTTGTTTCCATCATTGCTGAAAGGAAAAAAAAAAATCAGTATGTCGTTATAGCTGGAGTCCTCACTGGATATTTGACACTTCTTTTGGTACTGGTGGAGTGTTTCAACTTCTTTTTCTCCTTCATTTCCCAAATCGATGATGAGAACCTCTAGAAGGATTCTGCCCATTTTCGGGGTATTAAACTCTTACCCCAGTTTATTTATTTTCTCTTTTTCAGGCAAAACCACGCAACTTGAACTAGCTACCCCTGCCCCTACTTAGAGGGGGAAATAAGGGAGGCATCAAGACCAAACTGATGCAAGACTACTAAGTAGTTGGTTAGAGACAGAGGGGACCACATATTCTAGCCACCCTGGGGGTGAGGGAAGAGGAAATGGGAGGTAAGACAAAAATGGAGGTATAGGAAGGACAATTTGGGGATGGGAATCCCCCCTGATTTTATGTAAATATGTACCTAAAATATTATTGTCAACAATATGTAAGCCACTATGATCAAAATAAAAATTATATTAAAAAAATCAGTATGTAGTTTTGCTGCTTCTCAGTCTTATTCACTCTATAAAATATTTAATGGAGTTTATCTTACATGAAAAATACTTACATATTGGTGTGTTAATGTGTATTTGGTAAATACATGCAGACATGTGTGTGTGTGTGTGTGTGTGTTATTGGATAGAGAATGATAAGGAAAGAAAGAGATAAAAGGCGAATATTGGATCACTTTTAGTTTGAGCATTTCTTTACAACATAGACATTATACATGACTAAAAAGCGATAAGCATTATTATAAAAATTACCTGGAGTATGTGTGATTCAAATTTATAATTAAAAATTAAAGAAATGATTAGATTGTTCACACAAAGAAAGACAATGAGGTGTTTTGTCTTTAATTAAGGAAAAATACATAGATATTTTAAGGCTAATGGTAAATTTTCTGTTGTTAATCAAAACCAGAACTACAAGGTATTGGATGCACTACTGGAGAGGTCTCTATAATTCAGATACTGTGTGCAAATCTCCAATTGTTGACAAAAACTACAACCTAAAACAAAAGTTTTCTAATTTAAATAGCTGTTTTTATGAAAGAGTGAGTTACTATCACCTTCATCAAAAGAAATATTAATATTTTTACTTAACATAATGAGAATTGAGTATGAACTTTAATCCTAACCAACCTAATTAGGCAAAATTGAACAGAAACTTTATTCAGGTAAAGTTAGCAATCTGGATACTTTTTTGGAGAGATAACTAACAGAGATTATAAAATTGATAAGGCCTATAAGCTTAAAGCATTATTTTGAGCATCCTTAGATTTAAACCCAATTCTCTAGATAAAAAAGATACAAGGGCTAATAAGAAGTAATTCTAATTTTTATCTTAAATCAAAATTTTAAAGTTGAGGAGAAGGAATATTTTTTTAATTTAATACTTAACAGTTACTCTTAAGGACAAATATTTGAGTATTTTCTTTCACAATTTTCAGTCATTAACAGACATACAATAAAGAAATGATGGGATAGATGGCAAGAAGTAATGCAAATTTAATTCTAAGGTTGAGATATATATTAATATAAAAGGGAAACTACATTAAGCAGAGCAATAGACATGCAAAAATACAGCTAACAAATGTAGAGATTTAGAATAATATTGAGAAAATTAAAGTTGGGAAAATCCCAACCACTAGCATTTTGGTCTAACTCATCAAATTTATTATTGCATATTAAGGATTGTGGCAAAAAATATTGTAATTGGAAGCAGTATTGTGGGCTCAAAAGTAATAATCATACTTTGTACCTCACTTATGTTCCTCATTTGAGATAAAGGTTTATGTGAGAGTCTGGGCTTATATTCACTCTAAAATCAAAACTTCTATGCAAAATGAAGTAAGTAGGAGACTAAGGGATGAATAGATATTATAAAAATCAGAGAAGGCAAAGAAGCCCGTTCTTACATAAGTAGTTTTGGGTTGAAATTTTTAAAAATTCAGTTTCCAAGTATGAACTTTACCTTTCCAGGGTGATTATTTTTAATTTTAGTTGAGATTGGGAGAAAGTTTTCAATCTCATAAAATATCTAGAAACCTAGGAAATATATTTATCTGTATAAAATAAAAAATCTCATTATTAATTAAAAATAAAAATATCTGAAAGCCTATATTTTTGAGTGACTCAATTTTCTCTGACTTCCTGGGTTCATTTAGTTCTGCCTCAAATACTTAGTCTCATATATTCCAGCTTGACTTTCTATGTTTCAGCACTCAGCATAAGACACTGAACTTGTGAGTATTCATCCAGATTTTATGTGTGACTATTTAGGCTTGCTCACAAAGTCTCTGTCACTGGAACAATTTTTTTCCTGGGCACTTTTTTGGACTGAACACACAACTGCAAATTGGCTCTTGGGACAGAGATGCCAGATGAGACTGATAAAAGATTTACTGCAGAGTGTTTAGAAGCACTGAGCTTTGTTATGGAATTATTATAGGCTTTCCCTTTGGGATGCAATGATTTATAACATACCAATAGACAAGAGTGTTTAACTCTGTTCCCATTAATTGACTGAACAATTTACTTTCTGCTTTGTGCTCACACCTGCTCTTGATCAAAGCTGGTTCCTATTCTGCTCTTGGCTATATGATGCTCTATTAATGGTTTATTGGTTCCACTGTGCCTATAACACAGCAGAGTTTATGATGTTTAATAAAATGACATGTCTAAATACTCTCTTGGCTTTGAATTGTCTTTTTCTTTTTATCAAATTAACATCATGATGTGCGTTTTCATTGCATTTTAGAATTGAAAATGTCTGCAAAAGTCTGCCATACTTCACTTTTAATATTCTAACTGTATCATTTCCATATGACACCTGGTAAGAAGTTACTTTTTAATAAATCTTTGTTCTTTGACATTTATATTTGTCTCTTAGAAAAACTCAATATGAGTATCTTGGAAAGAAATATGTAGAGGAATGAAAACAATTTTAGGCACCTTCTACTTATTTTTCTTGAAATAGGATATTTTTTAAAAAACCAAAAGAGATATCTTTCCCAGAAGAGTGACCTAGGCAAAGAACAGATTTCAGTCTGAAACATAAAGGTTAATAAAAACCTATGGAAGCATACAACAACAACAAAATGTCCCATGTAGGTTTGTCTGTTTATCTAAGAAAATCTTCCCAATTTAAAATATCTTCTCTTGGGGCTATTATTGGAGTCACATAGAGACCGCAAATTTTTACTTACTGCATTTATATTTGATCACTATGCCAATCTTTTCTCTATTAAGAGCAAATATTTAATGTAATATTTCTATATACCTTGAACCATATTAAGAATTAACAATATGAGTTTTGGAGTAAGTTACTTGTAATGATTCCAGTTCAACAAATTTGAGATGTTAAGATTCAAATTAATGTGTATATTGACTAAAATAATATCTAATCTAGGTTTAAATTAGTTTAAGCTTGTAAATCTCCTAGAATAGTACTTGACATTTAATAAACACTCTATAAATATTATCAGTTATGATTATAACAAAATTAAATTATAGGAACTTTAACTTTTATAAGTAGAAAGACAAAATATTTCTTACATAGAAGGGTAAAAGGTAGAAGATATGAAGAGACTGATGAAATCATATTAATTGTTAATACAATTTTCAGTGAATTTCTCAATTTAATTTAATACCTTCACTTTGATAAACACTCAATTAATATTTGTAAATGTCATGAACATTAGTTAATTTTAGATGATTTTTGTCCTGCATTTTATAAAGTTAGCTGGTTAGATAATGTGACTGAGATTAAATTTATAATCTCAGATTTGATGCAGCCCCTATAGAAAGCTAATAGCATTCTTCAAATTTGTATGGAGGGTATCACACCCTGTGAGGTCGTCTAGAAGGAAAGAGCCAGATAAGAAATGACCTGTTTCAGATTTGGAATATAAAATTCTATGATAAGAGAATAATAGATGACCAAAAGCCACAGAGTCTAGGAGTTAGTCTACAGAGTGGAGTTTGTCAGCACATTGTGGTGTGGAGAATGGGGTAGGAATTTCAAGGTTAGGTGGAAGTGAGGAAGGGCCCTTGAAACAATGGTGGGGAGAAGCAGGTACTCTATTGTTTGTACATGTAATATTAGCATATTACATACATAAATCCAAAATTGTCAATATTATAAAATTGAAAATAGTGGTAGCTAAAATAAGAATTCTAAGTGATAGATTGAAAAATATATGGAGCAATAAAACATTTAAAAATAACGAAATAATATTCTTAGAAATAAAATGTAATTATAAACATTACCTGATTTGAAATTATACTAGAAAGCTATCATATTCAAAAAAACAGGATACTCAATAAGAATTGAAAATAAATATTAGAATTGAGGTCTCTCTGATATATTTTTAGATATATGAACAGTTAATTCATGACAAATAAGCTAGGTCCATGAAGTAAGTGGTCCCTTCGAGAAATAATGCTGGGGAAATTGGCTATCTGCCTGCTCCCCACCAAAAAAAAAAATAAAACTGGATCCATAATCTCGACCTTACAAAAAATGAATTGAAAGTGGGTCAAAGATATTGAAATTAAAACAGATCCTATAAAGTATAGTGAAGAAAATATGGATAGAATGCTCCAGAATCTGGATTTCAAACATGTTTTCACTGATGATTCCTTTGTTAAAGACAACAGAAATAAAAATAAAGCAGTAGAAAAACAAAAAATTAAAAGTTCCTTATGGCAAAAGAAACACAAGCTAAAATTAAAAAACATTTGCAAATATTTGCTACAGTTTAGTAGGCTATCTTTAAATTGATCCAAAATACACAGAGCATTCACAAAACAAGTGTCAGTAAATACAATAATCCAATAAAAACCAAGAGAGAAAATGAAAATACACTTCCCTTAAGTAGAGAGATGATAGCCAGTAAGCATAGATATTCACTATTACTTATTACGAAGAAATACCATTAAGGTGACAGTGAGATGTCACCTAACACTAGTGAGAGTGGCATATACCAAAAAGTCTAGAAACAACACATACTTGGGAGAATGTGGTGAAAAAATAATTTTCATCGACTGATGATGAAATATTGTTTGGTTCAGTTCCTCTGGAAACTAATATGAAGACTTCTTAGAAAACTAAACATAGAACTCTTATAAAATCCAGTGTTTAAGATACACTGCTTAGTATTTATCCTCAATACATAAAAAGTCATAAAACGATATATAAACACATATATCTATTGAAACACATACGAAGATTATATAAACAACCTAGGTATCCAACAACTTAAGAGTGGGTAATGAAGTCAGAGTGTATTTACACACTATATACTATGCAGCTACATTGAATGATTAATTAATAAAAGTTGCTGAACCTTGGATGGAACTGGAGGATCTCATGCTTAGTTCAGAGCATCAGAAAAGACAAATACCAGAATTTCTAAGAAATATGATATGTACAATAGCATCTATAAGGTATTGAAAGTATCAAAGTTAGGGAAAACATTGGTTCTATATTGCAGGAAAAATACAAGGAAGGAGAGAAAGGAAGGTAAAAGCAAGAAAAGGCAGTTGGGAAATACCATAGGAACAGAGGTGAAGTATTTGAAAATATACCACTAACCCTACCACTTGTGAAAATATAAAACTCGAATTACAATAATTAAACTTATATCTATAAAGGGGCCAGGCTTGGATATGAGAGGAAACATAGAATGGTGGTATTGGAGATGAAAAAGTCTATGTGCTTGAAACATTAATTGTAAAAATATTGTAAATAAAATTACTTGTGTGTATAGTTCTTAGTTTTGTTTGGGTCACACATGGTGGTATTCAAGGATTATTCTTAGTTCTGTGCTCAGGAATCAGTCCTGATGGCATTGTTGGAAGAGAAGAAATGTTGAGAATCAAACCTGGGTTGCATACAAGATTAGTATGCATTCAAGACTAGTATACTAAAGTAATATATCTTTTGCACCAATCAAAGCATCTTAAAAATATTATAACAAAATCTTGGGGCCAAAGAGATATATTTATAGATATATCAATTGCCTTGGCAATAGTTGGCATGTTTAACTCTTGGACCACATATCATTCCAGAAGCCCTACCAGGAATGATTTCTTTACACAAAGTCAGGAGAATCCCTGAGCACACTGTGGAACTGTGGCTCCAAACCCTGTATCCCCTGCAAAATAACAGCTCACAGAAGAAATCAAGTATGCTCTTTTCCAGTAGAAACCAAGTTGCACAAAACATGGATTCTATTAACTAAAATTAAGTTACTATATAAATGTTGTTCTAATTTTTTTGTCAGAGTATAAAATTAACTTTGTGGTAGATAGTTGCAGTAACTGTGCACATCAAAATAATAATTGCAAACTAGAGCAAACTTATGACAAAACACAGATCAAATATTTTTATTTAGTTTTCAAAGATTGTGGAGTGAGGTGGGTGGTAAGGATCTTTGGGTGATTGGTAAGGGGATTCTGACACTGGATGAGAGCATGGAATTGAAACAGTGTTTACCTAAAATTATTATGAACAGATTGAGATCATGGTGACCAAATGTAAAATTAAAAGCATATAAAGAAACAGAGTAAGATGTGAAATAAAAAAGCATAAATAAGAATAAATAATGTTGGAGTGGGGAAAATAAAGATTAAATAATGTCAAGTGTGTGCCTGTCACCCTTCTTCCATGTCTTTGAATTATAGCTCTTAATTATTTCAAACTAAAAGTCACTTCATCAAAATAGTTTTATCTTTCCAAAGTTAGTACCTTTTTTGTTCAGAGACTTTACTAGTGCATGTACTATCTTTGGACAAATTGGGTAAAATTATTTGTTTTTTTGAGAACAGGGAGATAGATCAAAGGGCATATTCTGTATGCTGGAGGTAGCTCTCGAGCACTCTGTTTCTGGCCTAAAACGTTGTTTTTCCAAACTCTTTATTTATATTGTCAGAAAATAATCCTAATATATCAAGTGATTTGAAAAAAACATTTTACTACCATCTACTGGAAATATATTGCAATAGATATGCAAATTTAATATAAATGGCACCTCTTAGTGTTGTGTTAGACAACACATTCACAACTAATCATAGCTTTCTATCAATTCTTTGTCTTTTATTACAACATCCAGTTTGTTTCACTCATGGTATTTATTTCATGCTTACATTATTTTTTTATTTTTATTTCCCATCAAGATTTGTTTAGAAACTCCAGAAGACTGGGACCATACCTATATTAGTCAATAGTACATTATTGATATATAAAGGGGCTTATTTTTGTTAGGCATTCAAAATATTTATAACAGTGAATAAGCAAGTTAATATTTGAACATATTCTAAAAACTACATATATCAATTCAATAGCTAGTAGTGAATGTAATTTAAGGCTTAGTTGATAAATGTACATATGTAGACTTGATGTAGTAGAAATTTATAAATTATTTAAAATAGATATGTTCATTATAAAATTACATTCCAATGTACATAATCACTACAAACTCTGGTTTTTGGGTTTCATGTGGGAATTTTTGAAAACTAGCTTTATGGGAGCATCATTTTGGAAAAGTAATATGTGCTTTGGGTTTAATTTTTATCAAGGCTCTCTCTTATGTTGGGTTATCAACTTATATATTTATAAAGTAGATATTTAAGCCAGATGCTTAATAATGTATTAGTATAAGTTTCAGATTAGGGGAAATAACAGAGTCTCCCTATGTATACTCAAGTGACAGTTCCTCTGCTTGTGGAAGAGTGGCCTTTGTGTCACCCATAGACCGACCGACCTAGATATTTGAATCCAGCTTCATAATACTGAAAAGAGTTGCCAGGTGAACTCTCAGGACACACTCTTCTCACCCCCAAGAGTAGCTTGCACTGCAGTCCCCATACTCTACTTGATGTCAGAAGCCAGCACCATGGTTGCAAAGCAACTGAAGGTAAGAAAGCCAAATGATAATTTCCTAACCTCAATAGAGCTCTCTGGTAATTAGAGGACCAATGAATAAAATAAAAAAAATAAACACTTCCAAGTTACAAAGGGAACTATAGTAAAGCAGCAAAGAACCCATCAATAGGTAGAGGGAGAAGATTATAATCCTGAGAAATTGATCGATTAAAAATTGTCTATATAATCTTTCTGAAAAGGACTTCAGATGAAAATATTTAGGTAGTTTAGCAAACTCAGAGAAACCATAGAATAGATGGCCAATTAAACACAAGAGGATAAGAGAACACAAATGAGAGAACTACAAACAGAAATGTAAGAACTGATAAACTTGGTAGGCAAAATAAAATACTCACTGGAAAGACTCTCCAGTAGAGTAACAGTTATTTGAAGACAGAATAAATGAGCTCAATAATGAGGTCTGGAAAACCTCTAGGCAACAGCACAGAAGATAGAAAGAATTCTCAAAATAAGCAAGCAGATGAGAATAGAACTTTGGGATGTAATCAAGACCAATATAAAATTTTTTGGATTCTCAGAAAGAAGACTCTTTTTCTGTTTGTTTGTTTGTTGGGTCATACCAAGCAGTGCTCAGGGGTTACTACTGGCTTTGTGTTCAGAAAGTGCACCTGACAAGCTCAGGGGACTATATAAGATGCTGAGAATCAAACCCAGGTTCATCCTGGGTTGGCCATGTACAAGGCAAATGCCCTACTGCAGTGCTATCACTCCAAAGGAAGAAAACTTTATGAAGAAGCTACAGAGTGTGCATATACTCAGATTCTGCAAGACCAAAGGGAATGTGCTAGAAGATATCCACCTAAAAACATTACATTCTGACTAAAATTATAAAAACCTAGATAGAGATATAATAGTGAATGCAGCAAGACCAAAGTGGAAAATTATATACAAAAGAGTATCTTTAAGATTTACAGATTTATCAAATGAGAAAAAAGATAATAATGGTAATTATTTAAAACAACTCAATGAAATAAAAATGAATACCACATCAAGAATTTATCACCAAATTATACTCTCATACAAACTTAAAGGAAATACACATAACTTCATTTATAAACAACTCAAGGATGTCATAGACTTAAAATCATTTTACAAGAAGGAAAAAAGAGTCTATTATAAAACAAGATGAATCCCACAAACACACCAAACTCCAGTAAAAAGATGGTACAAAAGTTCATGACTAAAATATTTTTCAGTATCAATGAGCTAAATGGATTAATTAAGAGACACAGAATGGCAGGATTGCAGCATGTACATGAAGTACTTTAACATTACTTGGTCACCTTTTGATAGGCCAAATAAAATAAAACTGAACAAGAAAATACTGAAATAAAGGAAGAGATGGAAGGAGCGTTTTAACAGATATATTCAGAAATTATTCATCCCCCAGGCTTAATACATATCCTTCTCTAGCATACATGATGTTTTCACTAAGACAGACCCTTTACATCTCTTTTGATATTAGAGTGACTAAATGAAAATGGAGATGTTTCAACAGACATGACAGAATTTCAAAGGATCATTGAAGATTACTTTAAGAATCCTTACAACACAAACTGCGAAAACCTACAAGAATTGGATAAATTCTTGGACTCCTACAATTTACTAAGCTGAATGAAGATTATTTGTGATATATGAAGAGACCTATCATTATTGAGAAAATTAAAATAGTAATAAAATGTCTTCTCCAAAACAAAAGCCCAAGCCCATATAGATTTATTAGTAAATTATTTGAAAACTCTAAAGAGGACCTAGTGCCAATCTTTTTCAGGCTCTTCAAGAAAATTGATAAAACAGAAACACTAAACAATTTTTTGGGGGCAGTTAAGGGCTAATTCTGGTTCTGTGTTCAGAAATCACATCTGATAGGCTCAGGAGACCATATGGGATGCCTGGGATTGAACTCAAGTTGGCCACATGCAAGGCAAATGTCTTACCACTCCACGCCACCACTCCAGCTGCTCACTTTTTTTTTTCTCATTGTGTCTATTACTTATTGTGGGCTACTGGTAAATGACTTTGACTATATAGAGGAAATTTTCTTCAATTCACATCTTGTTGAGAATTTTTATAATGAATGGGTGTTGAATTGTATTAAATGCTTTCTCTGCCTCTAATGATATAATCATATGATTTTTATTTTGTTGATATGATGTTTATGCCAATTGACTTTTGAATGTTAATCCATCCTTGCCTCTCCAGTATGAATCCTATTTGGATATAGTGCATGATTTTTTTTTTTTGATGAATTGTTAGATTCTATTTGCTAGCATTTATTTTTGCATCTCTGTTCATTAAAGATATCAGCATATAACTAATTTTCTGTGTTGTCTCTGTCTGCTTTTGTTATAAGGTTTATATTTATGTCATAGAAATAGCCCTTTAGGAGAGTATACTATATAGTCTAGGACCAATCGCGGTTGTATCACCCCTCCCCCCTGGGTCCCATATGGTCCCTTAAGCTAAGAGCGATTTCTGAGCACATAGCCCGGAGTAACCCCTGAGCATCACTGGGTGTGGTCCAAAAAGATAAAAAAAATGAGAACAAAGTAAAGAACCTTTTTTCTAAGATTAGGCACTCTACAAGGTTGTATATTCTCACCACTTCTATTTAATATAGTACTAGAAGTACTTGCCATAACAATTAGGCAAGATGTCAATGATATCTAGATAAGAAAGAAAAAAAATCAAGCCCTTACTATTTGCAGATGATATGATTCTATATTTAGAAAATCCTAAAGACTACAAAAAGGCTTCTAGAAACAGAAGACTTACATCGTAATGTGACAGGCTGCAAACTTAATGTTCAAATATCTATGGCTTTTTCTACATACAAATAAAGAGAAGAAAAATATTAAACATATAATCCAATTCACTATTGTGCCTCAAAGAAAATTGAGTAACTTAGAAGCATCAGTATAACTAAATAGGCAAGAGACCTATATAAAATAAGTACTATACAAAGCAGCACTTCAAGAAAAATATAGAGGACAAGAGAAAATGGAACCATCCTGCTCATGTCTTAAGGATTAACATCATTAAAATAACAATACTCCATTAAATCATTGTGCAGATTCAATAAGGACATCTAAGATATTTTTCAAAGAAATAGTTCAAACACTCCTGAAATTCATTTGGAGTAATTATCCCTGCCCTCCTAATATATAAAACATCCTTGGGAAGAACATGGGAGATATCACTTTCCCCAACTTCAAACTCTATGACAGAGAGGTAGTAAATAATTTAGCATGGTAATGAAATAGACACACCTTCAGATAAATGGAATAGATTCAAATAGCCTTAGGCTATAAACAATTGATCTTCAAAAGAAAAAAAAAGAAGCAAAAATTATGAAGTGGAGCAAGAAAATCTTTGTCAATAAATGATGTTGAAAACTGGTCATTTGCATGCAAAATAATCAACTCAGTATTCTTTCTAAAGCCATTCATAAAAGTCAAATCACAATAGATTAAGACTTTGATATCAGGCTTGAATTCAGAAGGTCCATAAAGGAAAATGTAGTCATAACTCATCAAGGTATTGGAGCTAAAAGCATCTTCAAAATGAAACACCACTGACCAAACAACGGAAGCAAAAATAAACAAATAGGACTACATTAAATTAAGATACTCCTGAACATTAAAGAAACTCAGGAGCTGCATACAATGACTACCCATGGAATGAGAGAGATATTTACCCAATAGTAATCTGATAAGGATTTAATATATAAGGTATATGTCACTGATCATCAGAAAAATTCATCCAACCCAGTAAAAAATGGAGAGAAGAGATAAATAGAACTTCCTCAGAGAAAAAAATGCAGATGGCCAAAAGGCTCATTTAAAATGTTTGATATCATTATTTATTGGGGATATACAAATATAAAGAAATGAGATATTGGGGCCGGAGCATTGGCGCAACAATAGGCTTGCACACTGTAGACCTAAGACAGCTACGGTTCAATCCCCTAGCATCCCATATGGTCCCCAAGCCAGGAGCTATTTCTGAGTGCATTGCCAGGAATAACCCCTTAGCGTCACAACACTGGTACACATCAAAAACAAGAACAGCTAGTGTTGGTATGGATATGAGGAAGAAAAAAATTCTCAATGTTGCTGATAGCAACATTGACTAGTCTAGTATTTTTGTAAAACGATATGGACATTTCTCAAAAAATTAAAAATTGAGCTTCCAGACGACCCAGCAATATCGCTCCTGGGAGTACAATTTAGGGTCCCCAAAACACAATATAGAAAGGTCCTCTGAAATCCTATGCACATTGTAGCACTATTCACTATAACTAGAATCTGAAAACACCCAAGAACAGGTGTGTGGATAAAGAAACCATGTTTCTTCTACACCGTGAAATGCTATGCAGCTGTTAGAAAAAAAGAAGTAATAAAATTTGCTTATACATGAATAGAAATGAAGAGCATCAAGCTATATAAATATTAGTCAGAGGGAGAAATAGAATGATGGAATAGAATAATGGCGGTCATTTGTGAGATTAAAAAAAAATGGTGGGGCTGGAGAGATAGCATGGAGGTAAAGCCAGGAATAACCCCTGGCTCTATGACCCAGAAAACAAAAAAAAAAGTAAAGAAATTTAAAAAAAAAACTTGTATACAAATAGTACCAAATGACAACAGAAATGGTGGGGAGTGCGCAGTTAAGACAGAGAACAGACCAGTATGACAATAAAAGTTGAAAATTATCAGTCTCGACAAGAACTGGGTAATAAAATGAGGTAAATTGATATTTGATATCCTTTCAGAGTATTGCAAGGCACCTAACAGGTAGAGAGAGAGAGACAGAGAGAGACAAAGAGACAGAGAGAGAGAGATCAGTGACACAGAAATAGAGACAGAGATAGAGAAGAAACATGTCTGAAAGATACAGGCTGCAAGGGACAGGAGGGAGATTGGGGAAATTAATGGCAGGAAATGAACACTGGTGAAGGGATCAGTGCTGGAATATTGTATAACTGAAACTCAATCATCAATTAGCTAGGTATCTTATGTGGTGATTCAATAATAAAAAATTTTAATTTCAATATAATATTCTCTAAGTTGAGAACATAATGTTATATCTAAAATGTCATCTCTAAAGTCCTTTAGGTCATGTAAAGAATCTTTAATACGATGCCTTATCTTTATTCATTTTTGCCTGTTTAAAGTAAAGTATGCCACCTCTACTTCTTTATCTTGTTATAAATTTGGTAGATAAATGTGGTGAGATGCTAGTGCATGCTAAGCATTTCTGAGTTCTTCTGGCTAATTTAACTAACACAGTAATTTCCAGAGTCAAGATCTGTCGATCGTGTCAAATATGAGTATTGGCCTCCTACTCCTTGTGACATTAATTAAATAATCAGCTCATGCTTGTGTGAATAAAAGATGATTGTATATTTGTAATCTGAAAACTTGAAAGTTACATTAGTCAGGTCTATTTATCATAAAGTATTTAGAATATGTAGAACAGAAAATCTTAAATGCAGAGAATTGATTATATGTATTTGAAGAACCAAGAAGTTAAAAACTGGTAATAAGGCCATTGAGAAAGAAGTCAGAACAATTAAAGATAGTATTATTTAAACCAATGATCAAATGTTCCTGTTGAAGCTACAACGAATATAATGAATATATTTGGTTAATGTTGTTACAATGAAGGAGATGATATCCCTTTTCTTATTTTATCAGCTTTATTTTTATTAGCTCTATACACAAAAATTTGGCATGACATTTTAAATATTCAAATGCAAAATGTTATGTTTTATGCAATTACCTAGAGTTAAAGAATTACTACATTTTATTCTTAATATCTTATTACCGGGACTGGAGAGAATATAGTGTGTAAAGCATATTGCCTTGTATGGTACCATCCAGGCTCCTTATGTGCTTCCCCAAACCCAGCAGGAGTGGATTTCTAAGTCCAGAAGCAGAAATAAGCCAAAGCACAGCTGAATAAGATCTAAAATAAATAAATAATAAAATCATAAAACTATTGCTTACTCCTTGTGTATGGAAGAAGTGTTTAAGATCTACTGTTTAGGCAAAGTATATGAATTGAGTTAAATTAGCCTTCCATCTCTGCAGTTTCCATGTCAAAAGATTCAGCCACTTTTGGTAGAAAATATCTACAATGTAGTTAGAGCTATGAGTTAGATACAGATTGTATCTGTACTTTACATGTATATTTTGTTATCACTAATCAATATAGCACATCTTTATATGATGTTTACATTTATTCGCTGTTATCAGTAATATATAAATTAAATCATATGAGAATGTGTGCATCAATTAGATTTTAAAGCTACCTTTTAAAAATTTGAAAACTCTGAATCCTTGAAATTTTGAAATCCTTTGATTTTTCTTTGAAAATATAGGAACCAATCCCTAGCAAATAATGAGGAACAACTCCATTGCTCATTACACTTAAGCTGTACTTTAGATATCTAAACTTATAGCTCTCAAGTTTTCTTGCACTTTCTGGGTTCTCTCTATCATTGGCACTGCATCTGGCTCTCCAATCACAGCTCAGAGTGATCCCTGAGCTCAGACCAAACATAATCCCTGAGCATTCCCTGGTATAACTACCTCTCTCCTCAACAACAAATAAAAAAATAACACCCAAGAAAGGAACCTAGAAGTTTGTACCCTTTAGTTATATCTCCTAACTTTGAAGCCCTTGGAACCTGATATTCTAAAATTGCAGCTTTCTTAGATTTTTTCATATAAGTGTGATTATAAGTTATTGTGAATTGATGTCTGACTTCTTTTTTTAAATTTATTTAAACACCTTAATTACATACATGATTGTGTTTGGGTTTCAGTCATGTAAAGAACACCACCCATCACCAGTGCAACATTCCATCACCAATGTCCCAAGTCTCCCTTCTCCCCACCCGACCCCCGCCTGTACTCTAGACAGGCTCTCCATTTTTTCTCATACATTCTCGTTAATAGGACAGTTCAAAATGTACTTATTTCCCTAACTAAACTCATCACTATATGTGGTGAGCTTCCTGAGGTGAGCTGGAACTTCCAGCTCTTTTCTCTTTTGTGTCTGAAAATTATTATTGCAAGAATGTCTTTCATTTTTCTTAAAACCCATAGATGAGTGAGACCATTCTGCGTTTTTCTCTCTCTCTCTGACTTATTTCACTCAGCATAATAGATTCCGTGTACATCCATGTATAGGAAAATTTCATGACTTCATCTCTCCTGACAGCTGCATAATATTCCATTGTGTATATGTACCACAGTTTCTTTAGCCATTCCTCTGTTGAAGGGCATCTTGGTTGTTTCCAGAGTCTTGCTATGGTAAATAGTGCTGCAATGAATATAGGTGTAAGGAAGGGGTTTTTGTATTGTATTTTTGTGTTCCTAGGGTATATTCCTAGGAGTGGTATAGCTGGATCGTATGGGAGCTCGATTTCCAGTTTTTGGAGGAATCTCCATATCGCTTTCCATAAAGGTTGAACTAGACGGCATTCCCAGCAGCAGTGGATAAGAGTTCCTTTCTCTCCACATCCTCGCCAACACTGTTTATTCTCATTCTTTGTGATGTGTGCCATTCTCTGGGGTGTAAGGTGGTATCTCATCGTTGTTTTGATTTGCATCTCCCTGATGATTAGTGATGTGGAACATTTTTTCATGTGTCTTTTGGCCATGTGTATTTCTTCTTTGTCAAAGTGTCTGTTCATTTCTTCTCCCCATTTTTTGATGGGGTTAGATGATTTTTCTTGTAAAGTTTTGTCAGTGCCCTGTATATTTTGGAGATTAGCCCCTTATCTGATGGGTATTGGGTGAATAGTTTCTCCCACTCAGTGGAGGGCTCATGTATACTGGGCACTATTTCCTTTGAGGTGCAGAAGCTTCTCAGCTTAATATATTCCCATATGTTAATCTCTGCTTTCACTTGCTTGGAGAGGGGAGTTTCCTCCTTGAAGATGCCTGTAATGTCCTGGAGTGTTTTGCCTATGTGCTGTTCTATATATCTTATGGTTTGGCGGCTGATATCAAGGTGTTTAATCCATTTGGATTTTACCTTCGTACATGATGTTAGCTGGGGGTCTAAGTTCAATTTTTTGCAAGTGGCTATCCAATTGTGCCAACACCACTTGTTGAAGAGGCTTTCCCTGCTCCATTTAGGATTTCCTGCTCCTTTATCAAAAATTAGGTGATTGTATGTCTGGGGAACATTTTCTGAGTATTCAAGTCTATTCCACTGATCTGAGGGCCTGTCCTTATTCCAATACCATGCTGTTTTGATAACTATTGCTTTGTAGTACAGTTTAAAGTTGGGGAAAGTAATTCCTCCCATATTCTTTTACCCAATGATTGCTTTAGCTATTCGAGGGTGTTTATTGTTCCAAATGAATTTCAAAAGTGTCTGACCCACTTCTTTGAAGAATGTCATGGGTATCTTTAGAGGGATGGCATTAAATTTGTATAATGCCTTGGGGAGTATTGCCATTTTGATGATGTTAATCCTGCCGATCCATGAGCAGGGTATGTGTTTCCATTTCCGTGTGTCCTCTCTTATTTCTTGGAGCAGAGTTTTATAGTTTTCCTTGTATAGGTCCTTCACATATTTAGTCAAGTTGATTCCAAGATATTTGAGTTTGTGTGGCACTATTGTGAATGGGGTTGTTTTCTTAATGTCCATTTCTTAATTATTACTATTGGTGTATAGAAAGGCCATTGATTTTTGTGTGTTAATTTTGTAGCCTGCCACCTTGCTATATGAGTCTATTGTTTCTAGAAGCTTTTTGATAGAGTCTTTAGGGTTTTCTAAGTAGAGTATCATGTCATCTGCAAACAGTGAGAGCTTGACTTCTTCCTTTCCTATCTGGATTCCCTTGATATACTTTTCTTGCCTAATCGCTATAGCAAGTACTTCCAGTGCTAAGGTGAATAGGAGTGGTGAGAGAGGACAGCCTTGTCTTGTGCCAGAATTTAGAGGGAAGGCTTTTAGTTTTTCTCCATTGAGGATAATGTTTGCCACTGGCTTGTGGTAGATGGCCTTCACTATATTGAGAATGGTTCCCTCCATTCCCATCTTGCTGAGAGTTTTGATCAAAAATGGGTGTAGGACCTTATCAAATACTTTCTCTGCATCTATTGATATGATTATGTGGTTTTTATTTTTCTTGTTATTGATGTTGTGTATTATGTTGATAGATTTACGGATGTTAAACCAGCCTTGCATTCCTGGGATGAAACCTACTTGATCGTAGTGGATGATCTTCTTAACGAGGCATTGAATCCTATTTGCCAGGATTTTGTTGAGGATCTTTGCATCTGCATTCATCAGCGATATTGGTCTGTAATTTTCTTTTTTTGTAGCATCTCTGTCTGGTTTAGGTATCAAGGTGATGTTGGCTTCATAAAAGCTATTTGGAAGTGTTTCTGTTTGTTCAATTTCATGAAAGAGTCTTGCCAAGATTGGCAAGTTTGATAGAATTCATTAGTGAATTCATCTGGACCTGGGCTTTTGTTTTTCAGCAGACATTTGATTACTGTTTTAATTTCATCGATGGTGATGGGGGTGTTTAGATATGCTACATCCTCTTCCTTCAACCGTGGAAGATTATAAGAGTCCAAGAATTTATCCATTTCTTCCAGGTTCTCATTTTAATGGCGTAGAGTTTTTCAAAGTAGTTTCTGATTACCCTTTGAATCTCTGTCATATCAGTAGTGATCTCTCCTTTTTCATTCCTGATACGAGTTATCAAGTTTCTCTCTCTTTCTTTCTTTGTTAGGTTTGCCAGTGGTCTATCAATCTTGTTTATTTTTTCAAAGAACCAACTTCTGCTTTCGTTGATCTTTCGGATTGTTTTTTGGGTTTCCACTTTGTTGATTTCTGCTCTCAGCTTTGTTATTTCCTTCTGTCCTCCTATTCTTGGGTCCTTTTGTTGAGCATTTTCTAGTTCTATTAGCTGTGTCATTAGGCTACTCAGGTAAGCTCCTTCTTCCTTCCTGATGTGTGCTTGCAAAGCTATAAATTTTCCTCTCAGTACTGCTTTTGCTGTGTCCCGTAAGTTCTGATAGTTTGTGTCTTTATTGTCATTTGTTTCCAGGAACCTTTTGATTTCCTCCTTGATTTCATCTCGGACCCACTGGTTATTGAGCATGAGGCTGTTTAATTTCCAGGTGTTTCAGGTGTTTCTTCTGAGTCCCTTTGGAGTTCACAAATAATTTCAGAGCCTTGTGGTCAGCGAAGGTAGTCTGCAAAATTTCTATCCTCTTGATCTTATGGAGGTATGTTTTATGTGCCAGCATGTAGTCTATCCTGGAGAATGTCCCATGTACATTGGAGAAGAATGTGTATCCAGGTTTCTGGGGATGGAGTGTCCTATATATATCCACTAGGCCTCTTTCTTCCATTTCTCTCCTCAGGTCTAGTATATTCTTGTTGGGTTTCAGTCTGGTTGACCTATCCAGTGTTGACAAAGCTGTGTTAAGGTCCCCCACAATTATTGTGTTGTTGTTGATATTACTTTTCAGATTTGTCAACAGTTGTATTAAATATTTTGCTGGCCCCTCATTCGGTGCATATATGTTTAGGAGAGTGAATTCTTCCTGCTCTACGTACAACTTGATTAATATAAAATGTCCATCTTTGTCCCTTACAACCTTCCTGAGTATAAAGTTTGCATTATCTGATATTAGTATGGCCACTCCAGCTTTTTTATGGGTGTTGTTTGCTTGGATAACTTTCTCCAGCCTTTTATTTTGAGTCTATATTTGTTCTGACTATTCAGGTGCGTTTCTTGTAGGCAATAGAAGGTTGGATTGAGTTTTTTGATCCATTTAGCCACGCTGTGTCTCTTAAGTGGTGCATTTAGTCCAGTGACGTTGAGAGAAAGAATTGTCCTGGGATTTAACGCCATCTTTATTTCGAAATTTGGTGTGTCTTTTGGGTAGTTTTGTCTTAGATTAGGTCTTTCAGTTTTTCTCTTAAGAATGGTTTTGTGTCTGTGAAGTTTCTGAGCGGTTTTTTGTCTGTGAAACCATGTATTCTTCTGTCAAACCAGAAAGTGAGTTTTGCTGGGTATAGTATTCTGGGTGAAGCATTCATTTCATTCAGTCTTGTCACAATATCCCACCACTGCTTTATGGCATTGAGTGTTTCTGGTGACAGGTCTGCTGTAAATCTCAGGGAAGCTTGCTTGAACGTGATTTCCCCTTTTGATCTTGCTGTTTTCAGAATTCTGTCTCTATCTGTGGGATTTATCATTGTGACTAGGATGTGTCTTGGGGTGGTTTTTCTGGGTTCTCTTTTGGTTGGTACTCTTTGGGCATGCAGGATTTGATCACATATATTCTTTAGCTCTGGAAGTTTCTCTTTAATGATGTTCTTGACTGTTGATTCTTCCTGGAAGTTTTCTTCCTGGGTCTCTGGGACTCCAATGATTCTTAAGTTGTTTCTGTTGATCTTATCATGGACTTCTATTTTCATCTGTTCCCATTCTTTGACTAATTTTTCCATTGTCTGCTCATTTGCTTTAAGTTCTTTGTCTAATCTCTCCTGCTGTATGGAGTTGTTATGTATCTCATCTTCCACAGCACCAAGTCTATTCTCAGCTTCTGATACCCTGTCCCAGAGCTTATCTATTTTGTCATTCACTTTGTTTACTGACTTTTTCAGTCCTGTTAGTTGACATGTTATTTCAGTTTGGAGTTTTGTGATTTCTGTCTTCATATTTTCTTGGTTCTTATTAGTGTTCTGTTCAACTCGATCCATGGTTTCTTGGAGTCCGTTGAGCATCTTCCATATTGCTAGTCTAAAGTCCTTATCTGAGAGGTTGATTAGTTGGTTGGTCATTGTCTGGTCCTCAGAATTGTCATCTTCATTCTCTATGTCTGATGCTGGCCTGCGTTGTTTCCCCATTGTCACACTTGTATTGTGAGTTTTTCTACGTGTTGTGGTGGTATTCATTGTCTATATGATGCAGGCAGCACACTCCTCTGGCTCCTCCCTTTCTGGATGGGCTGACTTGCCTCTAAGGGAGGGGAGTCCTCCGTGGATGAAGCCTCACACTGGGTCAAATCTTAGGCCCGAGCATGCAACAGAGAAGACAGTCCGGAGAGAAATGTTTGCTTCTGTGATATACCGCCATTCTTAGTGTGATTTTTCCTTCTTGTTGCAATGGAGTTCTTTCCTTAGAAAGAGTGCACGGCCGCATAGCGAACGCTACGCGGCCGTGCTCCGCTGGAGCCTCTTTTTGCCCCACTCACAAGAGTTTCACGCAAGAGGACAGTAGACAGACATATACAGGTCAAACTTACTGTTTTTCACAGTTGGGCCCCACTGGGCCGGTGTACTTTTGTGGATTTTCCCCGCCTGTTGTCACACACAGGGAGCCGGCTTTTGCAAAGTTATGCCGGTTTTCATGCTCTGTAGTCCCTCCCTGAAAATGGTGTCTGGGCGAGCGAGTTTTCTGGAGCCTCTTTTTGCCCCACTCGCAAGAGTTTCACGCAAGAGGACAGTAGACAGACATATACAGGTCAAACTTACAGTTTTTCACAGTTGAGCCCCACTGGGCCGGTGTACTTTCATGGATTTTCCCTGCCTGTTGTCACACAGGGAGCCTGCTTTTGCAAAGTTATGCCGGTTTTCATGCTCTGTAGTCCCTCCCTGAAAATGGCGTCTTAGCGAGTGAGTTTTCTGGAGCCTCTTTTTGCCCCACTCGCAAGAGTTTCACGCAAGAGGACAGTAGACAGACATATACAGGTCAAACTTACAGTTTTTCACAGTTGGGCCCCACTGGGCCAGTGTACTTTTGTGGATTTTCCCCGCTTGTTGTCCGATGTCTGACTTCTTATAAAAACTGTCCTCAGGTTTCATCTATATTGCCTTAATGTAAAGTTTTTAATTCTCTTAACTAGATAGTATTTTATTATATGCAAATATAATTGTACCACAATTGATACAATTATATGTAATAAAACATTAAATGTATAAATATTTTATATTATATGCAATGTACAGTGTAAATATACAGATATTATTTACCTAAATATATATTTTATTGAGATAACAGTTATGCATCTATAATATTCATGATTTAGGAATAAAATATTACCACACCTACATCTGTCACCAAAGATAGTGACACTATTTCTCCAGCATAGTGCACTGAACCCTATTAGTCCATTTTTCCTTCTTCATCTATAATCTCAATTTTGTGATTAGAGTCTGGTACTCTGGACATCTGGGCATCTTTTATTTCCTCACTTTGTTTCTTTTCAAGTGAGATTATCCAATATTTGTCTTTCCCCTTGTAACTTAATTGATTTTGCATGACACTCTCAAATTTATTTTTGTTGTAGTAGAAAGCAAGAATTCATCTTTTTTAAGGTTGAGTAGGATATTGGTGTGTATAGCACATATTTTTATCCAATAATTTGTTGTAGGGAATCTGGGTTATTTCCAGATCAGTTGGGAACTTTGCTATTGTAAATAGTGCTTTATTAAGCTGAGATGTGAATGCATCCTTTCTAAGCACTATTTTGCTTTTTTTGGACATACAACTAGGGGTGGATTTTCTGGATCACATAGGTTTTAATGTTTTGAGAACTCTCCATTCTCCTTTCCACAGAGGCTAAATCAGTTATATTATTAACAAGTGTGAAAGAGCTTTGTGATGCATTCCACCATTTGCCATATAGAAATCAATATGTCATTCTCAATTATCTAAAATGTACATTTTATATTTTTACTTATTCATTTATTTATATTTACATTTTCATATTTTCCATAATGTGACCATTGAGAATAATATTGTGTAAACATGAAAGTGCAGATTTTTGTGAGATTATAATTTCATTACCTTCATATAAATATCCACAAGTGGAATTGTTGGCTTTTGTTGTAATTCTTTTTCTTCTGAGCCTTCATAGTTCTTTATTTCCACATTGTCACCAATGTTTGTTATATCCAATCTATTCAGTGACAACCATTTAGACATGTGTGAAACATTGTTCATGGTTTTGATTGGCATTTGAGGATTAGTAACATGGTAATCTCATGTTGTACATGTTAAATAGTTCTTGGAATCATTTGTGATTTGGTTTCAACCAGATACTTTTACAAGCAAGTTATATGTTTCTTAAATATTTTTATTTATCTTAGATAGAATCATCTTTGAATGATTGAAATAGTCACTCTATTCTGTAAACTTTCACTTTGTTTATTATTTTGTTTGATGTGCAGAGCTTTCTAGCTCTATGTTGTAGTCTCATATTTTTACTTTTGCTTCTGCTTTAGGGGATATATTTAAAAAGCAATTGCCAAAATCAGTATCAAAATTTTTCTTTGGCTGCTTTGCAGTTTCAGGTGTTATATTTATTTTTAATGCACTTGTGTTAATTACTGTTGGATACAGGAATCTGAAAAGTACTATTACCTACTGCATTCTACCTATCTGAAAAAGTAATAGGTTTTCTGAGTTTTCCAAACAGATGATATTTTCACTGTTCCAGAATCAAGGTTCTAGGGGCTGAATATATAGTTCTTTGTTTATTGTCTTTGGTTCACACCAGGAAGTTCACAGGTTTACTCTTGTTTCTGCTCTCGAGGGTCATTTCTGGTGGGGTTTGGAAGACCTTATGGGATGTCAGATGTCAAACCCTGATAACTGTGTTCAAGGAAAGCACTCTACCCACTGCTGTATTTTCAGTACCAGGGATCTTTTAAAACAATTTTGAATGTAATTTTTATTAAATTTAGAGAATGTCTATCAGTTTTAAGTAGATAATAGCTATATTCTGTTATAAGATCTTTTGTTTAGAATAAGACTTATATTTCTTTTTATTTAAGACACACACTAAGGCTGAAGGATAGAACAAATGTCTGGAGTACATGATTTGGTATGGAGTACTTTGATCCAATTTCCAGCACTACCTCGTCACCTAAATAGAACCAGGAGCAATAATTGATTACCACTAAGTACCCACTCCACCAACAAAAAAAAGAATAAAAGAAAAGAAAAAAAACAGATTAAAATAACTCAGCACTAGAAATTCTTCAAAATTTTTGGGATGGATCTAGGAATTTATATATATATTTTTTGGGGGGTCATGGCCGTTTGATGCTCAGGGGTTACTCTTGGCTATGTGCTCAGAAATTGCCCCTGGCTTGGGGGGACCATATGGGCTGCTGGGGGATTGAACTGCGGTGCGATCTTTCCTTGGCTAGAGCTTGCAAGGCAGACACCTTACCTCTAGTGCCACCTCGCCAGCCCCAGAATCTATAATTATTTTAACATAATTTTTATTTTAATTGTAGTGGCTTACTTATCGTTCACAGTAATATTCCAGGTACATATTTACATTGAATCAGGGGAATTCCCACCACCGAATTGTCCTCCCACAACCACTCCCATCCTGCCTCCCATATCCTCCACCCTTCCCCCCAGGGGTTGCTAGAATGTGTGGTCCCCTCTGTGTCTAGTTAATTACTTAGTGGGCTTATAACTGTTTGGTCTTGGTGCCTCCATTATTGCCCCCTCTAGTTGGGAGGCGGGACTAGAAAGATCAAGTTATGTGAATTTGTTTGAGGAAGAGAAAGGTAATATAATGGGGTAAAAATCGACTACGCCGACTATGAGCGGAGTCATTCTAGAGGCTCTAATCCTTGGTTTGAGGGATGATGGGGAAAAGAAGAAGGTGTAACACCACAGCAGTTCAAAAAGAGGAATCAAATAAGGTATTCAGTGAGCACTGCAGCCATAAAAATATGCACCACATAGATTCATGGTCTTGAGATAGGAAATATGACAAGGCGCAAGGAGGAAGAAGAGAAAAGAAGAAATAAAAAGTAAATATATAATTAAAAAATGGACAACTACTTCAATATTTACCCCAAAACAAAGAATTCAATCAAAACTAAATAAAAAATAATAAAAAATTAAAATACAAGGATTATTTGGTGTTTTTTGTCTCTTCCTCCCCCCTGCATAGGCACAGTAAATGTTGGGGTCATCCGAAACGGCAATCCCCTTGGCCTAAGAGATACAGGGTTTCCCTACCCTTGGAATATATTGTCATGGGATTATCTATAGACTCCTTTCACGTTCATTTACTCTCCCCTTGGTGTTTTTGTGCCATATGGAAGACTTCTGCTCTGATCTGGATGATAAAGACAGACCTCTAAATCTAGGGGTCTCAGTCTGTGCACAGGTCAAGGAGTGGAACTTATGATGATGACTTTCTTTGTGATTTTAGAAGTTCAGTTTCCTCGATGTCATTTTAATCTGTCTTCTGTGGTTAGTGGCCTTGGCCCTTGCGCTGAAGTTCAGATGGAATCTGGGATATCGACTTTCGTTATGATTCCAGAAGACCCGTTCAGTTGCAATTGCCTCAGTCAGGACTCCGGCATTGGAGGTCATGTTTGTTATGCAGGGCGTAGACCAGTCCCTAGACTAGGGCTTTCTTGTTGGTCCCAGAATACATACTGCCCGGTCATGGTTCTATCAGCCAGTCATCTGTAGATCATGTTCTTGGCTTTTGCACAGCCCGTAGTGTGGTAAGTCTTCCAATTTTGTTTTATCATTAGTTGGTAAGGTAGGATAACCTGTTCTAATGTCCATTTGTTTCCAATTTCCTTGTTGTCAGGATCTCATAGTAGAACTGGCACATGTTGGAGATCGAGTAATATTCAGGATGTCCCAGGTGGGCTTTGGTTCCTGTAGCTATTGTGAAGAACTGTGTTGATTCTATGTCTGGGATTCAGGATTGAAGTCTGGTCGGTGTATAATCTTCTGGCATCTAAGATGGATCCACATGACATATTTTCAAGGTGGGAGATTCCTCTGTGTTGTATATAAGTATGAGTTCTTATCTCTAGTAGATAAGAGCTTGTTTATATACGTGGGATTTCCCCTTTTTTAGTGTGCCTTTGCAGGAAGAAATGGTGCTTCATTATGTTGCTGGTGCATTTGGGGGTGAAAAGAACAGAGAAACAATTACACACCCAAAAACATAAAAATAGAAATAAAAATATATATTTGCTCACATATGTATAGTGAAAATGATTGTAAGTAAAATGAAATAAAAAATAAAGATCTAGTGTTATACAGGTGTTATACTTATGATGGAAGTATATGTTTCCCCATTGCCTTTTGAGATTTTCTTGTGGGGTGTGGGTTCCCAGGCACCTTTTCGTCACATACCCTGCCCTTCCTGAGATTGGTAAAAGATTTGAGAGGGGGTCTTGTGTAAAGTTCTTGAGTGGGAGTCCTTTTAGGGCTAAGTCTGGTATCCAGCAACAGTCCACGTTAGGATAAGTTGGTAGGGAGAGTCACACAGCATGAGTCAGTAGGGGTGTTGGTTATCTTTTCCTGCTGGGGACAAAGTGTGGGTTTGAGTGGATGTCCCTTCGCTTGGGTGCTGTGTACTGGTTTGTTAGGGTAGGAGGTCAGTCTTGATGCCTAATAGATTAAGAACTGAGGGTTAAGAGTTTTAATAAATTTGAAAATCTGGATGGGATTGAGGGATGAAGGGGTAGTCGGATTCCTGGAAGAGGTATAGGGGAGAGTATTTGGAAGGGGCAGAAAGGAAGAAAGGGGAAAATAAGATTAAATAGGGAATAAAAAAAATAGGAAGAGGGAGTAGTGAGAAGAGAGGTGAAAAGAGCAGGGGCATGTCATTTTGCTTGAATATGTATGATGAGTGGGCCCCTTAGTATAAGTCTGCAGGTATGGTATCTCGTGTGGCTTAGCTCTGAGATGCCATCTTAGGTTGTCCATCCTTTGTATCCAAGAACACCTGTGGACAGAAAAGCTGAGAGGTTAAGCTTAAGGCATTAATGCCTATTATTTTGAAATACTTCAGCTGAAGTCAGTGATTTCCCTTGGTATTCTTTACCTGTAACCTTGTATAAGATTCCTAAGAGATTATTATGATCCTTTGCAGTATCAGGCTGATTACATACCTGTTCTCTCTATGCTGCTGTTTGTGCAGAAGTTGGTTTCTTTATGGTTAAATGTGTGGTCGAGAGTTTATGATGTTCCTCTTTCATGTGTTCTGAGCACTTCTGTGTGGTATTTCAGTGTTCGGAGTTTCTATCCTGTTAAGTCCTGTTATTTGATCTTTGAATATTAGTTGTATATATGGTGTAGTTTCTAGGTGATTCAGAATAGTGCTATCACTCTGTGTTTATCTTTCATCTTCTGTCTTACTTCGTTTAACATAATATGTTTAAGGTCCATCCATGTTGCTGCAAAGTCTGTGATTGAATCATTTCTTACTGCCATGTAGTGTTCCACTGTGTATAGATACCACATCTTAATGATCCACTCATCTGTTCTTGGGCATCAAAGTTGGTTCCAAGACTTGGCTATTATACTGAGTGCTGTGATAAATAGCGGGGTGCACACATATTTGGGGATAAATATCCTTCCGGCTTGGGGGTAGATACCCAGGAGAGCAATTGCTGGGTCAAATAGCAGCTCAATTCTGAATTCCTTGAGTACTCTCCAGACTGTTCTCCATTGGTGTTGGACTAGGGGGCATTCTCACCAGCAATGGATGAGAGTTCCTTTCATACCACAACCCTGCCAACAGAGATTGTTTCCATTATTTTTGATGTGAGCCATCCTCACTGGTGTAAGGTGGTACCTCATTGTTGTCTTGATTTGGATTTCCCTAATGATGAGTGAAGGTAAACATGTTTTCATGTGTTTGTTGACCATCTTTTGATCTTCTTTGGTGAAGTGTCTTTTTAGTTCATCTACCCATTTTTCTATGGCTTTATTTGGTTTTGTGGAGCTCATCTTTCTGAGTGCTTTGTATATTCTGGATATCAGCCCTTTATCGGACATGTTGAGTGCAAAGATTTTTTTCCCATTCAGTTGACTCTTGTGTTGAGTATGGTTTCTTTTGCCATGCAGAAGCTTTTTAGTTTGGTGTAGTCCCATTTGTTTATGTTTGATGCTAAAGTTCTTGCCATTGGCAGCCTAACATCAAAGACTTTTTTGATATATAAGTCTTTCAGTGTTCCGCCTATTTTTTCTTAATAAACTTTATGGTTTCGGGTCTGATTTTGAGGTTTTTGATCCATTTTGAGTTGACTTTTGTATATGGGGTAAGGTATAGGTCAATTTTCAATTTCTTACAGGTGGTTTTTCAGTTGTACCAACACCATTTGTTGAAAAGACTTTCTTTGTCCCAATTCAAGTTCTTGGCTCTTTTGTCAAATATTAGTTGACTATATGTCTGGGGGCTTATCTCTGGAAATTCTGTTCTAACCCACTGGTCTGAGGCTCTGTCTTTGTACCAGTGTCATGCCGTTTTGATCACTATGGCTTTATAGTATAGCTTCAGGTTAGGTAGCGAGATGCCACCCAGCTTCTTGTTTTTTTAGTATGTGTTTGGCTATCCTGGGTCTTTTATGGTTCCAGATTAATTTTATGATTGATTGTTCTAAGTCTTTAAAGAATGATGTTTGAATTTGGATGGGGATTGCATTAAATCTATATAGGAGTTTGGGTAGGATGCTCATTTTGACTATATTGATTCTACCTACCCATGAGCATGGGATGTTCTTCCATTTCCTTAGATCCTCTTCAATTTCTTTCTGAAGTGTTTTGAAGTTTCCCTGGTATAAGTCCTTCACTTCCCTTGTAAGGTTGATCTCTAGGTTTTTAATGTTTTTTGTTACTATTTTAAATGGAATTGGATTCCTAATCTCTCTCTTTTCTACTTCATTATTTGTGTAGAGAAATGTTACTGTCTTGTGTGTATTCACTTTGTAGCCAGCCACTTTGCTGTATTGGTTAATTATTTCTAGGAGTTTTACTGTGAACTCTTCAGGATTTTCTATGTATATCATCATATCATCTGCAAAGAGGGATAATTTGAGTTCCTCTTTCCTAATTTGGATTCCTTTGATTCCCTTCTCTTGTCGGATTGCTATTGCTAGGACTTCTAAGACTATATTGAATAAGAGCGGAGAGAGTGGACAGCCTTGCCTAGTTCCTGACCTTAGTGGAAATGTTTTCAGCTTTTCGCCATTGAGGATAATGTTGGCTGTGGGCTTTTCATAGATAGCTGTAACTATCTTGAGAAAGGTTCCTATTTTGCTGAGTGTTTTCAACATGAATGGGTGCTAAATTTTGTCAAATGCCTCCTCTGCATCAATTTATATGATCATGTGGTTTTTGTTTTTCTTGTTGTTGATGTGGTGTGTAATGTTGATTGATTTACATATGTTGAAACAACCTTGCATCCCTGGGATGAAACCCACTTGGTCATGGTGTATAATCTTTCTGATGTAGTGTTGGATTTGGTTTGCTAAAACTTTGTTGAGAATTTTTGCAACTATGTTCACTAGGTAGATTGGTCTGAAGTTTTCTTTCTTGGTGCTGTCCTTGCCATCTTTGGGAATGAGTGTGATATTAGCCTCATAAAAGGAGTTGGGGAAGGTTCCTGTCTTTTCTGTGGTTTGGAAGAGCCTATGGAAAAGTGGTAGTAAGTCTTCTCAGAATGTTTGATAGAATTCACCTGTAAAACCATCTGGACCTGGACTTTTGTTCTTAGGGAGTTTCTTAATTACATCTTCAATTTTCTCTGAAGTGATTGGCCTGTTTAGATTTTCTAGATCTTCAGATTTCAGTCTTGGTAGCTGGTATTTTTCCAAGAATTTGTCGATTTCTGCTAGGTTCTCTAGTCTAACTGAGTATAGTTGTTCATAATATGACATCATGATATGTTGTATTTCTTGGGGTTCTGTTGCAATTTCTCCCCTTTCATTTGTGATCCTATTAATTTGGGTGATTTCCCTCTTTTTTTTTCGGTGAGTCTTGCCAGTGGTTTGTCTATCTTGTTTATTTTTTCAAAAAACCAACTCCTAGACTCATTGATTTTTTTGTATTGTTTTCTTGGTTTTTATGTTGTTTATTTCTGCTCTGGTTTTTATTATTTCTTGACTTTTCGTTGTGGTTGGATTTCTTTGCTGCAGTTGTTCCAGTTCCTTAAGGTGATCCTTTAAATTGTTGATTTTGTTATATTCCTCTTTTCTGACATAAACCTGTATTGCTATGAGTTTCCCCCTAATTACTGCTTTCACTGTGTCCCACAAGTTTTGACAAGTTGTCTCTTCATTATCGTTTGTCTCAAGGAATCTTTCTATTTTTTCCTTGAGTTGCTCTTTGATCCAATCGTTGTTGAGTAGCATGTTGCTTAATCTCCAAGTGTTTGGCTTTCTCCATTGTTTCTTCTTCCAATCAATTTTGACCTCTGTTGCATTGTGATCTGATAGGGTCCTTCTGATGGTTTTATGTAAGTTAGATTTATATCCTAAGGCATGGTCTATTCTGGAGCAGGTTCCATGTGGGCTTGAGAAGAATGCGTATTCTGGTTTTTGGGGGTGGAGGGCCCTATATAAGCCTACTAGCCCTAGATATTCTCATTTTTGTTTAGGACTCTTATTACTTTGCTATTTTTCAGCCTGCTGGATCTATCCAGTGGTGATAGTGGAGTATTGAGATCCCCTGCTACTATCACATTTCCCTTGATGTGTTTCTCTAGGTTTGTGAGTAATTGCCTCACATATTTTGCTGAGTCTACATTAGGTGCATAAATATTGACCAGGGTTAGTACTTCTTGATCTATTGTTCCCCTGATCAGTATGTAGTGACCTTCCTTGTCTCTGATCACTTTCTTGAGGTTGAATGCAATTTGGTCTGATATTAGGATGGCCGTCCCTGCTGTTTTTTGTTTTCCATTGGCCTGAATAATTGATTTGCATCCTTTTATTCTAAGTCTGTGCCTGTCCTGCATTAGTAGATGTGTTTCTTGTCAGCAGCAGAAGTCCGCTTTATGTTTTCTAATCCAGTTCTCTAGTATATGTCCTTTAAAGGGAGAGTTTAGACCATTAACATTTAGGGAGATTATTGACAGAGAGGGCTGTTATGTAGTTGTGTTGTATAGGGTTGTTGTTGCTGTTACAATCGGGGATTTAGATTGTGTAATTCATCTCTGAATAGGTCATTTAAGATTGGTTTTGTTTGCACAAATATTGCTAGATCGTTTTTATTTGAGAATGTTTTTAGTCTTCCTTCCCATATGAATGAGAGCTTTGCTGGGTATTGAACCCTAGGTTAGAAATTTCTTTTACTCAGTTGTTTAAATATGTCATTCCACTGTCTCCTTGCTTGAATTATTTCAAACAAGAGATCTGGTTTGATTCTTATGTCTCTTCCTTGGTCTTTGAGGGTTTTTTTTCTCCCTTATGGCTTTTAAGAGTTCATCTTTCTCTTTTTTTTTTTTTTTTTTTTTGCCATTTGGATTACTATATGTCTTGGTGTTGGCTTATTAGGGTCTATTTTATTAGGGACTCTTTTTACTTCCTGGAGTTGCATTGAGGTCTCTTTCCAGAGGGTTGGAAAATTTTCTGCTATTTCCCTGCCCACTTGTTCTTTCCCTTTCCCTGTTTCCTCCCCTTCTGGTATACCTACAATTCTTAGATTATTTCTTTTTTTTTTTTTTTTTTGGTTTTTGGGCCACACCTGGTAACGCTCAGGGGTTACTCCTGGCTATGTGCTCAGAAGTTGCTCCTGGCTTGGGGGACCATATGGGACACCGGGGGATCAAACCGTGGTCTGTCCAAGGCTAGCGCAGGCAAGGTAGGCACCTTACTTTTAGCGCCACGGCCTGGCCCCCTTAGATTATTTCTTTTGTCTTTGTTTATTAAGTACTGGACTTTCTCTTCCAGTGATTTACCTCTTATTTCCTTGTTGGTTTCCTGGATGATTTTTATTGCAGTTTTTCTTCGAGTTGTTATATACGCTTTTCCAGCTGTGAAATTCTACTCGTATAACTTTTTACATTATTTATTCTTTCCTTAAATTTCATTTCTATGGAATTTCTCATATTCTGTAGCAGTTCTTCTCTTAGTTGGTTGATTTTTTTCATCCATGGTTTTCTTGTACTCGCTGGCTAGTGCTTCTTTCACTATTTACCATGATTTGCATTTCTTTTTTCATGGCTGTTTTCAGATCTTCATCTCTTGTATCTGTTCGTCTTGGTGGACTTGGAAATTTGTTTGTGTTTCCCTCCATATCTCCAGATGTTAGGGTCTTCCTTGGTTTACCCATATTTCTTTGCAATTCTTGGTGTTGCCTGGTTTGCAGGCCCTTTCGATTAAAGTGCGCTTTTGCCACCTATGTTGTTTGATTTAGGTATTTCTGGTTTGTTTGGTATTTTGTTTCCAATTTTATGGGCTCTTAATTATATAAGAAATTTGGGTGTTAGGTCTGAGCTGGCTAGACCTATATATTGTGTTAGGCTATATTTGCGTGAATGCGATAGTGTTCAGATGGTTGGAGTGGTTGGGTGGGGCTTCCCTATCTGGGGCAGAAAGGAAAAACCCGGCAGGGAGGAGCTAGAGCCATGCGGTCCTGGAATCTATAATTTTAATATAAGTCCTCGGCCAGTGGTTGGCAAGCTGCGGCTCGTGAGCCATATACGGCTCTTTACACCTTTTAATGTGGCTCTTTTGTGTGCCAGGTGGCTGCATCAGGAGTCAGGACTCTGCTCCTAGCCTATGTCAATGTGTGCCCAGTGTGCAACCCTGGCAGCAAGCTCCACACAGCTCCAGTCGGGTCATGTGATATGGGTGGGGCATGACTTTCTGTGTGACGACTTTGTGCTAATTTGGAAAGATTGGAGAAACACAAATGTAAACTTAGTTCACAGCACAAGTGGTCTGCTTTGAAAGACCTGGAGAAGGAAGATACGTTGATTTTTAACACCTTGAATAGTATTCCTGACTCATATAATCAACTAAAAATGCTGTTCTTTCCTTGTCAGGACTACATATTTATGCAAACAATCATTTTCAAGCATGGATCTTATCAAGAGTAAATTGAGAAATCGTCTCATCGATGAGAACCTGGAACCGTGCCTAAAATTAAAACAACAACATACAAACCTTACTTACTCAAACTATCCAAGGAAATGCAAGACCAATGTTCACATTAGTGTTCGTGATTTTGTCAGTCATTGTCAGGATGTAATTTTCTCTACACTGTAAGGCAAATTTTACTGAATTTAACATTATCAATAAATAATATGCCTTGGGAGATCCTACCGTCCCATGGTCCTAGCCAAAAGCTGTACACTTGTATGCAGAATATTCTCAATAAAAACTTATTGAAACTAAAAACAGTGTACCATACTATGTATTTTCGGCTATAAAAATGTGGCTCTCAAAATAAATTTCAATCATAGTTTTGGCAAGATTTGGCTCAGTTGAGAAAAAAAAGGTTGCCCACCATTGTCCTAGGCCAATCAGCTTCAGCCCACTCTGCACAAAGCCATTAAGAAGTTGCAGAACTATATTTAAAATAATTAAAACATACAGTTCTGTGTCACTGTTTTAATGAAAATATACAGAAATATTTATGAATTGTAAATCAATTGTAAATCTACAATAGAAATTGTAAATCAATTTTTAGTAGGCATAGAAATAATGGTTTCTGAAATAAATGTAATGCCGCTTCTCATCAACTACAGCACATCAAAAACTGTATAGATGACAAAATAATATAAAATATTGAATAAAAATTTCTGGCCCAATTGGTGGCATTATACCAATACTCGGATAAAATTTCATAGATGCTAAAATGCCATCCCTAAGATTATATAGATAAAGCTCATAATAATACTACAGAAGTTACAATACAATTAAAAGCTCAGAACTCTGGACTATTAGTTAATAATATTCCTAAAGACATCGATATCAGACCTGAAACCATAAGATATATAGAACAACACATAGGCAAAACACACTAGGACATTGAGACTACAGGCATATTCAAGGAGGAAACTGCACTCTCCAAGCAAGTAAAAGCAGAGATTAACTGATGGGAATATATTAAGCTGAGAAGCTTCTGCACCTCAAAGGAAATAACACCCAGGATACAAGAGCCACCCACTGAGTGGGAGAAACTATTCACCCAATACCCATCAGACAAGGGGCTAATCTCCAAAATATACAAGGCATTGACAGAAATTTACAAGAAAAAAACATCTAATCCCATCAAAAAATGGGGAGAAAAAAATGGACAGACACTTTGACAAAGAAGAAATACAAATGGCCAAAAGACATATGAAAAAATGCTCCACATCACTAATCATCAGGGAGATGCAAATCAAAACAACTATGAGGTACCAGTTGACACCACAGAGAATGGCACACATCACAAAGAATGAGAACAAGTGGTGTTGGCGGGGATGTGGAGAGAAAGGAACTCTTATCCACTGCTGCTGGGAATGCCGTCTAGTTCAACCTTTATGGAAAGCAATATGAAGATTCCTCCAAAAACTGGAAATCGAGCTCCCATACGATCCAGCTATACCACTCCTAGGAATATACCCTAAGAACACAAAAATACAATACAAAAATACCTTCCTTACACCTATATTCATTGCAGCACTATTTACCATAGCAAGACTCTGGAAACAACCAAGATGCCCTTCAACAGATGAATGGCTAAAGAAACTGTGGTACATATACACAATGGAATATTATGCAGCTGTCAGGAGAGATGAAGTCATGAAATTTTCCTATACATGGATGTACACGGAATCTATTATGCTGAGTGAAATAAGTCAGAGAGAGAGAGAGAAAAAATGTAGAATGGTCTCACTCATCTATAGGTTTTAAGAAAAATGAAAGACATTCTTGCAATAATAATTTTCAGACACAAAAGAGAAAAGAGCTGGAACTTACAGCTCACCTCAGGAAGCTCACCACAAAGAGTGATGAGTTTAGTTAGAGAAATAACTTCATTTTGAACTGTCCTCATAATGAGAATGTATGAGGGAAATGGAAAGCCTGTCTAGAGTACAGGCAGAGGTCAGGTGGGGAGGAGGTATATTTGGGACATTGGTGATGGGAATGTTGCACTGGTGATGGGTGGTGTTCTTTACATGACTGAAACCCAAACACAATCATGTATGTAATCAAGGTGTTTAAATAAAATATAAAAAACAAAAACAAAAACAAATATTCTAAACAAAGAAATTTATTTAAGAAATAAACAGGAACTATCACAAAAAAGTGAGTCCTTCACCAAGCTAAATCTTTTCTTGGAAATTACAATTACCATCTTTTCCGGCACATAAGACTACTGGGCATAGAAGACGACCCCCTACTTTTCCTATTAACATATAGGTTTTGGGCTATATTCACCATATAAGACTACCTCTCTTTTAATGCACACCAAATGGAAATTAAAATCGTAAGAGAGAAAGAGTAGAACCCTCAAAGTTAACAGTATATGTTTAATAAAGCACTTAATGTTAAAGCCATATTTTTAAATTTTTATTAACTTGTACCTTAATATATAATTTAAACATGACTATATAAGGCTCCATTTCAGAATATAAACTTGTTTATTTTCAATAAATCATATTTGTGTAGTTTCAAAGTATTTTAAGTATTATTTTTAAGATGAATGTTCACTTTTTATCCTTTATACATATTAAAATCAAGAGTTTGGTAACCAGATGTGAAAGGAAGAAAGTCAAAACAATCTTTACCAAATTATTTCCAAAGAGTGCTTCATTTATGCATGCCACACATTAAGTGACACTCCAGACATGTGGTTTTAAATCCTAGTGCCCAGGATAAAACAAGCATGATTAGTATAATGTGACAGGAATAACTATTAATATTTGCATTTATACTAAATGTGTACAGGTAAGATAAAACTGGGATCAGTTAGAAGTAGGGTAAAGAAATTTATCAGAGATGCAAATCCTATGTACTTTTTCATTTTTAATATTTTATACGAGACCTACAGAATAGTGTTCGGGTGTTGGGCTACTTTCAATTATATTTTATCATGTGGTACTTAGGTCTAGAGCTAGGAGGGCCAAGCCCCATGTTTCTATGAGAGAATATGTGAAGCCAGTGATCAAATTTAGGACATTATAAATATTAGGTAGGTGCTCAAGCATTTAAACCATATCATTGGTTTAAAAGTTAAGCAGTTTGGGAAAGGTATAACAGCACAGGAGCCATGTATAGTAGAAATTATAACAATATAGAGATATTATGGTAGCTTGATATTCACCTTGGCTGACAATTAGGAATTAGTTAAGGTAAAGATGGAAAATTTAGTCAAATAGTGTGAGTAATTTGACCTCAAAATACTTTAAATAATGATAATAAGCTTATATTTTGTTATAAAATGAATTATAGCCATTAATATATTTCTACAAAAATTACTGCAAATAATAATTCTACTTGAAATACTCATTTGGGCAAGATGTAATGTGGTTTAAGAAAAAAATTTAAGAGGAGATTAATAATCATAATTATTTTGTAATTATACAACTCTGAATAGGTAAATAATATAAATTATAGAGAGTGAAAATAAATTTTATCACTGATTTACTGAAGTTCAGAATATAAGATTACTTTAGAATGCTAGCTCTGACTTTATTACAATTTTTGCAGAAATAATCAAGACAAAGTACTTGAGAAGAAAGAGATCGAAGTAAAGAGATGAGTTTAAATATAGACTTGAGGAATTAGAGACTTCTACTGAATAAAAAGATGTAAAATACAATGATAAATATACCAGTTTTGAGTTGCTAATAGGAGGGAGAACCCATAAAAAAGATGGATGCTGCATAAATGTCATAGTTAAAACACAAAAATATCATGTAGGTATTCCAAAGTTAATAAAATAATCCCACAAATTCTATGGATATAACTCTAATGAATATAAAAATTTGTAATGAATAGGATAAAAAGAAATAAGTACAGAAATTTCTATAAAATGATACTCACAATATTGAAAATTTTAAATTAAATAGACACAAAATGAGAAAATTAGTATAAATAATGCTAAAGGATTAATTAAAGGAAGGAAGATTTAATAATTGGGTAATATGTCACAGACTGTAATTCATCCTCCAAAATTTGTTCTCTCATTTTTATGGTGATACAATGCATATCTAGAAATAATTTCTTGTTTGTATGTTTGAATGATATACCCAGCAGAAATTTTAGTTTACCCAAATCTTTACTCAGGAGGCACGCTTGGTGGTGCTTATGGAACCATATATGGTGCTGGGGATTGAACACAGCACTGCTGAGTACTAGGCAAGTGCCCAACTGTGTTGTACTATATCTTTGGTTCTCTAAATACCATTTGTTGTTGTTGTTGATGATGATGATGATGATGATGATGATGATGATGTTTTTGGTTCACAACCGGCAGTGCTCAGGGGTTCCTCCTGGCTCTATGCTCAGAAATCGCTCCTGGCAGGCATGGGGGACCATATGGGATGCTGGGATTTGAACCACCGTCCTTTTGCATGTAAGGCAAACACCTTACCTCCATGCTAGCTCTCCGGCTCTCTTTAAATACCTTTATTTATTGCAATGCTTTGTGGGCTAAGATATGGAAACATGTACCTCCAAACAACACATGTGAGGATAAAGTAGTTGTGGAATATATGAAGGAAAAGACGAGATCTCACAGTTTGTTGCAAGAGCATATATAATCTATTATACATTAATAAAGTATAATTGGTAGAAGGTATTGAGCAACTGTGATGATGATGTGAAGTGTTAACTGTACATATAATCATAAAAATCAACACTATTATAAACATTTTATCCCAATTATAATAAAAACCAAAAATATTAGCTTTTAAGATGCCTCCTGCCTACTATCTATGTAAAATCGCTATTCTCATGTCAAGTAGATACAGAAATAATTATCAAAATTTCCAGGATATTTTCTTTAATAATAGTTGTTGTGGAATATTCTATTTTTTTACTCTATCCTTCATTTTCTGAAATCCACCTTTGGAATTAAGAAAGAATTTATGGAGAGGTGACATTTTAATCTATATTACATGGTCCTGTTAGCAGAGCTAGAGACCTATAGACATATTTTCCTAAAGATCTAATAGAGTAGCTCTGTCTTCTCTTAAATAAACTTAAGGCCTTATATTTAATAAGAAGTAGAGATTTATATCATTTAGGAATTTCTGTTTTATAATTTAATAGAATTTTAAATTTTTATTAAAAGTTTATTAATATTAAAAACATTTTAAATTAGAGTCTGAGTAATTTGGTTATAATAACATTACAATTTTGGTACTGGGCTAGAGAGAAAGCACAGAGGTAGAACATTTGCCTTGCACATGGCTGACCTTGGGTTCGGTTCCTAGCATCTCATATTATTCCCTGAGCCTGCCAGAAGCAATTTCTGAGCACAGAGCTAGGAGTAATCCCTGAGCACTGTTGGGTGTGGTCCAAAAACCAAAAAAAAATTTTATTTTGCTGAGTGAAATAAGTCAGAGGGAGAGAGATAGACAGAATAGTCTCACTCATCTATGGCTTTTAAGAAAAATTAAGGACATTATTGTAATAATGCCCAGAGACAATAGATGAGGGCCAGAAGGTCCGGCTCACAATATGAGGCTCACCACAAAGAATAGTGAATGCAGTTAGAGAAATAACTACACTAAGAAATATCATGACAATCTTGATGAGTGAGAGAAATAGAATGTCTGTCTTGAATACTGGCAGAGGTTGGGAAGGAGGGGGTGGGTATTGGTGATGAAAATGTTACACTGGTGAAGGGCGGTGTTCTGTTTATGACTGAAACCCAACTACAATCATGCTTGTAATTATGGTGCTTAAATAAAGATTTTATTTTAAAAAAAGTTACTTCATACCACCACTCTCAAAATGTCTGTGACACTCCCCCTCCTCATTTCTATGCTACTTACAGTTCAAAGTTTCTTCCCTCCAATCAATCCCTCCATATTTTTAATTTTGACAGTTACGGTTTAAGTGCATGTTAATACTTCCCCTTAGCTAAAAACTCCCTTAGCTTAAGACTCCCATGTATTTAAGACTTTCCACCTATGTTCCTGTTTTACTTCCAGTCAAGTTATTCCCTGCCTTTCATCCAACCAATTTGGTACTTTGTATTTCTTCATGTAAGGTTTATTATCGATTTATATTTACCATACATTTTATTTGTTTGTTTATATGCCACTGATGATTTGCCTCATCCTTTATTTGTCCTGCTTCTAACTTATCTCCTTCAGCATGATACCCTCCAATTTCATCCAAGTGCTAAAAACTACATGAACATATTTTTTAGTGGCTAATTGTAGTTTATTGTATGTGTGTATACAAATATAAAACAAAAAAGTTGTGGTGTGAGTATGAATTCTTTGTTCATTTATCTGTTATTGGCTACTGGTTGTTTTCATCTCTTGGCTACTGTTCTAAGAGATTCAGTGAACATTTGTATGCACATATCTCTTTGAGTTCATATTTATGTTTTGAAGTGTAGATACTTAAATATGATATAGCAGTAAAATTGAGATCCATTTTTGCTTTTCTGAGATCTCCTAGCATTGACTGCCAGCTGAATGAGTTATAGTTCTCTTTCACATCTTTGTCAGTATTTATTTTCAATATTTTTAAATATATATATTTTTTCTCTGGTGTGAGGGAGAATCTCATGGTTATTTTAATTTATATTTTCCCAATATTAAGTGCTAGTGAACTAAAAGAATTCTAATGATAAGAAAATGAGAATTCAGGGCTGGAGCAATAGCACAGCAGTAGGGCATTTGCCTTTCACACAGACAACTCTGACAGACCTCAATGGTCTGTCAACCCATATGGTCCCCCAAGCCTGCCAGGCATAATTTCTGAGTGCAGAGCCAGGAGTAACCCCTGAGTACTGCTGATGTAACTCCAAAACCGAAAAGAAAGAAAGAAAGAAAGAAAGAAAGAAAGAAAGAAAGAAAGAAAGAAAGAAAGAAAGAAAGAAAGAAAGAAAGAAAGAAAAAGAAAGAGGAGAGAGATGAGAGAGAGAGAGAGAGAAAGAAAGAAAGAAAGGAAAGGAAAGAAAGAAAGAAAGAAAGAAAGAAAAGAAAGAAAGAAGAAAGAAAGAAAGATAGAAAGAAAGAAAAGAAAGAAAGAAAGAAAGAAAGGAAAGAAAGAAAATGAATATTCAAATTTTAGATTTCAAAGGCATTACATTTTTTTGATTGTGACCCTGGAATTGGGAACTCTGTTAAAGGTTTTAGAAGTTTGTTAAATTTATTAGTTAGATTATGATCAGTCATAATGTTTCATTGATACTTGAAGTTTATTTAAAGGATGAGAATCAAAGTTCAAGCCACAGCATTACATAAATATTTGGGATAGTTACAATAGTATAACACTATATAAACTTTAGTCTATTCCCTACTAAGTTGTTATTACATAATGACATGAATTAAACAGTTGTTTACTATCAATCACTGGAAATTAATGAGAGACCTTTACATTACAGAAATGTTTCCTAAAAAAATATACACTTAAAAAGAGTTGCTAAAGGACAAGTATAATTTGCATAATGAAGTTTTTAAATATTCATTTCAGAATTCATATTTTTATTCCTTTTATCTTATATTATGAGAGAGGAAACTGTCAAAAACTGTTAATTGGAGAAATAACTTTATATGTATGAAGATAAAGGGACATACCTATTACTCATTTCTGAGTAATTTTTCCCATACCTATGCCTTTGCATCTTTTTATTTTGTTTTGTTTGGGGACAACACCCAGCAATGCTACCTCCAGATCTGTAGGCTCTCTGGTGCTCAAGGCACTTCACTGTGCTAGGGACCAAACTTGAGCACAGGAATCTCTCTCTACTTCAAAGGTTTTATATGAAAGGCAGAATCTAAACTTTTAAATTTATTATATGGTAGGGTTATATGCTGCTTACATTCTTTAGAGAAGGAGGTGGGTAGGAAGAGGTGAAGCTGAGATGTGTTCCAAAGGGGGGGCGGCTGGGGCTATGAATACTACTATAACTAAATATCTCCTCTTTAGTGAAGGAGGAGTAAGGAACGAGTGAGTTCTTCTCATACTTTTGTAGGAAGCAGAGTAGAAGCTCCTCCCAGTAATGTAAGGAATATTCTTACTGGATGCCCCAGTTGATATCTTAAGTTAAACTGAAAACTTTGATAAGATTTTTCTTTAAGGTTGCATCCTTAATAAAAAATAGCCAAGTCTTCACTTTTCCATCATTTATTCTGTTTCCTTATATTTTTGTTCTGTATGCAACTATAGAAATGGTTGGGTAGAAAATTCCACTCTTCATTAATAATATATTATGGTATATTGTACTTCTAAAGTTCTTCATCTCCAAGTTTTATGAAAGGCAATTGGCAAGCTAATTAAAGGGAAGCAATTCATAATAAATTCTTTCAACTCATTTAATCAAGGCAGCAGATTACATCAGTCTGTACTAGAATAATTTTTGGCTGTTAATCTAGTCTGAGTACATTTATTATGAACACTCACTTCAGAAAGACTCTTTATTTCATCGTGGGGAAACAAGTACCTAAAACTTATTTATACCACTTCATGTCTTTGATGATTATCTAGTAAATCACATATGGCCATGGGAGCTAGGAGTATCTAAATTAGGGATCACAAAATCAAATATGTACAGATGCCACCAAATAAGCAATGACAATGATCAAAACAACAACAGCAGCATGATCAAATAAATAGTAGAGAATATGGTGAATAGAAAGCATGTGCCTGGTGTGGGGAGGGAGTTGCCAATAAATTAATAATTTGCACCCATTTTCATATCCTGATGGGAAAAATGGTTACCTTTATATCAAATAGCAAAAGTAACCTTGATCCTACTCAGATTTATATGAAATCTTTAACATACTTAAACTAAAGTAAATTTAACTTTCTTCCAACCACGATTAATACAAAAATAATAAAAAATAAATAGTCTTTCTATAAAAAATTTACAATGTTCTGATTAGTATTTACATAGTTTCTCAGTTTGATTATTAAAGTGCCATATCTAGTGTGCTCTGGGGCCACTGGGCCATATCTAGCAGTGGTTGGGGGGTCATGCAGTGATGGGGATCAACATGAAACTTTCACATGTATGAGATTGCCCTGCCACTTGAGTCACATCTCTTGTTCATTTTGGCTTTTGACCTACTTACTCTTATTTTTACAGGAGAGTCTCTATGCAATACTATTTGCAAACAAGTACTCTCTGCCTGGCATTCCTATTTGGCCCTGATCTTTGTAACTATGAGATTGTATTTGCAAAGTCAAATTTCTCTTAATGCTCATCCTTAGAGCTTCAGACTAAAAGGTCGTTTTCAAAATAGTTTGGCTTTTAAAGAGATTATACATTTTCATAATGTAATCCATTGACTGTCATTTTTATATTTGTTTCTTTACACAGACCCATGACACTGTCAGAAAACCAAGGATTCAGGTTACCTTGGGAGTGATACAGTGAACAAATCCTTGATGAAGAATTGATAAATACAGCTTCTAATCTTGTTTCTGTCATTTCATAGCAAGTATAGAAACTTATTCAAGTCTCTCAGCTCTATTGAGTTTTCCTTTTTCATATGGCAAAATAAAGATACTAATAAAGAATTGTGTGAGGGGTTTAAATGAGTGTTGTGTATGAGGAAAGTACTGAGAAAGCCATTGTTATTGAAACATAGGACATTATTTTTGATTGATGCATTTAATATTTAAATCTAAACTTTTTGGATTGTGTTTTCATTTTATTGAAATTTCTTATATTTTATTGTATAGAAATAGAATTAACTAAAGGCCATATAGAATAACTAATCTCAATGCAGGGTCAGATTTTAATGGAAAATATTGATTGGTACAGTATTTTCCTCAATATTTTATAATTAGAACAGAAATTTATTTAGCACCTACTATGAATCAGATATAGTTCTAGGCATAGGTTTACAGGGACAAAGAATATGAGAAACTGTATTCATAAAACTTGTATTTATAATTAGAAAGAGGTCATGATTACTTAAATATATATATAATTTAATTTGACTTAAGTGCTCTAAATTGAAATAAATCAGGTTATGGAAGTATAACGTCAAAATAGGAGAAAGAAAATTAAAAATTGGTCAAGGGTTCTCCTTCAGAGCAAATGACATTTGAATAGTAAAGTGATATTTCTGGGGGAATAAGTTATACAGGTATCCTAGAAGAAAGAAACTTATAGGCCAAAACAGTGGTAAAATTTAAGGGCTCAAAAAGTAAATCTGTTGTATAAGTCAGTGGACAAGAAAAAACTACCATTATTAAAATGAAGAGAGATAAAAGGAAAAGATAGGGTTTAATTATAAAGGATCATTCAGAGTTCTACAGGTCAGAGTATGGGATAATGATCAAATTTGTAGATATTCAGAATACCATTAGTTTTAAGTATGGTCATGAGTTTGCTAAAGACTTGGTGAAGCAGTTTTTACTTTTCTTGGAGGTAATTATGAAATTGACACCAACTTTAAGTATATAAAAATTATAAAAAATTTATATATGGGCTTTAACTTTTGACATTGTGTGGGCCACACCTAAAGGTGTTCAGAATTTACTCCTAAGCCCTGTGTTCAAGGATCACTTCTCGTATGCTCAGGGGGATAGGAAAGGTGACAGGCTAAACTGGGGACAATGGAGGCAGGAGATGTGTACTAATAAATGGGTATTTTACATTGTATGACTGAAACGCAATCATGAATGATTCTTGTAACTGGGGGGGGGGCATCTATATTATGAACAACCTTGTAGCCATGGTGTTTAAACATAGTTTTTTTCTTTTAAAGGTGGGCAGGGATCAAGGCCCCTATTGGTCTTAATGCTAGGCAAGCTAGAGGACCAAACATTTAAACTCTATCCATAATTTTACAATTATCCTCATTTTACTTCCTTTACCTTCCCCTTATTCCCTGTAGTAACTACCTTCCCTGGAATCTAAGGACATCCTTTTATTTGTTTTGGCAATTTTCTTTTTTATTTAATCTCAACATGTGAGAAAATGCACAGATATAGTGAATTCATATGTTATTTGTTTTTTTCCATCTGACTCATTTCACATAGTAAAAGCCCATTATGGTCTACCCTTGTTACTTTAAGTGGCAAGATTTCATCTTTTTATTAATAGCTAAGAAGTATTACACATCTTCACACATCACATCTTCTTTATTGATTCATCTGTCAAATAGGCATTTGGGTTGTTTCATTCCTTGATTATTGTAGACAAAACTGCCATAAGCATATGGTTGCATATATCCTCAAACTAGTGTTTTACAGTTTTCAGTAAAATAACAAGAAATATTAATTTTAAAGGGGCAGAATAAAAGACTGTAGAAGTGTGTTGGAGAATAAAATGTTGGCAATAAAAAAAGATTTAGTTTTATAGTGTGAATATTAAAATTCAGAATAAATTTTGAAGATGGAATAAGTAGAAATTTCTGATGATTATATGTGACGTGTGAAGATAAGAGAAGTCTTCTGGGTAGCTAACTGATAGTTTTCAGGTCATTCTTCTTAGTGAATGCAGATGGGAGTACCAGGGATGGGAGATGAAAATGTAAATTGGTTTAAATTATGAGGCATTTTACATTTGAGATTCTAATTAGATTTCTTTCTATTTTTTTTATTCTTTTTGGGCACACCTAGTTGATGTTCAGAGGTTAATCCTTGGCACTGAACTCAGGAATTACTCCTAGCAGTGCTTGGGGGTATTATCTGACCACATTCAAGGCAAGTGTCCTACCTTACCTGTTGTCTTATCACCCCATATAGCTAGTACCCTTCAGGTCTCCGTAGGATCACATATCCAGCACTGGGAACTTCTCTGCAATTATGTACTTAAACTTACTTTTTCATTAAGGTTGCCTTTCTGTCTCTCTGGACTCCAATGATTCTTATGAGTGAAAGGATTCAATTCTGAGAGCAACATTCTATATTTTTAGTTCACAGAACTCCTGATAGGGCCTTTTCAGGGCCTAGTAGGGCCTTCTGGTAGGTACTCTTTGGAGATGGGCCAATGGGGGGTGAAATGGACTGGTTCTGAGTGTAGCTTATTTGCTTTGAGTAGTAGATTGTTTGAAATTCCTATTGGAAATCAAAGTAGGGCGCATCAATAAGAAGCTAGATGTTTGCATCTACAGTAAAGGAGCAAGATCTAGGCTAATAAATTCAGTGGTATTCAAAGTGACAGGATTGGATTAATTCAAATAAAAACTAAGGTATACTTGGAGAAAAAGTGTGGGGGGCAAAGACCCTAGATCACTAATTTTTAGATGTTCAGGAAGAAGATCCTGCTTAGGAGTCATAATAAAACCAACTAAATTAATAGAAAAAAATCAGAGGAGAAACCCTGAATATTAATGTTGTATTTTGTAAAATAAATTTTGATAGAATCCTTCAAAGAGGAGTCTTACAAAGTGTTACCCTCAAAGTTTTGATTGAACTAGAACAAAGAGGAGAACAAATGGGTAAAAAAAATGGTGGTGATATGACCAACTTGTAGTTTGTTCTGATTTTCTTTCTTTCTTTCTTTTTTATTCTTTAATGGCTGCAAAAAAATACACAGTAGTTGAAAAATAAAAAGACTGTTTATGAAGTTTTTTATCTAAGTGATCCAGAATGGGTAAAGGAGAGAGGAAATAAATCAAGGAAATTAATGAACTGACAAGCAAGAGCTACACAAGGACATTTTAGAATACAGACACCATTGCTTTATATGAATAAAAGAGACTGAGGCTGTACTTAAGAAAGCAAAGCTGATCTGCTCCTATTTAAATCTTGAGTGGAGCATTTGACTGCTTCTTTATAGACTGTGGAATGATTGATATCCAGAGTTCTCTGAGGTTTGCCTAATGTTTGTTATTTCTGATTTAGGGAGGGTGAAAACATTTAATAGTTTATTTCTAATTTTTATATACCTAAAGATTTTATTTTTTAATAAGACACTGTGTTTTACAAAGTTGTTCATAATAGAGTTGTTTCAAGTATATAAACTTGTAACATCAATGATGTAACCCCTCTTCCAACTTCCTGTCTATCTTACCTAGGTGGAAGGGGTTTGTGATTGGTAACAAAGGGTTTGCCACAGAGTTGAGAGAGAGACTCAACAAGAGAAGGAGCAGCAAGGAAGACAAGATGGAGAGAAGAGAGACAGGGTAGGAGCAGGAAGAGGCTGTTTAGCTTAGAAGCCACACATGGTTGTTAGGGCTTTATAATAAAGCTTCGTGTCTCCTGACTTCTACTGACTGTCTGTGGGTCATATCCTTGCCATTATCCTGAACCCTCAAACCCGCTTGCACCATCAAGGACTTATATTTAATATTTAATAAAACAAATACTACCACTGTCCTGCCTCCCTTTCACCAATGTCCCAGGTTCCCTCCCACATCCTCAATTTGCTGACCCTAAAGGCAGTTGTAGATAAAATAAATTTATTTCGCATTTCTTACTTCAACAAAATTTATGGAATTGCAAATGGAATGATCAAAAAAGAAAATCAATAAAAGTCAATTTGTTATAATTGAATGCTAAAGACTTATCCTATGTAAATAAAGAAAATCAAATAATTTAATATAATATCTATTCTTAATTCTTATTTACATAAATTAATCTTCAACTCTAGCATTTAAAATTTATTGCATTAAATGTTATTTTTCTCTTGACTATTATAGTAGTAATTATCATGTCTTCCCTGTCATAAATAAGATAATTTTTTAAAATACTGTGTTATAAATTTTGGATTTTAAATGAAATAGATAAAACCTAAAATGTAAGTTTTAGTAAGATTGAAGAGAATTGGGGCTGGTGAGGTGGCGCTAGAGGTAAGGTGTCTGCCTTGCAAGCCCTAGCCAAAGAAGGACCGTGGTTCGATCCCCCAGCGTCGCATATGGTACCCCCAAGCCAGGGGCAACAATTTCTGAGCGCTTAGCCAGGAGTAATCCCTGAGTATCAAATGGGTGTGGCCCCAAAAGGCAAAAAAAAAAAAAAAAAAGATTGAAGAGAATTAAAAACTTTTAAACAAGAAAATCTGAAGAGGCCTGCAAAAGTACAAAATCTGAAAAGACTTTGTTAGTAAATATTACAGATATTGCTTTGGTATCTGCATTATTAAGCAAAAGATTAAAAATAATTCTATGACTGTATAAAAACTGAACAAACAAGGGGCCAGAGTGATAGCCCAGCAGCTGGGCTCTAGCTTTCAAGTGCCTGATCCAGGACAAACCTCGGTTCCATTCCTGGTGTCCCATGTGGTCCCCTAAGCCAGGAGTGATTTCTGAGCCAGGAGTAACCCCTGAATGGCACCAGTTGTGGCCCAAAATCCCCCCCCCCCAAAAAAAAAAAACCCGACCAAACATTAAACAATATAAACCCAATGATAATACCTTATAGAAACCGGATTTAATCAGTGGCAAGGTCCAAAGGAGTAAACATTCCTTAATTTAGTAGATAAAAATAAACATGATGAACTATTATTTTAACTACACTGACATTTATATTATATTAGTTCATAGACATTTATTTCCTATACTTTTTCCTTTAGGCTTAATTTACTCTTTTTTTCAAAGTATCTTTATTTTTAATTGTTGTTGCTTTTAATATGGAAGATAAACTCAGAGGATGAGCTCTTTATTACTTTTTATATCTGTACAGAGACATGCATTTCCCTCTAAGTTCTGTTTTGTACACATCCTAGCTTTTCACCTATCAGTCCTTCACTTTTAAGCAGAAAAAAAGATTTTTCAAGACTGAAGGAAGAGTACAGCTGGTAGTGTACTTGCCTTTCATATGGCCAATATGGATTTTATCTCTGGCAACCCATATGGTTCCCTGAGTCCTTCCAATGCATTGACAAAGGGTCTCTGTGTTAGTCCACAGTCCCAGGTTCCTCAATATTTTCAAGACTGGAAATATTAGGTAATAAAGTTGCTCAGACTCCATCCGAGTTGTAAATAGAAAAGTTTATTGAAAGCTACAGGAAATGAAAAAGAAACTCCCCACCTGGGTGTATAAAGGCTAAGTTAATATGGCTCTGTTTGTTTTTGTTTTTATTTTGTTTTGTTTTGTTTTGGGCCACACCCGATGACACTCAGGGGTTATTCCTGGCTAAGTGCTCAGAAATTGCCCCTGCTTGGGGGATCGCACCGAGGTTCGTCTTAAATCAGCTGCATGCAAAGTAAACTCCCTACCTCTGCACCACCATTCCGGTCCCGTGGCTCTGTTTGTATGTGTGGTAGGGAGAGTAATAGGAAAACTGAGTTATTTAAATAGACTTTAAAAGTCTGTTTATATTCCTTATCAATTGATAAGGATGTTACAAAGAATGCAAGGATCCTACAAAGTGACTTTTTCCTTTGGATTTGGCCATTTGCATTAGGGTTCACCTATCTTAATCTCTCAGTACCTAAACTCTGAGACAGAATTATTTGGTCGTGGAGAATTTTTTATTAGAAAGAGCCCAGAAATTCTCAGGAACATTAAAAATAGGATGAGTGGAAGTAAAAAATAATACTGCTCACAGCAACTGACTAGGAGAAACTGAGGCTTCATCTTTCATATCCATTTGTGATCTCTGAGCACAGAATCAGCAATAAGGCATGAGCAAAACTAGGCATAGAAAGAAAAGAAAGGGGAAGGAAAAGGGAAGAAAGGGAAGGGAAAGAAAAGGGAAGAATAAAGAAAAAATAATAAAGAAAAAGAAAAAAATAAAAGAGAAAAAAAGGAAGAAAAAGGAAAAGTAAGGGAAAAAAACGAATGAAAATTTCTATAGGATAATTTCAATGGGAAATTATCCCCTTCCTAGTAAGATTCCCAAGATCAAGATAGTCCTCAGGGCCATTTAAGTTTAGCTTAAACTCAAGTTTAAAATTGAGGAAATATACTCTGAGAGCAGAAAATATGTGTCCAGAGAAGAAGAAAATTAGAAATTATCATGACTTTAGTAAAATAATTTAAATGTGCTTTCTGTCCTCCACCAAGCTCTAAAAGAAAATAATGACCTCTGACACTTCCTAGGTAGTCTGGTCCTGTCTGATACTTCACCTCTGTGGAATTCTCAAAAAGAGACAGGGTAAAGATGATTCTATTTTCTGTATAAACTACAACAGTCCAACACCACTGTCTATACCCTTTAAGAGAAATGGCCCAGCTCCATGAATTAACCTTATAAAACTTCCAAGCCATCAAATTTGTTTTAGATCTATAAGTCCTATACTGATGTCAAAATTGACCAAGCAACACCTCAATATTTTATAGTAGTTTCACAGGAAATCGGATATGAATGTTACACAATAATCTAGGAAGCTCAGTGACCCCACACAATAACACAGAATACAGAACAGTAAAACAGAATTTGCACCAACTAGAGTTCACTAAATCCTTAGACACCAAATTTAGTAACATTATAGAGAGTTATAACAAACATTTCAAATTAAACTGTGTTGTTTTACTACTTTCATTTGCCTTTGTCTTGTAAGAAGCACTGTGAAGTAGCTTTGTACCTACATGGAGACAAGCTATGGTTGTGGGTGGGAGATTGAGGACACTGGTGAAGGAAAGGACACACTGATGGGGGACTCTTTTGTTTGAACATTTAATGCCCCAAACGACTGTGTTATGAACAGTTTGATAAATCATGATGTTATAATAAAAACTAGGGGAAAAGTGCTCTTGATGGTGTAGCACTCACTTTATGGACACAGCTATTTAAATACGTAAATAAATTTGCTCCTAATTATTGTTCTTAACTACCTATGGTATCCAATAACAGCTTGGAAAGTTCCATTGTTAATAAAAACAATGGCTCACTTGTTTGGAGTCAAGGAATCAGGAGGAGCAGAAATTATGTTCAATAAATGGCCAATTTATCCTGTTGCTGTGCACGGTTGAGGCGAGCTGAAAACCTAGATGTGCCAGTGTTAGTCTATCTCAGTCTTTATTGGACAGAGGTTAAAGGTGCCAAATTGGTTGGTGGCATTGCTTTGGTAAATCAACAGATTTCTAATTTTTCTTTGACCAACAAATTGTCCATTTTCTAAATATTTAAAATTTATCCAGATATATTTCTATTAATTTTTTCTAATTCAATTGCACGTGAGTTCTTTCATTTTCTTTATGGAAATGGCCAGTTTCAAAGTATGCCCGTATATCTTTCTTTTGCCTCTGTGGGCTTAAAATTTTATCTTTCCCTTAATATGTGTCTTGGTAGACTATATGGGAGGAATGCTTCAAGGGCTCTCTTTATCTCTCTCCCTCAGTTATGTTTTAAGGAGAATGGAGGGAAGGATGACAGGTTACCACATGTTAATTCCACTAATACACTTCTTAAAAGGTATAGCTTCTAGATGTTTCCCTCCAACAAAGATCAGTCAGTATTATACAGTGTATTTTCTGCCTCTCACTTATGACTACTCATTTTGAGTCAAAGAATCAATTTCATATTTACTAGTTTCTGAATACTGCACTATCCCTTAGAGATTATAAAAAGCCCTTTTACCAAAGTTCCCCAAATTATCTCAGTTTGAATATGACATTTACTTTCTCCTGGGACCCTAAATGCTACTCAGATGACTGGTAATGCTGAAAGAGCTGTGGGGAGAAGTCAATAAAAGAAATAAGTCTTATGTTCTACAGTTCATTGTCTTTAATGTGCCTATGAGTATTCAACTGAGGGAAACATTACATTTGAACAGAAATATGAATATAGATAAAAAGAATTTCTACAAAACAATTCATCTTAAATTCTTGTCTAATTTTAGAATACTAGTCTGAGTTTAAAATAATTTTCTTAATTTTTTCAGTTTTGTTTGTTTTCCTTTGTTATTTTGGGGCCACATCCCATGATATTCAGGGTTTATTCCTGCCTCTACATACAGGAACCACTTCTGGTGGTCTTGGGAAGCCATACGGGTTTATTGGTATTCAACCCAGGTTGAATTACTCTACCCACTGCACTCTGTGTGAAAAAGCAAAAATTTGAATATTGTCACACCCTACATGGAATTGTCCCCTAATTTTTTATGCATATGTTTTGCTTCCTTAAAGCTGTAAATTTTCTGAAAAAATGATAATAATATTTATTTTTACTTAATATCTCTACCACAGAATAGTCTGGAAAAATAAAAAAATTAAATTATGTGGAATGCTTTCAGAAGGGGTATTTAAAGGTCTGGTTGGAAGGGTTTCATGGGCAACTATTGTGGCCTATTGGAAAGTAGAATACAGAGTGCAATTAATCGATAGAATCAAGGTCAAAATTTAAGACTATTAGTACTGTTTATTATTGAATAGCATACTCTGTAGGAAATATTGAAAAGACTCTTGAAAAAATACCTCTGTAATTGGTGAAGGAATTAATAAATACTACCATAAACAACTTTCAAATATCTACAAGAATACACCTAAGAGATGAAGTAAATTAATGTCCAAGGCTTTCTGATATTGAAACTATTGGTAATTAAGGTGATACTTACATCATGATGAATGCTATCAGGAAAAATTAGCTGCAAGCAAATGAGTTATAAAGTAGAAACAAATCTGAATACATACATGGGGGATAATAGTTCAGTGGTAGAGTGCTTGCTTTACATGTGTGAGGATCTGGACTCAATCCCTGGAACTGTATAACAGATGATTGTGTAAGTAAACTGACAGTTTTCAATCATTTAAAAATTACTGAAATGAAGGTTTTTTATTCATTTTACTTAATATTTTGATAAATTAGTTTTTCCTAAATATTTTAATTACTTTATTTAAACACCATGGTTACAAGGTTGTTCACCTATAATTGAGGGTTTTTTTCCCCCAAATTACAAATTTTTTCTGAGGTGCTGGAGAAAGTACAATGGGTAAGGCACTTACCTTGTATGAAATTGATCTTGATTCACTACTTATCATCCTCTATGGTTCCCTGAGCACTGCCAGGAGTGATTCCTGAGTTTAGAGCCAGGAATAATCCCTGAGTATCACAGATTGTCACCACCCCCCTAAAAAACAAAAACAGAAACAAACAGTTGTTTATAAGACTTTCAGTCATAGAATGTACAACACCCTTCATTAGTACACATTTCTTGCCACCAATGTCCCCACTTTTCCTATTTCTTTCTCTTAATTTATATTGTCTCAATACTTGGAAATCCAGGAATATTGCTTTACCCTTCTTTAACCACCAACATTCTGCTTTCATCTTACTTTTAAAATATTTCTCTATTCCTAAAACTCTTCTTCTGGTAACTTCGGAGCTTTCACCAAGAATAAGACTAAAGTCGTTCACTTTTGGGTGGGGGTGGCACACGCAGAATGCTCAGGGGTTGCTCCTGGCGAGGCTCTCAGAAATTGCTTTTGGCTTGGGAGACCATATGGGATGCCAAGGGATCAAACCAAGGTCCATCCTAGGCTAGCTTGTGCAAGGCATACAGATGCCTTACTGCTTGCACCACCGCTCCGGCCCAAGAAATCATTCACTTTTTGTGTGCTTTGTCAATTTGAGTGGATTATATGTCCACTATCTGATAATGGTCCTTAACAGCCTTGATTATTTTACTCAACACAATCATTTCTAGTTTTTATGACTGTTACATTTACTTTGACTCTTTACTTATGTTGTGTAATATAAAATGTTGGCATTTCGGAATATGTATCAACCTCCTATATAATGCACAGTGCAGATTACTTCTGCGTATTTTGGCTATGAATAAGGCAACTAACAGACTTAAAAAAAGCCAAGAATTTCTAAATAAACTCCTCAGAGATATTGATTACCAGCAAGTAGGAGAATTTTTTGTGTACATAGGCAAACACACAAACAAATGAGATCTTTAAGAAAAATTAATTTTTTTCTTTAGGCTTATTATCATTACCTGGTTCAAACTCATCTTTACTGAACTCCTGCAATTTCAACATTATATTATCCAAATATGAAAAGAAAGGAATTAATCTTATAGAATATGACATATATTTACCAAAGACATGCACTTGCTAAAAGTTTGACAAGAGATTACAGTATGTTCAAAGAAACAGAGAAGAGAATATAAACAAATCTATTTGCTCTGATTTACTTATTCTTAAAATTATTTAACTGTTATTTTATTTATGTATGTATCACTTATCATTCATTACCAAATACTTCTGGACTCAGAAATATTTAATATAAAGGAGATATGAGAGATAATAAAATATGACCTCTACTTTGGGAAGATTTCTAACTAAGAACTAGATGGAATACTGTAGTCAGGTATTAGTCAGTATTGAATAATCAGCATTCATTGCATTTTATTTAAGAGCTTTCACTTATAAGACTCAATTATTTTGAAAAGTGAATATACATGGTATTACTTAAGTTTGTTTCTTAAATATTTTAATCCAGTACTGTTATATATTTAGAGTCTCCTAAATAAAAGACTTTGGGAGATTTCAATTAATGAAGACAAGCCTGAGAGCTTGTAAATAATCCTTTTAATTTATTTAATTTAACTTAATTATTAGCTTTTTTGGTCACATAGGCAACACAGAGTTATTCCTGGCTCTGCATTCAGGAATAACACTTGGTGGTCCTAAAGGAGCCCTGTGGGATTGAACTCATGTCGGACATGTGCAAGGAAAGCATCTTACCACCTGTACTAATGCTCCAGAAAATAATCCTTTTTAATTAATTAATTAATTAATTAATGACATGAAATCAATTTTTATATACATGTAGAAATATTTTTCCAGTTCCCTTTTTGGAGCAAACTTGTATCTCCTTTAAAAATTCTCTCTGTGTGGAGGAGTCATTTATTTCATTTTTTATGAAATAGAATTCCCCCGAAGTTCTCTGAGACCTTGGTTTTATTCTCTGCAATATTGTCTGCAATATTTTTTTTGATGTCTGGGCAGCAGTTTAATGTCAGAGAGCACCAAGTATTCTGGCAGATACTCAGGAGTTTATGTGGTACACATGAAAGGTATTTGCTCCTCTCCTTTGAGATAGCTGCCCACCTTGTGTATAGATCATTTTACAGACACTTTTCTGTATCCTTTTTTGAAGGGGCCAACAGCCAACTGTACTCAGGGTTTACTCCTGGCTCTGTGCTCAGAGATTATTTTTGGTGAACTCTAAGGACCCTTTGGGATGACAGGGACAGAACCTCAGTTAGGTATGCTCAAGACTCTTTATTATTATTATTATTATTATTATTATTATTATTATCTTATTATTATTGACTACTTACACTTCCATAGAAATTGAAGAATAACTTCTTTTATTCAAATTATGGTTAGGAGTTTGTAGTTACTTTGAGTCTATAGATTAATATAAGGTGAATTGAACATTCCCAAATATGTTTCTTGTTATCTTATTTTTTTTTTTTGGTTTTGGGGCCACACCCAGCGGTGCTCAGGGGTTACTCCTGGCTGTCTGCTCAGAAATAGCTCCTGGCAGGCACGGGGGACCATATGGGACACCGGGATTCGAACCAACCACCTTTGGTCCTGGATCGGCTGCTTGCGAGGCAAACACTGCTGTGCTATCTCTCCGGGCAATTGTTATCTTATTTTGAGGACCAATTCAATGACATTACAGGCTTGTTACTGGTTATGTTGGAGATTTTAAAAGGGCCATAGGATGCAAAGCCACCACTTCAATTTCTATATTGTTTTTATGGCCCCAACCCAAATATATTCCTATAACAAGGAAAGTCTTTTCTCTGATTATAATATCTCGATGTATGGTTCTCAATGGAACCATTTATCATTTATAATTTCCTTGTTCACATTATATGTAATTTCTTAAAATATTTATTAAAACATCTTAGTATGTTATCCAATAATTTGTGCTAAATTTTTTCTATTCTCTTATTATGTATAATATTGTATATCAAATTTATAATTTTATAAATTCTCTGTTGGTTGGAGAATGTGAGCAAACACTTCACTTGTTAATAGGAAAACTATGCTTTTTTGTTGTTGTTGTTGTTGTTTTTTGGTTTTTGGGTTACACCCGGAAGCACTCAGGGTTTACTACTGGCTCTGTGCTCAGATATCAGCCCTGGCATGCTTGGAGGACTATATGGGATGCTGGGATTCAAACCACTGTCCTTCTGCATACAAGGCAAATGTCCTATCTCCATGCTATCTCTTCGGCCCTCAAATTATGTATTTTTATAAAGTTTATAATTTAATCCTTTTTCTTATCTTATTCCAATGAATAAAAATTGGGCATATGAAACTTCCAGAGCTAAAGAATATATGCAATCAAATCCTGCATGCCCAAAGAGTACCAACTAAAAGAGACCCCAGAAAAAATACCCCAAGACACATTCTAGTCACAATGACAAATCCCACAGATAGAGACAGAATTCTGAAAGCAGGAAGATCAAAAAGGGAAATTACATTCAAGGGAACATCCTTGAGATTTACAACAGACAGTCACGAGATACACTCAAGGCCAGAAGCAGTGGTGGGATATAGTGACAAAACTCAATGAAATAAATGCTTTCCTAGAATACTGCACCCAGCATAACTCACTTTTAGGTTTGAAGGAAGAATACATGGTTTCTCAGACAAACAACAGCTAAGAACCTTTACAGACTCAAAACCAGTCTTAAGAGAAAAACAGAAAGACCTACTTTAAGACAGGACTGACCAAAAGACACACAAAACTTCGATATAAAGATGGCACTAAATCACAGGACAATTTTTTCTCTCAATGTCAATGGACTAAATGCACCAGTTAAGAGACACAGAGTGGCTAAATGGATCAAAAAAAACTCAATTCAACCTTCTGCTGCCTACAAGAAAAGCACCTGAATAGTCAGAACAAACATAGACTCAAAATTAAAGGCTGGAGGAAAATTATCCAAGCAAACAACACCCATAAAAAGCTGGAGTGGCCATGCTAATATCAGATGATGCAAACTTTACACTCAGAAAAGTTGTAAGGGACAAAGATAGACATTCTTTATTAATCAAGGGATATGTACAGCAAGAAGAAATCACTTTCCTAAACATATATGCACTGAATGAGGAACCAGCAAAATATTTAATACAATTGTTGACAAATCTGAAAAATAATATCAATAACAACCCAATAATTGTGGGGGACCTCAAAACGGCTTTGTCAACACTGGATAGGTCAACCAGACTGAAACACAACAAGAATATACTAGACCTGAGGAGAGAAATGGAAGAAAGAGGCCTAGTGTGTGTGTGTGTATATATATATATATATATATATATATATATATATATATATATATATATATATATATATATATATGACACTCCACCCCCAGAAACCTGGGTACACATTTTTCTCCAGTGTACCTGGGACATTCTCCAGGATAGACTACATGCTAGCACATAAAACATACCTCCATAATAGCAAGAGGATAGAAATTTGCAGGCTACCTTCGCTGACCACAAGGCTTTGAAATTATATGTGAATTCCAAAGAGACACAGAAAAAAAACTTTAACACCTGGAAGTTAAACAGCCTCATACTGAATAACCAGTGGGCCAGAGATGAAATCAAAGAGGAAATCAAAACATTCCTGGAGAAATATGATAATAAAGACACACATTCCTGGAAGCAAATGATAACAAAGACACAAACTATCAGAATTTATGGGACACAGCAAAAGTATTACTGAGAGAAAAATTTTAGCTTTGCAAGCACATATCAGGAAGGAAGAAGGGGCCTACCTGAATAGCTTAATTACGCAGCTCATAGAATTAGAAAGTGCTCAACAAAAGGACCGAAATATAAGGAGACAGAAGGAAATAACAAAGCTGAGAGCAGAAATCAATGAAGTGGAAACCCAAAAAACAATCCAAAAGATCAACGAAAGCATAAGTTTTTTCTTCAAAAAAATAAACAAGATTGATAGACCATTATCCAAACTAACAAAGAAAGAGAGAGAGAGAAAACTTGATAACTCATATAAGAAATGAAAAAGTGGAAATCACTGGCAATATTGCAGAGATTCAAAGGGTAATTAGAAACTATTTTGAGAAACTCTATGCCACTAACAATAAGAACCTGAAAGAAATGGATAAATTCTTGAAATTCCATGGCTGAAAAAAAGAGGATGTAGCATATCTAACCAGCCCCATCACTATTGAGGAAACTAAAACAGTAATCAAATGTCTGCCCAAAATTAAAAGCCCAGGCCCAGATGGATTCAATAATGAATTCTTACAAACCTTCCAAGAGGAACTACTGACAATCCTGGCAAGACTCTTTCATGAAATCGAAAAAATGGGAACACTTCCAAATAGCTTTTATGAAGCCAACATCACCTTGATACCTAAACCAGACAGAAATGATACCAAAAAAGAAAATTACAGACCAATATATTTGATGAACACAGATGCAAAGTTCCTCAACAAAATTCTGGCAAATAGGATTCAATGCCTCTTCAAGAAAATCATTCATTATGATCAAGTAGGTTTCATCCCAGGAATGGAAGGATGGTTTAACACCAGAAATATATCAAAATAATACACAACATCAACAACAAGAAAAATAAAAATCACATGATCATACCAATAGACACAGAGAAAGCATTTGATAAGATCCAACACCATTCTTGATCAAAACTCTCAGCAAGTTGGGAATGAAAGAAAACTTTCTCAATATTGTTAAGGCCATCTACCACAAGCCAGTGGCAAATATTGTCCTCAATGTAGAAAAGCTAAAAACCTTCCCTCTTAATTCTGGCACAAGCAGTCCTCTCTCACTACTCCTATTCAATATAGCACTCCTATTCAATATAGTTCTTGTTATAGCGATCAGGCAAGAAAACGATATCAAGGGAATCCAGATAGGAAAGGAAGAAGTCAAGCTCTCACTGTTAGCAGATGACCTGATAACTCTACATAGAAAACCCTAAAGACTCTACCAAAAAGCTGCTAGAAACAATACACTCAGACAGCAAGGTGGCAGGCTACAAAATTAACACACAAATATCAATGGCCTTTCTATACACCAATAATAATAGGGAAGAAATGGGCATTAAGAAAACAACTCCACTTACATTAGTGCCACACAAACTCAAATATCTTGGAGTCAACGTGACTAAAGATTTGAAGGACCTATACAAAGAAAATTTTAGAACTCTGCTCCAATAAATAAGAGAGGACACACGGAAATGGAAACACATACCCTGCTTATGGATTGGCAGGATTAACATCATTAAAATGGCAATACTCCCCAAAGCAATGTACAGATTTAATGAGATCCCTTTAAAAATACCCATGACATTCTTCAAAGAAGTGGATCAGGCACTTCTGAAATTTATTTGGAACAATAAACACCCTCAAATAGCAAAAGCTATTATTGGGGAAAAGAATATGGGAGGCATTACTTTCCCCAACTTTAAACTGTATTACAAAGCAATAGTTATCAAAACAGCAAGGTATTGGAATAAAGACAGACCCTCAGATCAGAGGAATAGTCTTGAATACTGAGAGAATGTTCCCCAGACATACAATCATCTAATCTTTGATAAAGGAGCAAAAAGTCCTAAATGAAGCAAAGAAAGCATCTTCAACAATTGGTGTTGGCACAACTGGCTAGCCACTTGCAAAAAAGTGAACTAGACCCCCAGCTAACATCATGTAGGAAGGTAAAATCCAAATGGATTAAATACCTCGATATCAGACCTGAAACCATAAGGTATATATAACAATACATGGGTAAAACACTCCATGGGATTGAGACTAAAGGTATCTTCAAGGAGGAAACTGCACTTTCCAAGCAAGTGAAAGCAGAGATTAACAGATGGGAATATATTAAGCTGAGAAGCTTCTGCACCTCGAGGAAAATAGTGCCCTGGATACAAGAGCCACCCACTGATTGGGAGAAATTATTCACCCGATACCCATTAGATAAGGGGCGAATCTCCAAAATATACAGGGCACTGACAGAACTTAACAAGAAAAAACATCTAATCCCATCAAAAAATGGGGAGAAGAAATGGACAGACACTTTGATAAAAAAGAAATATAAATTGCCAAAAGGCACATGAAAAAATGCTCCACATCAGGGAGATGCAAATAAAAACAACTATGAGGTACCACCTCACACTACAGATTGGCACACATTACAAAGAATGAGAACAAGCAGTGTTGGCAGGGATATGGTGAGAAAGGAACTCTTATCCACTGCTAGTGGGAATGCTAACTAGTTCAACCTTTCTGGAGAGCAATATGGATTTTCCCCAAAAAAACTGGAACTTGAGCTCCATATGATCCAGCTATACCACTCCTAGAAATATACCCTAGGAACACAAAAATACAACACAGAAGTCCCTTCCTCACACCTATATTTATTGCAGCACTATTTACCATAGAAGACTCTGGAAACAACCAAGATGCCCTTCAACAGATGAATGGCTAAAGAAACTGTAGTATATATACACAATGGAATATTATGCAGCAATCTGGAGTGATGAAGTCATGAAATTTTCCTATACATGGATATACATGGTATCTGTTATGCTGAGTGAAATAAGTCATATGGAGAGAGAAAAACACAGAATGGTCTCGCTCATCTTTGGGTTTTAAGAAAAATGAAAGACATTTCTCAACAATTTTCAGAGACAAAAGAGAGGAGGGCTGGATGTTACAGCTGACCTCATGAACCTCACAACAAAGAGTGATGAGTTTAGTTAGAGAAATAACTACATTGCGAACTATCCTAACAATGAGAATATATGAGGGAAATAGAAAGCCTGTCTTGAGTACAGGTTGGGGCAGGGAGGGGAGGAGGGATATTTAGGATATTGGTGATGGGAATGTTACACTGGTGTTGGGGGGTGTCATTTTATATGACTGAAAACCAACCACAATTATGTTTGTAACCAAGGTGTTTAAATAAAAAATATTAAAACATAAAAATTATATTAAAAACCCACAGAAATTGGGCATATATGTAAACAAAACAAATTACAGATTTATTAAAGACTAATATCAAAAGAAAAATATTGTTATTGATATTATATATGGTTAGTAGGTATCTTTTTCAATTAGATATACAAGTATTTCATAGAAAATTATAGATTTGTATTTGAAATATATATCTAAATGTATCTAAATATATTAAAGACTGAAAATAAAGCTATAAATAGAAAGGACTAGCTCTGCATAAAAATTGTCAAAGTATAGATACCATCTCATTTTGGATAAATAACTTTTAGAATATAATGCTAAAATGAAGTTAATTTTAATTTTATAGTATAAAACACATTTGCAACATTTTTTAATATCTTTATTTATGCACCTTGATTACAGACATGATTGTAGTTGGGTTTCAAGCATATAAAAACACTCCCCCCTTCACCAGTGAAGCATTCTCATCAACAATTATTGGCAACATTTTAAATGCATTTAGAGAAATATTTTCTTTTTTTTTTTTTTTTTTTTTTTTTTTTTGGTTTTTGGGCCACACCCGGTAACGCTCAGGGGTTACTCCTGGCTATGCGCTCAGAAGTCGCTCCTGGCTTGGGGGACCATATGGGACGCCGGGGGATCGAACCGCGGTCCGTCTCCTAGGCTAGCGCAGGTAAGGCGGGCACCTTACCTCCAGCGCCACCGCCCGGCCCCTAGAGAAATATTTTCAATGATGAAAAAAATACAAAATAAAACCATTTTAAGATATTTTACTCATTCTTTTGATTAAAAATGTTAGATATCTAAAGATATAAATATTAACCATTATAGGACCAGATGGAAAGTACAGGACAAAGGGATATGCTGCTGAGGTGTGTACTGATCTTGATTCAATCTCTGCCACCACATAGCCTCTAGGCATCACTGGGTATAGCCCTGCAGGTCCCCTACCACCACTCAGTATGATTCTGGAAGCTCTCAAGAACTACTAAAGTTGCTCTGATATTCTCTGGATCACAGAACTTAAACTTCACTGTATCTTCAGGTTCTAGAATTCATCTGAATTATCTGGTTGACTGAGAACTGCTGCAAGTTTCTATGGTACCTAGACAACTAGAATCCCCTAGTTCCGGAAGGCGCTTGTTTGGAAATTCCTTAGCAGGGGAGTGCATCTACTCATTAGCTGGAAGAACAGGCAGTCTCTATTCTGGGAAGGTCTTAAGGAGGAAGCGCACAGCTTATGGAGGGACGCACATGAAGCAGTGAGGGAGGAAGTGAATACCTTCTTAACCAGCCAGAAGAACAATCAACCCTGGCTATCAATGGGGTGACAGTTGTCCCAGTCAGATCGCCCTCACATCCTCCTAGTTCCCTAGGGAACTACAAGTAGGCCTTCCAAAAATACTTACAAAATTTCTAAGTAATGGTATATATTTGTATTGATAAGTCGTCATGAACTGATGATAATAATATAATTACATATACCTGTGGTTCTTTAAAATCATCATAATAAGCACACGTTCAAACTGGAATAAATTAGTATGCTGGAATTAAAAGAAATAGCATTCTATTTACCTTGAACTTCTCAAGGAACAAGTGAGGGAAAAAATAAGTGATTTACTGACAAGTACCTTGAAAATGCCCTGCTGCCTAGATTAAACATGATTCATTTAAATAAAAATATGGGGCATTTCTGTCTTGGGCATTATTGGGATGAGATTAGTAAAAAATAATGTATTTCCATGGCAAAGCCTCACAAAATTTCACTTTTAATATAAACCCCAGGTTTTAAGGATTCTCTGACATTTCTTTATAGTTTCAAATATGACATGAAATGTTTAATTTTAATTTTTTTTTTTATTTTCAGCAGTACTCAGGACTTACTGGGAACTTGGCAGGTTTGTAGATCCATATGGGATACCAGGAATCAAAATCAGGTGCAAACATCCTACTCACTAGATATCACAATAATCTTTTCTGAAACACATCTGTATCTCTATCATTTGTTATGATGATATGTGTATATACGTTGTGATTATATAGAGATATAGCTAATATTTTAATAAATATATGTATTTTTAACTTAGGTGTATAATGCACTTTACCTTATAGATTTCCTGACTAATAATATTAGTAAGACTGTAACCCTATTATCCTAGTAAACTATATAAGATCTGTATAAAAATATATATATATAAACTTAACAAAAATATTTCCTTTTAGGAGCCTAAAGCATTTACCAAATTCACAGAGTTAAGGACTTGGAAATGGGTAAAGAGGAAGACACAGGAGAACTGAGGTCATTGAAAAGGGGTGTTTAAGGTAAAAAAAATAGAGATACTATTAATAAGAAATGTGAAGCAAAGGGAGTTAAAAATACAAAAAAAATCCTCAGATCATTAATTAGTTAATTCCCAAAAATACCGCTATTAATGTGTCAGACCTAGAACACATTTCTCTTGGTTTGGATGAACTAATCATTTACAATTGTATCAATTATTTTCTTTGCCTATTGATAAAAAAAGGAATATTTTTATTCTTTTTGTTTGTTTAAGGCCATATCTAGAATTACTGAGGAGTAATTTCTAGAGAGGTGTTTTTTTGTATTAATATCTTTATTTAAACACCTTGATTAAAAATATGATTGTAGTTTGGTTTCAGTCATGTAAAGAACACCCCCCTTCACCAGTCTAGCTAGGTGTTTTGAGGTCACTCTAGTGCTTGGGAGACCATAAGTTATAAAAAATTGAACTTGGGGGCCGGTGTGGAGGCGCTAGAGATAAGGTGTCGGCCTTGCCAGCGCTAGCCTAGGACGGACCTTGATTGGATCCCCCGGCATCCCATATGGTACCCCATGCCAGGAGCGACTTCTGAGCGCATAGCCAAGAGTACCCCCTGAGCGTTACCAGGTGTGGCCCAAAAACCAAAAAAAAAAAAAAAAAAGAATTAAACTTGGACCTCTAGCATGCAATGCATAATCCCAGTCTAGTGAATTTGTCTCTGGCCCTGCCAATTAGAATTGTTCATTTTATTTATACTTAAAATTTTTTAAGGTATAATCTTTTAACTCTTGAGATCATAATCTATGGAGAAAATCAATTTACTTTCAAAAGTACTATGGAATCTCTTTATAGTTGGAAAGCAATGCCTTCGTTTTGTTACTAAAGAATCAAGTAGTGTTTACACCAGATGCCTCAAACAGATTCCAAAAGTACTCATCATGCTAGCTGAGAAGAAAGGGGACCATGTTATCTTGGAGATCCAAGTGGGGATAAACCATAAGACATAAAATACTTTTGTAGAGTTTTATAAATCGAACTTGAGGTTTCCATTGTGTTCCCCTATCCCTGTGAGTCTGTTCATTTACTTTAGCCTAACATTCACATAATAAACACATTAGTGTATTTTACTTTATCACATAGTAATCTGAACTTGTTTTCTTTGAATTGACTTCCTTTTAGTTAGTTCTTCGGAGTCTGCCTTTTAATTAAACTCTTAATATATCTATTTAAGACCTCCCAAGACTGATTAATCAAGTACACCAGGAAACTGAAATTCCATCATAAAACTGTTACTAATGTGTGAGGGGGGATTATTAAATTGCTGTTTTATTACCAAAATTGACAAAGATTAGTGATGAAGAGTGAGCATACTGGAGTTGCATGGCAACACGCTCATCTAATTAATGAAGTGACAGTTTTATGCTGTGAAGTAGCAAAAGGACTTGACAAGACTCATGGCTTTTCTCATTGACTATAACAGCTGGAATGATGTTTCTTAACATTCCCACAAGGTTTGACAGTAATATATTACCCGTGTCACACTTAAAAAAAAGAGGGAGGGGCAGTTAATTTCTTTTATCCACTGCCGGTGAATACCAATAGGAAGGCAATACAGAGATATGAATGCTCTTGGAGTTCCTACTCCTTTCATCTAACTTCCAATGATCTATCCTTCCTCATTCTCACTGTAGTCATATAAGCTTTGTCCTGGTTATCTTCTTTCTTTATGTGTATTTTTGGATATAGAAGAAATCAGCAAGATATGACTTTAATTTTCCACAGAAGAAAATAAAAGCCTAAGGTGTTGACATGAAGTGTACTAATGATCCTGAAATCATAAACCAATGGAATAAAAAAAAACCCTGAAACTTTGAATTAATCTAATATGAAAAAACATCAATGAATATATTCTTTTTTTTTTGGAGGGGGGCGTCACAACCTGCAGCGCTCAAGGGTTACACCTGGCTCTATGCTCAGAAATCGCTCCTGGCAGGCTAGGGGACCATATGGGATGCCGGGATTGGATCCAATGAACTTCTGCATAAAAGGCAAAAGTCGTACCTCCATGCTCTCTCTCCAGCCCTCAATGAATATATTCAATTGTAATAAAGACTGTTTATGTCAGTATAAAAGCAGGGTGACTTAATGTCCCTTTTTAAGTATTTTTTTCTTTTTCTTTTTGGGCCACACCTGGTGATGCTCAGGGGTTAGTTACTCCTGACTATGCGCTCAGAAATCGCTCCTGGTTTGGGGGACCATATGGAACAAAGTAAGGTGCTTGCCTTGCACTCTGCCAACCCAGGATTGACTCAGGTTCGATTTCTAGCATACCATATGGTCCCCTGAGCCTGCAGGAACGATTTCTGATTGCAGAGCTAGGTGTAACCATTGAGCATTCCTCCCCACCAAAAAAACCTAAATAACTATTTTTTTTTAAGAAAAAGTATCTGTTGACTGAATATTTTGGTTGTTTGGCCAAATAGTTGGGCGTCTATGTTTAATTTCTATCAGTCAGGTGATGGAGACCAAAGAATTTAAGCAGTCTCTTATGATTATAGAAAAATTCTCTAGAGAGTAGATAAAAATCAGCCTGCTCATTCTGGGATTACAAAGTTACAAGAAAAACAGACTATATGGTACTACAAAGGCAACTTTGTTTTTGATATTTCAGCTGCATTCCTCTTCCTATATTTCCCCTCTAAACATCCTCTGTTAAATGAAAAGGAAAGAAACTGTCTCTAGTGTTCAGGTTTCCTTGATTGATATAATAGATCAGTCCAAAGCCTCAGCTCCAAATTCTATAGAACACCAGGGTTATGTGTGAAGTTTGGTTCTAAAAACTCTCCTTTTTAAAGGTAAGTGATTATAAATGTAAATTTCAAGCCCTGGTGGGCTACTTGGCTGAGAAAAATGTCTGGATTTGGCATAACTCCGTGGTAATCATCTAGACTTGAACACAGCTTGTTTCAAGGGAAAGGTATTTGGCTGTGCCTCCTGCAGGATCTAAGAGGCTTCATAGTTGGCATTGCCCCCACCCTCCTCGAGATGCCAAGATCTCTCATTACCAGACCTAAAATGTTCATGCTCTTCAGTCACCCATATCCTGGTCCTGATGAGTTTGAGAAACAGTTATAGCTTTTTCTGGAACACTGTCCTCAAAGGAAACCTTGGACTTTACAGTCTGGGAGACTTTCTCTACATACTATGTCAGATGTCTTTCAACTCTACAGCAAAACATGTATTTCACTTGAAGGGATATAGTAGAATTACTAAAGTAAATGATAACTACGACTGTTTGTACTTTCCACTAAAACAAATGCATCTTATTTTCTTCTTGAGGCATCAAGAAGAGATACAAAGGGGACATTTTTGACCATTGAATATATGTCAAGCATTGTACAAAGGAAAGAATTCCAATCAGAAAGAAACATCTCTTAACTGTGAAATGTCTTTGGTCTGTGAAGCAATAATATGTCCCAAACCAAAATTGTGTGTATATGAGTGCACATCCATGAGACAGTATTTGTATGTGTCATGCTTCTGGGTGTATGCATGTGAGAGGCAGAAAATAACTGTTTTACCCATCTAACACTGAGCTTTTATCTTAGGACTTAAAGATGGTTAATTTATTTCTTCATACTAAAGATCACACAGATGATGAAGCAAATGTTGGACAAGCAGATTATTCATGCAACAAATGTTTATGGAGCACTTACAAGAATCCAGGCATTCTGCTGTATGATGAAGATATAATTCTAAGACACTCATTAAGATCTTTGCCCTTATGGGATTTATAATTATACACTAATTCATAGGAACATTTCAAAGTACTAATTACAATGGTGTAGAGGAGCTTTTAAGTAAAATAAACCTATGTTCAACTATTAGTCATTTAATGTACCTCACATAAAGCTATATAAGTTACTAACCCCCAATCTTTTTTCTTTGCTAGAAAACAGTAATGATAGTAGTAATCATATAGATGTAGTGATTAAATAATTAATATAGAAGTTATATAAAATAACAGTTTATTTTCTGCTATAGCAAGATAACTAATAAGTAATTTTTATAAATTATTCTTTGGGATTTTAATTTTAATGGCAATCCATGATAGTATGTTGGTAGGACATTCAAGTTAGATAAATTTAAATAATGTCCTCAGAAGGACTTGCAGATGACAGAACTTAAAAGAGAAGGTGTCTAAGAAGCAGATTATTACCCCAGGATTGAAATTGAAATTTTGCTGGTGGGGAAAGTTGTGGTAAGGGCTTAGTTAATAGGAAAATTGTGATGCCGAAATTCCTAGTATGTCTAAACTAAAAAAAACATAGATTTTTTAAATCCTGATAATACAAATCACAGTACTTGAACAGAAATTGTAGAAAAATTCCCCTAAAAATGATGCTTTGGAGCAGGAGAGATGTGGTAGGTTCTTGCCTTGCATGCAGCAGATCAGGAAAGGATTCAGGATTCAGCATTCCACATGGTCCTGAGAGCCTGCCAAGAGTGATTTCTGAGGCAGAGCCAGGAGTAACCCGTGAGTGCTGCCAGGTGTGGCACAAAAACAAAACAAAACAAAACAAACAAAAATCCCCAGATTATTTAGGTATGAACTAATGGGAAGTGTTCAGATTGGTAAAGAAAAGTAGACTGAGCTCAGAAGTATATATGGACACTTGACTGACAGAAAAAATGACTGACAGAAAGAGACTTTGCCTCTAATTTCTCGTGGCTTTAACGTGTACTTTGAGAAGAGGTTTAGTATTAGAACTGCAAAGTTTGTAGTTGAGATCAACTCCAAAACATTTAATTCTTAAATTCTTTAAACTCATCAGTGGCCAGAGCAGTGGCACTAGTGGTAGGATTTCTGCCTTGCACATCCTAACCAAGGACTGATTGTGGTTCGATCCTCCAGCATCCCATATGGTCCTCCAAGCCAGGAGTGATTTCCGACTGCATAACCAGCATTAACCCCTGAGCATCACAGGGTGTGGCCCAAAATAAAAAAAAACATATGCATAGCCCAGAACTATAGTTCCACAGGTAGGCTGCTTGCAATGCACATAACTGATTCTTATTTGATCTCCAGCATTCTATATGGTCCCTGGTCCACCACCTGTATGGACCAAAAAGACATAAAATATAATCATATGCTCATTTCTCTTTGAGTATATATTTTCATTTTAGAAATATGGATTATTTACTTGTCTCTTATTATAGTACAATTATGGTGCATATTGGCCTATAGAGTTTTAGATGCTTCTTTTTAAAATTTAATTAAATATTTTATTTGTTTTACAATACTATCAATAATGGTTTTTCATGGACAGTTATAGATGCTCCTATATTTTACTGTGAGTATGTTTTTGATGGCTCTCCCTATCACTGGATATAGTACATTATTGGCACTTCATTTACTCAAAATCAATCACATGGTTTGAATTGTTTAATTATCTTTCTTACCTGAGATTGGTATGTGGGAATATGGGATTTTCATGACTGAAAGTAAAATAATCATGCTCTACTCCTCTCTGCTTATTCATGCTCTTTCCTTTTTCTCTGTCTTTCCTGGTAATTTTGCTTCTCAAATTTTCTGAGAAAATTTAATTCTACAGTTGACTGTAGGAGATTGGGTAGGATGTCTTTCCAATATAAAGACAAACTGTATTTTATTCAAATTTTAATGAGAAAGTCTCATCTTATCCTTACTTCCTGCATGACCATCAGAAGGATCCTGATTTTTGAGAGGTGTTCTGTTCTTTGTATGGACCCATTTACTCTTTGTTGTCGTTGTTTATCTGAAATCACCCATGACCTAACTTTCTTTCCTATGCAATAGCAATTACTACTCAGCCATTATATTCTTCCCTCCAGAATAATTACTGATATTTTTTTCAGGTGTCATTTCTTCACAAGACTTTATCTCTGGGGCTATAAAAATGACACAGTGTGTAGGGCGCTGGCTTTTCAGTTGATCGATCCCATTTTGATTCCTGGAACCCTATATGGTCCCCCAAGCTTATCAGGAGTGATTCCTGAGTGAAGAACTAAGAATTTAAGCCCTGATCACTGCCAGGTAAGGTCCCAAAAGAAAAAAAATAAAAATAAATTTTGAAAAGATGTTAGTTTCTACTTTTTGGCAATTCTTGATTTTTGAGGTGGTGAGATCTAGATTTCCTTCAATTTATTTGTTTTAGTCATTTTCCACTTTTTAATGTAGTTACCATTAAATAACAAAGCTGTTTATGATTTGAGTACAATGTTTCAGAGGAGATCTCTTCAGCAGTGTCCACTTCCCTATACCAATGCCCCCCCCCAACATTTGCCTCTCACCCACCAATCTGCTTCTATGAGAATCACTTTTATTTTAAAAAAGTATCATACTGTAGTTTACAGTACTGTTGCTGATAGAGTTTCATACATAACACTTTACCACTTTTCAATATCACTTCCTCCCTCTCTTTTTCTAGATTGAACACTTTCCTTCACCATAGATTCATAGATGTTGTATAGTCCTTATCATAATCATCAGCCTCTTCAAATGACTATTTTCTACTGAATACCAGTTCTCATGTTCTTTGTTTCCATTGTCTTTGGGAATTCATCATTCTATTTGTATTTCTTTATCTAATGCATATGAGAGAGATCATTTTGTATTGGTCTTTTTCTCTGACTAACTTCACTCAGCATAATCTTTGGGTCTTTCCAGGTAGCACCAGGTTTTGCAACTTTATCATTTTTATAAATATGGATAATTCTACTGTATATAGTTACTTTATCCAGTAATATATTCTTCTTTTTTATCGCTCTGGTCCTTCTCTGACCATTTTTTCTTTATTTTTTTTATTTAAATACCTTGATTACATACATGATTGTGTTTGGGTTTCAGTCATAAAAGGAACACCACCCATCACCAGTGCAACATTCCCATCACCCAAGTCCCAAATCTCCCTCCTCCACACCCAACCCCCGCTTGTACTCTAAACAGGCTCTACATTTCCCTCATATATTCTCAATATTAGGACAGTTCAAAATGTAGTTATTTCTCTAACTAGACTCATCACTCTTTGTGGTGAGCTTCCTGAGGTGAGCTGTAACTTCCAGCTCTTTTCTCTTTTGTGTCTGAAATTTATTATTGCAAGAATGTCTTTCATTTTTCTTAAAACCCATAGATGAGTGAGACCATTCTGCGTTTTTCTCTCTCTCTCTGACTTATTTCACTCAGCATAATAGATTCTGTGTACATCCATGTATAGGAAAATTTCATGACTTCATCTCTCCTGACAGCTGCATAATATTCCATTGTGTATATGTACCACAGTTTTTTTAGCCATTCGTCTGTTGAAGGGCATCTTGGTTGTTTCCAGAGTCTTGCTATGGTAAATAGTGCTGCAATAAATATAGGTATGAGGAAGGGGGTTTTGTATTGTATTTTTGTGTTCTTAGGGTATATTCCTAGGAGTGGTATAGCTGGGTCGTATGGGAGCTCGATTTCCAGTTCTTGGAGAAATCTCCATATTGCTTTCCATAAAGGTTGAACTAGACGGCATTCCCACCAGCAGGGGATAAGGGTTCCTTTTTCTCCACATCCCCACCAGCACTGTTTGTTCTCATTCTTTGTGATATGTGCCATTCTCTGTGGTGTGAGGTGGTATCTCATTGTTGTTTTGATTTGCATCTCCCTGATGATTAGTGATGTGGAGCATTTCTTCATGTGTCTTTTGGCCATTTGTATTTCTTCTTTGTCAAAGTGTCTGTTCATTTCTTCTCCCCATTTTTTGATGGGATTAGATGTTTTTTTCTTGTAAATTTCTGTCAGTGCCTTGTATATTTTGGAGATTAGCCCCTTGTCTGATGGGTATTGGGTGAATAGATTCTCCCACTCAGTGGGTGGCTCTTGTATCCTGGGAACTATTTCCTTTGAGGTGCAGAAGCTTCTCAACTTAATATATTCCCATCTGTCAATCTCTGTTTTCACTTCCTTGGAGAGTGCAGTTTCCTCCTTGAAGATGCCTGTAGTCTCAATGTCCTGGAGAGTTTTGCCTATGTGTTGTTCTATATATCTTATGGTTTGGGGTCTGATATCGAGGTCTTTAATCCATTTGGATTTTACCTTTGTACATGATGTTAGCTGGGGGTCTAAGTTCAATTTTTTGCAAGTGGCTAGCCAGTTGTGCCAAAACCACTTGTTGAAGAGGCTTTCCTTGCTCCATTTAGGATTTCCTCCTCCTTTATCAAAAATTAGGTGGTTGTATGTCTGGGGAACATTTTCTGAGTATTCAAGCCTATTCCACTGATGTGAGGGTCTGTCCTTATTCCAATACCATGCTGTTTTGATACCTATAGCTTTGTAGTAAAGTTTAAAGTTGGGGAAAGTAATTCCACCCATAATCATTTTCCCAATGATTGCTTTAGCTATTCTAGGGTGTTTATTGTTCCAAATGAATTTCAAAAGTGCCTGATCCACTTCTTTGAAGAATGTCATAGGTATCTTTAGAGGGATAGCGTTGAATCTGTATAACGCCTTGGGGATTATTGCCATTTTGATGATGTTAATCCTGCCAATCCATGAGCAGGGTATGTGTTTCCATTTCCGCATGTCCTCTCTTGTTTCTTGGAGCAGACTTTTATAGTTTTCTTTGTATAGGTCCTTCACGTTTTTAGTCAGGTTGATTCCAAGATATTTGAGTTTGTGTGGCACTATTGTGAATGGGGTTGTTTTCTTAATGTCCATTTCTTAATTATTACTATTGGTGTATAGAAAGGCCATTGATTTTTGTGTGTTAATTTTGTAGCCTGCCACCTTGCTATATGAGTCTATTGTTTCTAGAAGCTTTTTGGTAGAGTCTTTAGGGTTTTCTAAATAGAGCATCATGTCATCTGCAAACAGTGAGAGCTTGACTTCTTCCTTTCCTATCTGGATTCCCTTGATATCTTTTTCTTGCCTAATCACTATAGCAAGTATTTCCAGTGCTATGTTGAATAGGAGTGGTGAGAGAGGACAGCCTTGTCTTGTGCCAGAATTTAGAGGGAAGGCTTTTAGTTTTTCTCCACTGAGGATAATATTTGCCACTGGCTTGTGGTAGATGGCCTTCACTATATTGAGAAAGGTTCCTTCTATTCCCATCTTGCTGAGAGTTTTGATCAAGAATGGGTGTTGGACCTTGTCAAATGCTTTCTCTGCATCTATTGATATAATCATGTGGTTTTTATTTTTCTTGTTGTTGATGTTGTGTTTTATGTTGATAGACTTACGGATGTTAAACCATCCTTGCTTTCCTGGGATGAAACCTAATTGATCATAGTGGATATTCTTCTTAATGAGGTATTGAATCCTATTTGCCAGGATTTTGTTGAGGATCTTTGCATCTGCATTCATCAGCGATATTGGTCTGTAATTTTCTTTTTTCGTAGCATCTCTGTCTGGTTTAGGTATCAAGGTGATGTTGGCTTCATAAAAGCTATTTGGGAGTGTTTCCACTTGTTCAATTTCATGAAAGAGTCTTGCCAGGATTGGTAGTAGTTCCTCTTGGAAAGTTTGAAAGAATTCATTAGTGAATCCATCTGGGCCTGGGCTTTTGTTTTTGGGCAGACTTTTGATTAACATTTTTATTTCATCAATGGTGATGGGGGTGTCTAGATATGCTACATCCTCTTCCTTCAACCGTGGAAGATTATAAGAGTTCAAGAATTTATCCATTTCTTCCAGGTTCTCATTTTTAGTGGCATAGAGTTTTTCAAAGTAGTTTCTGATTACCCTTTGAATCTCTGTCATATCAGTAGTGATCTCTCCTTTTTCATTCCTAATACGAGTTATCAAGTTTCTCTCTCTTTCTTTGTTAGGTTTGCCAGTGGTCTATCAATCTTGTTTATTTTTTCGAAGAACCAACTTCTGCGTTCGTTGATCTTTCGGATTGTTTTTTGGGTTTCCACTTCGTAGATTTCTGCTCTCAGCTTTGTTATTTCCTTCTGTCTTCCTATTTTTGGGTCCTTTTGTTGAGTACTTTCTAGTTCTATTAGCTGTGTCATTAAGCTACTCAGGTAAGCTCCTTCTTCCTTCCTGATGTGTGCTTTCAAAGCTATAAATTTTCCTCTCAGTACTGCTTTTGCTGTGTCCCATAAGTTCTGATATTTTGTGTCTTTATTGTCATTTGTTTCCAGGAACCTTTTGATTTCCTTCTTGATTTCATCTCGGACCCACTGGTTATTGAGTATGAGGCTGTTTAACTTCAAGGTGTTAAAGTTTTTCTTCTGAGTCCCTTTGGAATTCACAAATAATTTCAGAGCCTTGTGGTCAGCGAAGGTAGTCTGCAAAATTTCTATCCTCTTGATCTTATGGAGGTATGTTTTATGTGCCAGCATGTAGTCTATCCTGGAGAATGTCCCATGTACATTGGAGAAGAATGTGTATCCAGGTTTCTGGGGATGGAGTGTCCTATATATATCCACTAGGCCTCTTTCTTCCATTTCTCTCCTCAGGTCTAGTATATTCTTGTTGGGTTTCAGTCTGGTTGACTTATCCAGTGTTGACAAAGCAGTGTTGAGGTCCCCCACAATTATTGTGTTGTTGTTGATATTACTTTTCAGATTTGTCAACAGTTGTATTAAATATTTTGCTGGCCGCTCATTTGGTGCATATATGTTTAGGAGAGTTATTTCTTCCTACTCTACATACCCGTTGATTAATATAAAATGTCCATCTTTGTCCCTTACAACCTTCCTGATTATAAAGTTTGCATTATCTGATATTAGTATGGCCACTCCAGCTTTTTTATGGGTGTTGTTTTCTTGGATAACTTTTCTCAGACTTTTATTTTGAGTCTATGTTTGTTCTGACTATTCAGTTGTGTCTCTTGTAGGCAGCAGAAGGTTGGATTGAGTTTTTTGATCCATTTAGCCACTCTGTGTCTCTTAACTGGTGCATTTAGTACATTGACGTTGAGAGAAAGAATTGTCCTGGGATTTAATGCCATCTTTATATCGAAATTTGGTGTGTCTTTTGGTTAGTCTTGTCTTAAATTATGTCTTTCAGTTTTTCTCTTAAGACTGGTTTTGAGTCTGTAATGTTTCTGAGCTGTTTTTTTTCTGTGAAACCATGTATTCTTCCGTCAAACCGGAAAGTGAGTTTTGCTGGGTACAGTATTCTAGGTGAAGCATTCATTTCATTCAGTCTTGTCACAATATCCCACCACTGCTTTCTGGCATTGAGTGTTTCTGGTGACAGGTCTGCTGTAAATCTCAAGGATGCTTGCTTGAATGTAATTTCCCCTTTTGATCTTGCTGTTTTCAGAATTCTGTCTCTATCTGTGGGATTTGTCATTGTGACTAGGATGTGTCTTGGGGTGGTTTTTCTTGGGTCTCTTTTGGTTGGTACTCTTCGAGCATGCAGGATTTGATCACATATATTCTTTAGCTCTGGGAGTTTCTCTTTAATGATGTTCTTAACCATTGATTCTTCCTGGAAGTTTTCTTCCTGGGTCTCTGGGACTCCAATGATTCTTAAATTGTTTCTGTTGATCTTATCATAGACCTCTATTTTCATCTGTTCCCATTCTTTGACTAATTTTTCCATTGTCTGTTCATTTGTTTTAAATTTTTTTTTCTAATCTCTCCTGTTGTATGGAATTGATATGTATCTCATCTTCCACAGCACCAAGTATATTCTCAGCTTCTGATACGCTGTCCCAGAGCGTATCCATTTTGTCATTTACTTTGTTTACTGATTTTTTCAGGCCTGTTAGTTGACATGTTATTTCAGTTTGGAGTTTTGTGATTTCTGTCTTCATATTTTCTTGATTCTTATTAGTGTTCTGTTCTACTCTATTCATGGTTTCTTTGAGTTTTTTGAGCATATTCCATATTGCTACTCTAAAGTCCTTATCTGAGAGATAGATTAGTTGGTTGGTCGTTAACTGGTCATCAGAATTGTCATCTTCATTCTCTATGTCTGATGCTGGCCTGCGTTGTTTCCCCATTGTCACACTTGTATTGTGGGTTTTTCTACGTGTTGTGGTGGTATTCATTGGTTATATGATGCAGGCAACACACTTCTCTGGCTCTGCCCTTTCTGGATGGGCCGACTTGCCTCCAAGGTAGGGGAGTCCTCCGTGGATGAAGCCTCACACAGGATCAAATCTTAGGCCGGAGCACGCAGCAGAGTAGACAGTCTGGAGAGAAATTCTTGCTTCTGTGATCCAGCACAGTTCTTAGTGTGGTTTTTTTCTTCTTGTGATGATGTTCTTTTTTTGAAAGAGTGCACGGCTGTGTAGCGAAGTGGAGCTAAGTGCCTTCTGGAGCCTCTTTTCAGCCCACTCTCAGGAGGTTCACGCAACAGGATAGCAGAGAGACACACACAGGCAGCACTCACAGTTTTTCACAGTCGGGCCCCACTGGTCAGGCGCAGTTTTCACTCGCTCGCTGGGGAGCTTCAGAATGCTCTATTTTTGGGGTTCGCTTCCCAGGGCTCTGAGGAGAGCTTCCAGAGTTCAGGAAAGACAGAGAAGGGTAGGACAGGGCTCCCTTCAGGTGCTCAGTTTCCTCAGAAGAAGCACAGCCAGGTGGAGACTCTGCAGGTAGAGCAATCAGCACTCTGTCTGGAAACCCCCACATTCAGCCATTTCTTACTCACTCACTGGCTCGCTGGGTAACTTCTGAATGTAGTTTCTTTTGGGTTTGCTTCCCAGGGCTCTGAGGAGAGCTTCCAGAGTTCAGGAAAGACAGAGAAGAGTAGGACAGGGCTCCCTTCAGGTGCTCAGTTTCCTCAGAAGAAGCACAGCCAGGTGGAGACTCTGCAGGTAGAGCAATCAGCATTCTGCCTGGAAACCCCCACATCCAGCCATTTCTTACTCACTCCCTGGCTCGCTGGGTAGCTTCCGAATGTAGTTTCTTTGGGGTTCGCTTCCCAGGGCTCTGAGGAGAGCTTTCAGAGTTCAGGAAAGACAGAGAAGGGTAGGACAGGGCTCCCTTCAGGTGCTCAGTTTCCTCAGAAGAAGCACAGCCGGGTGGAGACTTTGCAGGTAGAGCAATCAGCACTCTGCCTGGAAACCCCCACATCCAGCCATTTCTTACTCACTCACTGGCTCGCTGGGTAGCTTCCGAATGTAGTTTCTTTGGGGTTCGCTTCCCAGGGCTCTGAGGAGAGCTTCCAGAGTTCAGGAAAGACAGAGAAGGGTAGGACAGGGCTCCCTTCAGGTGCTCAATTTCCTCAGAAGAAGCACAGCCAGGTGGAGACTCTGCAGGTAGAGCAATCAGCACTCTGCCTGGAAACCCCCACATCCAGCCATTTCTTCCAGTAATATATTCTTGAACATATGTTTCTAGATATGATTTTGGAAATAGTGTTGCAAGGAACATGGTGGTGCAACTGTCTTTTCTCAATAATGTTTTTGGGCCTTTGGAGAATACTCCAAGAAATGGAATTGTGAGTTGAATGGAAGCTCAATTCCTAGATTATTTTTAATGTTCATATTTTTTCCAAAAAGATTGTACTGCTCTACATTTCCAACAGCAATGCTGAGAGTCTCTTTATCCCCACATCCATAAAGACACTGGTTGTTATTGTGCATTTTGGTATGTGCCTATCTCAGTGATATGATATCATATTGGTGGAACTGTTATAATTCTTTTGTCTTTACTTTTTTTGTGTGTATTTACTTAAAGCAGATAAATCAACTTAAATATTATGTTGATCCACAGTATCCCTTACTCTCAAGCAAATTTATATGCCACTACTAAGGTGATATTCTTCTGAAGATTCAACTTAGCGTGAATTATGTGAGACTTATTTTTTCCTATTCTAGATAGCAAAAACAAATACTATTTATAGTTCATGTTTTATATTTATTTTTATCACATTTTCCCATTTGTTACTTACCCAAACAGTGTAGTTTCCTGTCAAGCATGTATGTAGCAGTAATAAGTCAAAGTATAAGTCAACCCCCTTATAATCTTGTTTTTCCTCAAAGTAAAAGTGGTTTTTAATTTTAAAAAAAGTAGTTACTTCCCTCAAAGTAGTTTCAAGTAAATTATATCTCATAAGTAATCAACTATCTTCTTGATTATAGCATTTCTATTCTTCCCCTTCTCTAGTATGTACCTCTACTATAAAATCAATAAAAATTTCTAGACTGGCTATCTTCTCTGAGGCTTAGAACTGTCATTAAATTTAGGCTAATCACAGAAGTCACCATTCTTTAATTAATTTCCCCTAGAGTTCAAATTCTATGATGATTCTCTTTTTATACCTGAAACTAAAATTTTCCAATTTTAAGGATGTTTAAGATCAAAATATAAATGTGATTTTTGTTTCAACATTGTAGCCTGAAAAGAAAATCCTGAGTGGTATATAGGTCATAAACAATTTCTGGTAGATTAGAAAAAAATAAGTGTTCATCAACAACCTTATTCATCATGTCTGGTTTTTTACTACAGAATAATATTTTACAAAAGACCTTTTAGAGATCATTTAAATGTCCTTTATCTTCCACTATCCTCTTAAAAGATTATTATCAGACATATGGCTACTTCAAACTCATTAAGATTTGAAAAAATAGCTAATAAAATATTTTAATTGTACTTTAAATATTAGTAAGTTTAAATTATAATATACACTTAGTGCCTTTATGGAAAATTTACATAGAGAGACTTTAGAAGAATTTTAACATAAACAAAATTACTAGTAATACAACTATTCTTATAAATTTATTAATAAATATTAAAACATTTCTATAATAATACAAAAGGAGGTGGAAACCAAAAAATATGCCATTCTTTTATAGGGAGGAAAAAATTATTGGGTAAGCTAGGCTTATTATTTGTGCTTTAGAAGAGCCTAGAACAATTATAGAATATATTGTAACCTAATATAGTAAGAGATAAATCAATTAATGTTTCTAAAAATACATTTTAAATGATTAGCGACCTTTATGTTAGTCATTGCTGCTAATATTATCCTCATGGCTACATAAGTTTAGTGGGAAAAAATTGGATAATATATACTTAACTCAGAAGGGATGGCTGTCTCAATTCCAGCTTTTTCAGATGTGGATAATTAGATCCACCCTGGCAGTGTTTCAAGTGTTTCTAAGATATTGGACAGTGCATTAGGGTTCAAATAATGTTGATCAGGGTCCTGTATACAAAGAATGTGCCCTGGCTTTTGTGCTATCTCCAAGCCCCATTTCCTGCCTTTGGATGTAGGATGTTGAATTATATTATGTATCTGTATGGGGACTTTATTTTTATGTTATTCCAAAAAGGCTTCTTGAAGAGTGACCTATTTTTATGGGATATGCCATTAAAGAAATAGAAGATGAATTGCATGTTTGCTATCTGTATCTATACTGCAGAATATATAATTTACTAAAAAACATATAAACACACATTTTTCTATTAGTCATCGTCAGGATATCTAACAGCTTCTCTTGCTTGTGCCTAGTCTGCCATAAGTTTTCATCAGATATATGGTGTAGCTGTCTTTTTTCTTTAGAAAATTCTTGTCTTAAGCATAATAAGGTGGACAGTAGACATAAATTACTGGATTGTAAGGAAACTATTAGAGACTTCAGAGTAATATCAAATATCTATGAGTTTAATAGAGGTAGAATAAAATCACTGCAAAAGATTCATTCATAGAATGAACATGTGAAAATCACATGGGCCTTTGAAACAAGGATAATAAGGACTGCAGGGATCTATATCTGTGTACAGTAAAGAATGTAGCTAAGATGATCAGCACTCTTTATCAAGTCCTGAGGAAGCATTGTGACAAGATGCTAAGTTCATGGACTCAGACAGAAGATCAACTACTGACTGCAGGTTTGGTGGTCTATGATCTTGAGCTGTATGTTGTGAAAAAAAATGAAAGCAGGGGCCAGAAATATTGTACAAGAGATAGGGATTGACCTAATGCCTTGAATGCAGTGAAACATGATTCAATTCCCAGTACCACACATGGTCCCTAGAGGCCTGCCAGAAGTGACTAATGAGCATAAAGTCAGAAGCAACCTCTAGGTGGATCAGGTGTGGACCAAAATTCTCCTCAACTGTGGAGACTAATACTTATTATTTCTTACAATTTTACAAAATTCAAATAAATGAAAGTTTAAGCAAATTTAGGTCTATAAATTCAAATTGATATCCAAATATTGGAGGGTACGACAGTCTTACTATGTGAACAAAGCTTTTAAGAAGAGCAGAGAATATTCGGAAGAAGCCTGACTGACAAAATTTCCTTGAGGACAGATGAAAGTATTGGAAAGGATCTTTGCTATTTCCCCCAGATGAATAAAGAGAGCGTGAGACCTGCTTTGTAACAATATGCTGTGCTTGTTACAATGAATGGTGTTTCATCTGTATTCCTACAGGGGCATGATATGAAGTAGAAATACATAGCAGCTTGATTTGTGAGGCCAAGCAGTGCATATATGGAACCACAAGAAAGATGTTATGCAGTAGCAGCTCACAACCTGAATTTGATCATTTAAGTCAGTGGTGAGAAGATCTTTTGAATATGCACTGAAAGGGAAGAGGAAACCATGGGTGTCATTGCTAGAATAACTGAAAATAGGTACAAGAGTCCATGGAAAATGTCTCTCGAATAGGTTTAAATATGATTTAGGAGAGGAATTTTGAAGATAACTGAGTCTATCATTATCATTATGCCTCAATATTCAGATTTATGTAGATGATGCCTAGAGAATAAGAAGCCACAGAACAACACAACAATATGCATAAAGTCACAGATGCAAGGATTATTAGAAGCACCCTATAAGATCACTGTGCAACAGAAATCAAGATTGACTGTAAAAAGAAGCTGTGGAGAAAATCTACAACCTGGAGATTAAACAACATGCTGCACAACAACAGCTGGATTAAGGAGTAAATCAAGGAAGAAATAAAAAGATTCCTTGAGACTCATGAAAATGAGTACACAAATTGCCAAAATCTGTGGGGCACAGCAAAAGCAATAATGAAAGGGAAACTCATAGCAATGCAGGCCTAATTCATGAAAGAGGAAAATGACAAAATCAATAGTTTAAAGGGACACCTTAAGGATCTGAAAACAGCAGCAAAAAAAATCCAAACACAGACAGAGACAGAAAATAAAAAAAAAACTGATCAGAAATAAACAACATAGAAATTAAGAAAACAATACAAAAAATTGAGACCAGAAGTTGGTTTTTCAAAAGAATAAACAAGGTAGCCAAACTGCTGGCAAGACTCACAAAAAATAAAAATAAAAATAAAAAACACCCAAATAAATAAGATCACAAATGAAAGGGGAAAGATTACTACAGAACCCTAAGAAATCCAACACTTCATGGGGACTTATTATGAAAAACTACATTCAGGTTAGAGAACCCAGAAGAAACCTATATTTCTACTAAGGTTAGGAACTAGGCAAGGCTGCTCACACTCTCCACTTTTATTCAACATAGTTCAAGAAGTCCTAGCATTAGAAATCAGACAAGAGAAAGGAATCAAAGGAATCCAAATAAAAAGGAAGTCAAACTATCTATTTTTGCAGATGATATGATGTTATACATCAAAAACCCCAAAGAGTCCACAGTAAAATTCCTAGAAGTAATTATCCAGTACAGCATAGTGGCCAGCTACAGAGTCAATACACCAAACCCAGTAGACTGGGTTTCTCTGTACAAATAATTATGTAGAAGAGAGAGAGATTAAGGAGTCAATTCCATTTAAAACAGTATCCAAAAATATTAAGTACCTAGGAATCAACCTTACCAAAAAAGTGAAGGACCTATACTATGAAAACTTCAGAAATTGGAGAGGACCTAAGGAAATGAAAGAACATCCCATGTTCATAGGTAGGTAGAGTCAACATCGTCAAAATGGCTATCTTACCTAAACTTCTATATACAATTCAATACCCATTCAAATTTAGACATCATGTTTTAAAGACTTAGAACAATCAATTATGAAATTCATATGGAACCAAATAAGACCCAGATTAGCCAAATACATACTGAAAAACAAGATGCTGGGAGGCATATCTTTACTAACCTGAAGCTTTACTATAAAGCCATAGTGATCAAAACAGCATGGTACTGGAACAAATACAGAGTCTCAGATCAGTGGGTTAGAATAAAATATCCAGGGATATATCCACAAATATACAGTCAACTAATATTTGACAAAAGAGCCAAGAACTTGAAATGGAACAAAGATAGTACCTTCAACAAATGGGGTTGGAATAACTGGATAACCACCTATAAGAAAATAAAGATTAATCCATACCTTACATCTTACACAAAAGTCAACTCAAAATGGATTAAAGATCTTGACATCAGACCCAGACCCGAATCTTTAAAGTTCATTGAAGAAAAAATAGGCAGACACTTTAAGACCTACATATCAAAAAAATCTTTGATGATAGAATGCCAATGGCAAGACTTTTAGCATCAAACCAAATAAATGGGTTTACATCAATTTAAAATTTTCTGCATGGCAAAAGAAACTCTTTTCAAAGCCAGAAGACATTTAACTGAATGGGAAAATATTTTTTGCACTCAACACATCAGGTATCTAGGCTATACAAAGCACTCAGAAGTGAGTTCCAAAGAATCTAATAAAGCCATAGAGAAATGGGGAGAAGAAATAGACACTTCTACAAATAAGACTGAAAGATGGTCAATAACATAAAAACATGCTCAGCATCACTTATCGTTAGGGAAATCCAAATCAAGACAACACTGAGATACCACCTTACATCAGTGAGGATGGATGACACATATCAAAAATAACTGGACCAATCACTATTTATCGCAGCACTCAGCACAACAGCCAAGAGTTGGAACCAACATCGATGCCCAACAACAGATGAGTAATTATGAAGATGTGTACTTATACACAATAAAATACTACATAGCAGTTAGAATCAATAAAATCATGGATTTTACAGCAACATGGATAGATCTAGAAAATATTATATTGAATAAAGTAAGCCAGAAAAAGAAGGATAAATACAGGAAGATAACACTTATCTGAGGGATCTAGAATATATACCTTATATACATATAATACTCCATGAACAATACAAGGATCTAAGAGGATAGAAACACCAATCACACTAGTTGTCAGCATTTAGTGAGATGTATTTAAATCAAGTGGAAGAGGGGCAATACAAAGCCTCAACTATCCATTTTACAATTAAGAAACAAGCAACAATGGAAACAGCAGTTTAGAGTGAACAGGTATGCAATTATCCTCTAACTACAAAGGTCTATAATAATGTTTTAAAGTATTTATCCACAGAACCAGGTGGAGATTAGGATGAGAAGCACTCTGGCTGCAGTGATTACTAAAATATGTTTTAATGCCCTAATTTTACCATGTATAAAATAACCCTTCAGCTTCTTTGTCCACAGTGGTTCTTGGAAACAAAGGGTCGACACCCTAATTTTACACCTCGGTACTCAGTCATACTTGATACCATATACAGTGTTCATTATGATAATGTCTTGAAAAAATAATTTACCCATTTCCTTTTGTTTCTGTCTACTATTAGGATCTAAAGCATATGATTATTCAGACCACTGAAACAGTCAACAGAGCACCAGACTTACGTTACAGGCCCTACTCATCAACTATGTTTTTGAAAATTACCATTTTTCCTCTTTTTCCCTACTTCCTTTGTCCTTCTCCTCCTCCTTCTCCTTCTCCTCTTCCTCCTCCTTCTTCTCCTCCTTCTTCTTCTCCTTCTTTCTTCTTCTTCTTCTTCTTCTTCTCTTCTTCTTCTTCTTCTTCTTTTCTTCTTCTTCTTCTTCTCCTTCTTTCTTCTTCTTCTTCTTCTTCTCTTCTTCTTCTTCTTCTTCTTCTTCTTCTTCTTCTTCTTCTTCTTCTTCTTCTTCTTCTTCTTCTTCTTCTTCTTCTTCTTCTTCTTCTTCTTCTTCTTCTTCTCCTCCTCCTCCTCAATCTAGGTTAAATAAAATCCAAGCTGCCAGTTTCTCTTTAAGAAAGGAACCATAATACCTAAGATGCAGTGGACAATACTACATAAGGTAGCACCTCTTATAGTCCTCACTACCACATTGCTGAATACCCTAGATGCAAGAACTTGCTTATCCTAAAATGATCCAGCCATTATCTAACACTGAAACCTTCACTTAGCAAAGCCCTCCCACATCAGTGATGAAGTGCCTAGAAATTGGAAAACCTTCCAAATCCGACACAATGACCAATTTTTAAACTTATTTCTTTTGTATTTACTTATTTTTCTCCTCTTATGTTTTGTTCTTCATTTCTCTCCTTATCTATAGCTAAGCTAATTATTTATCTTTACTTAATTCAATTATTTTTTAAGAGGTCAGACCCATCCCATGAGGGTTAGACCTCTAACAACAATATAAGAAGCGATCACTATGTCTGTGAATATGTGGGCATAAGTTTATAAACAGTGGACTCCCCTCAAAGTTCCAGGCCTAAATTGTAAACAATCCATACCTAAAGCCTATATGCCTATAGCATGTCCTATATACTATCCCTCTTCCCCCATTCAGAAATCTTTCTATGCTTTCACCCCCAATTACGATCGATATCCCTCCCTATTTAATTATCTTTACCCTCAGTTCTTAATTCATTGGGTACTGAAACTGTCATCCTGCCCCAATAAAAAATAACCCAGCGCCCAAAGCTAAAGGACACCCTCGAATCCCCACATCTTGTGCCCTGGCAAGAAACTACAACCAAAATTCCTGTGATTCATGTTCTGTGGCTCTTTCTCTCACCCCCCACCAAATGTGGACTGCTGCATGATACTGGATCCAGCTTCTGAAGGACCCCCAGCACAAGAATTCTACCTGATCCCTTTCTGCTGCAAATCAAATTTTTTTTTTCCTTTGGTCACACCAGGCAGCGCTCAGGGATTACTCCTGGGTCTACAGAAATCGCTCCTGGCAGGCTCCGAAGACCATATGGGATACCCGGGATTCGAACTACTGATCTACTGCATGCAAGGCAAAACCGCCTTGACTTTATGCTATCTCTCTGGCCCCTCATTTCCTCATTTTTTTTATTATCTTTTTTGTTTGTTTGTTTTTGTTTTTGCTTTTTTGTTTTTGCGTCACACCCGGTAGTGCTCAGGAATTACTCCTGGCTCTATGCTCAGAAATCGCCCCTGGCAGGCACGGGGGACCATATGGGATGCCGGTATTCTAACCACCGTACTTCTGCATGAAAGGCAAATGCCTTACCTCCATGCTATCTTTCGGGACCCATTAATTTTTCAAACTCAACAAGACCAGGGTGTGTGATGAACATGTACCCTAGATTTCACCCCCACAAGAATATCTCATAAGACAATGAGTAAGCCTATATTTCCTTTATATGTTTAATACCTCTACAATAATACCTCTGGATCTGTTTACTCCCAAATGTAAAGTAGTATCTTGCATCACTTTATTTTTCTTGAATTAGTTTTTAATTTATTTTAATTTATTTCTTCTATTGTATGTGTATATATATATATATATATATATATATATATATATATATATATATATATATATTCTCTTTAACTTCATCAGTTTTGGTTTTGCTTGGTACAAAAAACCATGAGAATGAAAAAAACTATAAGAAAAAGTTTTGCCAGGTCAAAACCAGGGCACAGAGATTGTGTAGCCTTTCATTCTTATCCCCAAATGCACCAGCAATATAACACAGCACCATTCCTTTTTGCAAAGGCATAATACAAAAGGGGAAATTTTTTGTACAGAAAAAAGCTTTTATCTGCTAGGTATAAGAACCCATACATTTTATAATACATGACAGCCTCCCACCCTGAACATGTGCCATGTGGTCCCATCTTAGATTCCATGTGATCAGAGAGAGCTACCCTGAGATTATGAGCCCTAGAGAAGCCCAGACATAGAATGGACACAGTTCCCTGCAACAGCACCAGGAATCAAACTACCCTTAGGAAATTCCTAATACCGCTCTAGAACCAACTTGGCCAATTTTGATATGACATCCTGACAACAAAGAAACATCAACAACTTGATCTAAGAGCAGGCTATCCTATCTAATCACCTAATAGTAAGAGGAAATCAGAAGACACATCATCCTTTGATCTTTTCAAAAACCAAGGTCACTTACTATAGAAGACTGACTTTGACAACCATGACTAGACAGAACTTATTTTGGGACCAATAAGAAAGACTTTAGACTAGGCTTTGGTCTAGAATTTGTACAATAACCAAGATCTCTAATTCCAGAGGTCTGACTTTGACAACTGTGACAGAGTGGATCTTCTAGAAACATAATGAAAGATTCTCTCCTAGACCTTATCATAGGATCTGTGCAAAAACCAATACCACGAATAACAGAAGACTGCTTACAAAAGTGATGTAACAGAACTGCTAGAATCATAAAGAAAGATGCTAACCTAGGCTTCAACCTATGACTTGTGCAAATAACAAGATCTTTAGTTAGAGGCCTGATTCTATCAGCCACAACTGAGTAGAAAGTTTCCTGGCACCACAAAAAGCCTTTGTGGTGTGAAAAGGTGTGTGTATGGAGCCTGTAGTTATTCCATTGACAGTATGCTTCAAGGAGGAGAAACCCTGTATCTTTTAGGCTAAGAGAATTCTCTTTTTAATTTCCCCAATATTTACTGTGCCTATGCAAAACCAACAAAAACAGAAACAAAAACAAAAACAAAAACTTGCTATACCAGCCCTCCTCCTTTTTTTTTTTTCATTCTAGTGGTTATTGTATGGTTGTTGTATTTGTTGCTGTGGTGCTTTTTTTTTGTTTGTTTGATTTTTGTTTCTTTTTTTGTTTGGTTATATTGTTGTTGTTGTTGTTGTTAGTCTTTGTTTTTTTATGTGGGTTTTTTTTTGGTATGTTTTTCTTTTCCCTCTCTTCTTTCTAAATTGATATTTATAACCTTTAGAAGGACTCCTCCCAGTTTTTTTTTTTTTGTGTGTGTGTGGTTGTTGTTGTTTTTGTTGTTGTTTTCTCTTCTTTTTTCAAATAAAACCACATAACTTGAATCATTGTTCTGCCTCAAATTGAGGGAAAAAATGGATGGTACCAGAACCAAACAGTCCTATGAACACTGAGTAGAAATAAAAAATGATCAGACTTAAACACCAAACCTAAAGTCAACGACAACAGAATTGATGCCCAATCTTCAATAAGCTATAGAAGAGGGGGACCAATTATACTATTACTCTGGGGGGCAAAAGAGGGAGATGATGGGAACAGGGGAGGAGGGAGGACAATATTAGTGGTAGGAATAACCCTGATTCAATGTCACTATATGCCTTAAATATTACAATGAAAGATTTGTAATTCACTTTGGTCACAATAAAAATTATTAAAAAAATCTTAACCCTCCAAAAAAAACCCCCACAAAATGAATTGAAATGGAGAGGGAAGAATGCCAAGATTGAATCTATGGATAATTTTTAAAATGTTAAAGAATCCTCCTCACCCATATTTCTTTGAGATTTTTCTGTTTAAGTTGATTGGGTGTGGGGGTCATTCCAAGAGATCAGCCTAACTTTTTAGAGCAAAATAATGAATTAATCATGTTTAATTGACATCTAAGTGATCTTTGCATATGGATGTAATCTTTATTATTTATTAAATTCTTGAATCAGCCACAAAATTAAAATACATGTATCTTTGCTTAATCCCTATGAAGACTCACTGTACTACCCATTTTGCAAAGAATGAAACCATAGTTCAGAGATATTTGTTGTCTTATTTCATATGATAAGTAAGTTACATATATTGGTTTTGAAAATGAATCTATTTTGACTCTCCAGCTTTGTGCTCTTATGTTGAATACTTAAACTTGGACCTGTTCAGTTACCACACTGGCACTGGCAAGCCATACCTTATAGAACACACCAACGTCTTTGAACAGTTTAACGAAAAATTAATTAATCAAAAATAATAGCATCTCAGACATGTTAAATACAAAATAACTAGGACATGTTGATCTCCATATGAATCCCTCCTGATGAAGCACTTTCTCTTGTGACAGAAATAAAATAAAGTCTCTCAGTAATTTGAAGCATATACAGAAATTAATTTTACATTTATGTAGTCTTTTTTTTTAGAACTGTATTTAAATGTTTTAAGCACCAGTTTAATATATGTGCTAAAACTGATAATTATTTGGGGAAAGAGGCAGGAGGAAGAGGTTTTTAGTGATAGCACAAACAATTTTTAATTCAACAGCTGCAATGTTTAAATCATCCATGTGCCAAGAGCCCTATAGCCTGTCAGAGGGAAGATAGGCTGCAGCTAGTGCCTTTCACTTCAAGGTCAATGGTTTGAGTAGTCAAAGTTGATTGTGGCCAAAGGTTACCTTCAGTTGCTAGCTCCTTGGTGGCTTTAGTAAATGAGATAGCAGATTTATCCAATTTCCTCCTGGGCAACCAACCAGGACTAATTTTGAAGCTTCCTATACTGTAAATGGGATGACCAGTCTTGCCACAATCACCCATCACTGTGTCCCTTCAAGGTCTAGGTCATGGCTAATTATGATTATAATTAAAATTATTATTGTTATTATTGTAGTTATTATTATTTTAATTCATTGATAGTGTTCTGTACAATTCTAGGTTGAAAGAAACAAGTTTATATATTTCAGTTGCTATTGATCAAGATAGGTAGAGGTGAATACAGAGGATAAGCATGAAATCAAATTCTTCTATTCAACCTATCTTCTTATCTCACTTCAAAGTTCATCTCAGCTCCTAGCTGACCACACTCAGCTGTTGGGGACACATAAATTTATTGTGCTTCATGACTTCCAATCTCATTATTTGTTATCATTTATAATTTTAGGTAATTTTGAACTCTTGATTTAAATGCTTAAGTGTTAAACAGAAGGTAGGTTATTAACTTCTTCCTTAGGCTCATTAACTCATAACCCTTCACTTAATATCAGATTTCATATGTTCTAATTTGAAAATTCATGTTCTCCTTCAATTAGTTCTTTCATGTTGTTGTACTTAATGTAGCAAGCCTAAAAGTTATCACTACCTGCATTTTTATTCAAAATATAAATGAAATAAGTTTGTAAGAGGTAAGATGAATATCTACCTTGTCATTTCTCTGCTATATCTTATAATTCTTGTGTTCTGTAAAGAAACTGCTAGAACAAAAACACTTATTATTTTATCTACATAATACTGTAAGCTTTAATTTCTGGATGTTTCCCCCATCAAAACAAAACCTTTTCCTCTTTTAATCTATTCTTTAATTCAAAATAAATGCATGCTTTGAGTTATTATGAACTTAGATTTTCTTATTTTTACATTTTAGTCCCACATATAAAACCCCTCCATCAAGACCTGTATTGAAATGTTCTGTTGTGTGTGTTTTCAAAAAAAAAAAAAAAAAAAAAACTGCTCCTACATCCTCATGTGACATTTCAGTTGGATACAACATTTACATGTATAAGAGTCCTGGGAATAACCTAAAAAACTATAAACAAAGAATCTGTGCTTAAGAACAGCTACAGAAGAGTTAGTGGTGCTTTAATAAGCGTGCCCTGGCATGCCCTGGCCTCAACTGTATACATTTGGAATCCTGCAGTACCTCTGTGAACAATTCCTCAATTCCTTCCCATTTAGCTCTTCAGGCCTTTAGGGAATGCCAAACCACGGATAACTCCTAACATCTTACAGAAAATTATAAAGATTCCTGATGGAACCACCTGGTCCTGAACTCAATCACCACCTGCCTACCAATTACTTTAGTGATGCAACAAAAGATATTAGCTGCTTGTATAAAATGTATGTTTTATATCTCTGCACCTGGCTGTAAGAAATACCACATTGTTTAATTTTTCAAAATCAAATTAGTTCTGAGTTTATGCCCACACTAGTCATGGTTGGGATAAATTCAAACTCCGTAATAGTTTTGGAGACAGGTGGCTTATATAAGTCTCCCAAAATAGAAGAAATGTTTTTGAGATTTTACACTACTATGAATCTCCCTGACATGTACATTGCACTAAGTCACATAGTCCAGACACAAAATGAAGACCTATTACTACTCCAGTTTCAGTGCAGTGGACTTGATGCTGTTTGAATCCTTATTAACACTCAAGCTCAATGTACAGCCCAGACAGACCCAGAATACTGGGAGGATATTGAGCCAATATTTTCCTGTATTTATTAAACTCTTCCTTCTCTGGGACAAGCCATATAACTTTCACTTTCCACGCATTTCTTTCGACCCTTCCTCTTGGAGATCTTGTCAGGTGGATTGATTATATATCTTAAAAATAAGGGCATTCCTAAATATAAGAAATTAAAAAAATCAGTATTAAAAAGTGCAAGTATGACACGCAAATTTTTTTTTTTTTTGATTTTTGGGCCACACCCGTTTGACGCTCAGGGGTTACTCCTGGCTATGCGCTCAGAAATCGCTCCTGGCTTGGGGGGACTATATGGGACACCGGGGGATCGAACCGCGGTCCGTCCTACGCTAGCGCTTGCAAGGCAGACACCTTAACTCTAGCGCCACCTTCCCGGCCCCATGACACGCAAATTTGTGAAGCATTCCATATTAAAAAACATGCATAAATAAGAATTTATAGTTGTCTTTATATAGACTCTTATCAATGAATACTTGGATACACAAGATTCGTTTCATTTTTTTTTTACATAGATGACATAGGGAAAGAAGATGAAGCCATTGGTTAGCCTTTTTCAGAAAAGCAAGCTTTATGTTTGGTTAAATGAAATCAGAATTAAACCCTCTTCCTAGCAGTGCATGATGTGTGAGCAAAGGGAACATTCCAATACTATTATATTATCAAGTTCTACCAAAACTATCTAATAGAGATTTGAGATAGTGGTTTCATAGCAGATCACCAGGGAGGGAGCAAATTGAGAAAACCCCAAAGTGTCAATTTATCATGCCCATGGTTACCTCTTATATTTGTTTTGTGCTATAATTATTGATTTAGAGGCCAATGCACTGTTCAGTGAAGTTGCTTCTTAAATTCAGGCTTAGCCACAGCCCAACTACCTTCAGATGCAGAGCTTCCAAAGGTAGGAAAAGCAGAAGGGCCACCACCTTCACAAGTCATTAAGGGAGTTGTAGGCATTCACACTTTCACTTTCACAACAAAAGTCCTCCATCTCAAGAGCTTAAATCTGTCACCAAGGTGAATGTCAGAAGGTGGCAGAAGTGTAGCTATTATTATAGCCATTTATTTCCAATAAACAGTAGCCGCAAGGTGAAGAAATGTGAATCATTAACTTCCCTTTTTTCTTCCCAATTTTTTTTTGCCTGAGTCCCTATGGTATCACCTTTGTGAGGGGAGGGCAGCATTTTCCTGTCCCTCTGTCATCCTGAGAAAAGCCTAACATCTATTGTTCACTGCAGAAGCTTAGTGTCTCCCCAACGGACAATTAAACATTTTGAGAGCAGAGAATGCCAATGTCAATGCTCAGTCAAATGACACAGAGAAACCCAATTATCCTACAAAGACAACAGGAGGAAAAGCCTGCAGAAAAGCCACTTCTTCCACAGGTTTCTAGTGGAAGACTTTCTCCTCCACTCTAATGACTTTTTCTTTCTCTAATGAGGTAAACAGCTGGCTCTGTTACTTCTTGAATCTAGATTCTATTTGAACTCTTTTAAGGCTCTGAAAATACGGTTAGACTTTCTTTGTTTATAGGCTACAAAACAATCAGATATCCTACCATGCTGCCTGAAAGATAAAAATATATTTTGTGGACTTTTTTATTTTATTTTTAGACCTACAAAAATCATATTTTCCTCAGCTTCATATTTGGGTTCTGCTATTTTTTTTCTTTATCATCTTTAAAAGAGGAGGGAAAGGTAAGGTACATAAAGAAGAGCATTTCACTACCCTGTCTTTAAACATATTCAGGATAAATTTTCCATATTTCAGGGAAAGAATGTTAAATATGAGTGGAGGCGGGTGGGCACTGATTTTTATTTCCCTAGTCTGTAACAAGGAGTATGAAAAATATCGATTTGCTCCTCAGAGATGCTGGAGCAACTTAATTAAAGTTGTTTAAGCACTTTGGAAGCTTTTGATGGAAAGGAGCAACATAAAAGTGTAATGTGCTTTAATGTAATGTGAACTTTTCAAAAACCAGAAGGAAGCCTTTCTACACTCCATTCCATTTCAAAACAATATGCTTGCAAAGATATCTTTTCAATATCCATGTACATTTGGTTGTGATAAATATAGTCTCTGACCTTTAACAGATGTAAAAGTGAAAACACAGAGAAATTGGACATGCTGGGATGGCTATTGCCTATGTTACAGAACCACTCAGCATATTGATTAGCTGAAAGACACTTCTGAGTGCTGGTGTATGACTCAATAAACCCACTCCACTGGGGGAAAATGTACGTGAGATTCTAAGACCCCACACACAATGTAAGTCATATGAAACAAAGACTAAAATGGACAATAAACCTAACTTTGGGACAAGAGGTCAGCAGGAAGCTCTGTTAGTGTTGCCATTTCTCTCTCTGGATTCTCTACACAGTCTATGAAATTCAGCTGGCAGGATCTTGATTTCTTTCCATCATTCTGTCACAGACTCAGTTGATTCGATTTTTTCTCTCATGGCCTCCCAGTTCTCTCTATAACATGTGTCTAATAAAGTTGTTGACATTCTTACTCTGAGACTCTACCCATTGGAGAACTATTTGTATATTTTCATACTTCTTATGCTTTCCTATTGGCCAGATCTTGGCTGTGGCTTCTTGATGATCTTTACTAGAAATCTATGATTGAAGTGCAAGAAAGAATATTATTTTTATATAATACCTTGCATTATCACAGTTTAAAATTTGAACTATCAGTGGCCAGGGAGATGGCTCAAGTGGTAGAGCAATTAACTAGTATGCATGAGCCCTTGAGTTCTATCCCCAGAATTACATTAACCCCAGATCCCAAGAAATTACTGGAGTTAAACCCTATAACAATTAATTTATTAAAAGATAATGAAGTAGAGGGTTTAACAGGCTAGAGATATTTTACTTGAATAGTTCAGTGACATTGGATTAGCCTGGGACCTTCAAGGAACTATATTGAATACTAGGTTAGGCTAAAGCTAGAATAAGGAAAATAAATTACATTATTTGGAATCCTTATTTCCTTAGTCTCTCTAATAAGAGGAGACTCTAACAGTAAGCTTCAAAATCCCATTTATTTATTCACTTATTTGTGGTGTTAGAGGGTCACACCCAGAAATGTTTTGGTTTAATCCTAGTACTGCACTCAGGATCAGTCCTGGAGGTGCATAGGGGTTTCTATATGGTACCAGACATCAAACTGAGGTCAGCCATATATGAGGCCAATGTCAATCCTTCTACTTGGTCCCTGCCCACTTTGTTTCTTTTTAAGATAATTTTCTTTCATAGCTGTTATTTGCTCAATTCAAAGCTGTTTCTTTTTTTGATTTTGGGTCTGGTGAGAAGAGGGCTGTTCTTGGCAAGGTACTCAGTGATTGCTCCTGACATGCTACAGAAACCATGTGGTGTGGGGCATCAAATCTACCTCTCAATATTTTTTATGTGCTCCAATTATTTCCCCAGCCTGACTCAAATTACCTTCAGGAAGAAGTTGGTAACTGCAAGTCTGATATGCTAGTTTATCACTTTTGTCTCAATTTTTAACTTTTACCCTCATTTTGGTACTTGAACATAGCAATTTGGCATTTTGATCTTGACTTTACAATAAAGAAGATATGTTTATTGTTATAAACTTGGTACCCTTGGTAGTTTCTCATTAATATCTTCCTAGGTTTTCAACATGTCAAATTAATCCAACCCTTCCAAAATGGAATATCTGTGCTAATTGACTTTTGGAAGAAATTGAAACAGGCTAGTAATATTTGGAATGAATGTTATTGTGATAGGTCTTGGGCACAAAGATTTATTCAATATGTTGCCTCTGCATTCCTACTGTAATAGTGCAGAAATTCAAATCCTAGTATTTTATTTATCCAAGTAAAACTAGAGTTCTCTCTCTACTGTAGAACACAATAATGAAAAATGTATTACTTTCCTAAGCAACGTAAAATGTCTTCAATTGTAAATTCAAAAATAAAATCTTAAATTTAAAATCTGAAATCATGAAATGATTGGAATTAAAGTGTATCTTGACAGTGGCCTGAGTAGTATATTTTGAATATGACCTCAAAAGCTAAAGAAAAAAAAAGCAAAAATAAACAAAATGGAATTGCATCAAATGCTAAGGTTTCTGCACAGCAAAGGAAATAATCAGTGACAATACAAATTATGAAAGAGAATAAACTATTTGTACATAACTTATTTGATGAGGGATTGTTCACTACTAGTGGTTGTCAAGGGACTTGATTTCTCTAGAACTAGAATTAAGTCCATTGTGGGCTAACGTCAGAGAATGAACTAGCTACATCCTTTCTTCAGTATCTGGTACACTATGGAATTTTTCCACAGACTCACAAAACCAGCACTACTCAATTTTGGTAAGCCCCTCATTTAAGTCTTCCTCAATCTCATTAAGTACACTATGGAATGATTACTTTTTATCATCTCCTTATTTTTCACTAATTTTTTATTATTCTTGTGTTTGTGCCAGGTATAGAACCATTCAAGGAAATTGTCTTATCTCTTGTTCTGCCTCTCTAGCTCCAATCATTTATGTAAGTTTTTTTTTTTTTTGCCACACCCAGTGATGCTCTGGGGTTTCTCCTGGCTCTGCGCACTGAAGTCGCTCCTGGCTTGGATCATATGAGAACTGGGGATCAAACCGAGGTCCTTCTTGGATCAGCCTCATGCCAGGCCCTACCATAGCACTATCTCTCTGGCTCCTAAATATATTGAATTTTGTATGATATTGCTGGATTAATATACACAAATTTGGGGGTAGGTCTTGTCATAAAATGTACTAAATTTTGATAT